>NC_051079.1:77978723-78303723 GCF_004664715.2 Peromyscus leucopus
CAGATTTGACGTACAAACTATCCTAGGGCACTAACCCTAACCCTAACCCTATCCCCTAACCCTGACCTAAACCATAAACCTAACACTAACCTTAACCCTCTAACTTTTACCCTAACCCTAACCCCTAACCCAGCAGGCAGGCAATCATCTAACCATGATCCTGTCCAGTCCCCTGACCCTGACCCTAACCCTGAGGACAGAGGAGAGAGGAGAAAGGAGAGAGGAGGAGAGAGGAGAGGGGAGAGAGGGGAGAGGGGAGAGGGGAGAGGAGGGGAGAGGGGAGAGAGGAGAGAGGAGAAGAGGAGGAGAGCGGAGAGAGGGGAGGGAGGAGAGAGGAGAGAGGAGGGGAGAGGGCAGAGGGGAGAGAGGAGGGGAGAGGGCAGAGGGGAGAGGGCAGAGGGGAGAGAGGAGAGAGGAGGATAGAGGCCCTGACACCCCTCCTCTGGGCCCCCTGGAACCTCCCTTCCACTGGTTACCACCGCCACCATTCCACCCCTGACCTTGGCTGGCTACAGGGTTTGGTATAGGGTGGGGTGTGGATGGGGCCAGCATTCCCCACAAGCTGAAGAAGTGTTTGAGCTACACCCTGCTGGTCCTTCACCCTTCCGTGGCTCACCAAGACTTTTGCGCACCGATTTCTCCACTTCATGGATGGCCCTGGCTTCCTGATGGTTCTTCTCTTTCCTTTTCTTTCTTTCTTTCTTTCTTTCTTTCTTTCTTTCTTTCTTTCTTTCTTTCTTTCTTTCTTTCTTTCTTTCTTTCTTTCTTTCTTTCTTTCTTTTTCTTTTCTTTTCTTTCTTTTCTTCTTCTTCTTTTTGGTTTTTCAAGACAGGGTTTCTCTGTGTATCCCTGGCTATCCTAGAACTCACTCTGTAGACCAGGCTGGCCCTGAACTCACAGAAATCCTTCTGCCTCTGCTTTCCAAGTGCTGGGATTAAAGGTGTGTGCTACCACCACCTCCCGGTCTTCCATTTCTTTTGAGTTCTTCTCTAGATTTGAAAATGGACTCACCTGGGGACACTGTGACCCTAGGGGCTGTATTGGTATGGCCCTGTCCACTGGGCTTCTCTGATACATGTTTCCCCTCTGATGCGTGGGTGGCCCATCTGCCGCCTCCAGAAACAGGGTGGCCAACAGGTGGCGCTGTGGGGCCAAATCTGCATGGGACACAATAGCTCAGAGGAAGGTGTGAGGCAATGGGGAGGCATAGAAACCGGGAACTAGAGGGTGCAGGGTCCATCTAGACACATTCTGCTTGGGTGTGTAATAGTAAATACAGCTATAGCACCAAACACAGGCACACAAGTATGTTCACACATCATATCTACTAGTAAAATGTATGTACACACATATGCACACCTACATTCCTATTGGTGTATCTTTCATACATACATACCTGCATATGTAGGTGCACAAAAATTAGTATATATATATATATTATATATATATATATATACACTAATTTTTGTATATTTTATCTACATTTTATATATATATTTTATATAAATTTGTTATATATATATATATATATATATATATAGTATGCCTGTATGTGCAAAACTGTGCTGGTTTATATGTCAACTTGACACAAGCTAGAGTCATCAGAGGAGGGAGCCTCAGTTGAGGAAATGCCTCCATAAGATTGGGCTGTGGGGTATTTTCTTAATTAGTAATTGATGGGGAGGGCCCAGCCCACGGTGGGTGGTGGCATCCCTGGGCTGGTGGTCCTGGGTTCTATAAGAAAGCAGGCTGAGCAAGCCATGGGGATCAAGCCAGTAAGCAGCACCCCTTCATGACCTCTGCATCAGCTCCTGCCTCCAGGTTCCTGCCGTTTGAGTTCCTGTCCTGACTTCCTTCAGTGATGAACAGTGGTGTGGAAATATAAGCCAAATAAATCCTTTCCTCCCCAACTTGCTTTCTGGTCATGGTGTTTCATCGCAGCAGTAGAAACCCTAAGATAATAACATATGTACATACAGACATAGATGCTGAGGCGCATACACTGGTGTGTATGTGTGTATGCGTGTGTGCACACATGGATTTGCACATACGCATATCTGTATGCATCAGCATGAAGGGCTGCTGCTGGGTTTGGACCTCTGGAGGCCATGGAAGGCAGTGGCTTCTGTCACTAAAGAGGACTCTCGATCTCATCTGTCTCACAAAGATTTGCAATAAAACATGCCCTTAACCATCCACCTACTACAATTAAAAAAAAAAAGATTTACTTATTCGTATTGGTGTTTTGTCTGTGCGTATGTCCATGTGAGGGTATCAGGTCCCCTGAAACTGGAGTTACAGATAGTTGTGAGCTGCCATGTGGGTGCTGGAATTGAACCAGAGTCCTCTGGAAGAGCAGCCAGTGCTCTTAACTGCTGAGCTATCTCGCCAGCCCATCACATTCTTCTCCTTTTTTTATTTTTGTTTTTTGATTTTTCAAGACAGGGTTTCTCTGCATAGTTTTGGTGCCTGTCCTGGATCTCGTTCTGTAGACCAGGCTGGCCTCGAATTCACAGAGATCTGCTTGGCTCTGCCTCCCGAGTGCTGGGATTAAAGGTATGCACCACCACTGCCTGGCCTTCTTTTTTTAAAAGATTTATTTATTTATTATGTACAGTGCTCTGCCTGCATGTATCCCTGCAGGCCAGAAGAGGGCACCAGATCTCACTACAGATGGTTGTGAGCCACCCACCGTGTGGTTGCTGGGAATTGAACTCAGGACCTCTGTAAGGACAGCCAGTGCTCTTAACTTCTGAGCCATCCCTCCAGCCCATCATCAATATAGATAACTATGGTTTTCCCTAAGAGAAATCTAACCCATCTCTGAATATGAAATCAGGGTGGGTGTTTGGGGGTGGGATTTGAAAGGCAGAGGGAGACTGCTCCCACACACCACAAAAGCTGGGGGAGTTAGGGGTAATGCTTGGAGTGCGTGCCTCGGCTGGGCATCCCTGTGAGGAACTGCAGACCAGGAGCCTGATGTTGAGGGCGCAGCTACGGCAGTTAGGAGCAGGGGAGGCTAGAGGGGACCGGCAAGACCGGGGCCACCTTTCTCTGTGGCGATGCTCAGTGGCACTGACGGATCCTGCGACGACTGTTGTGGGGACCAGGACTGAGCCAGGTGACCTGGGAAAGCACCCGCTGGGCTGGGGAGGATGAAGGACCCTGGTGTCTTTGAGAAGGTGATCTCATCTGAGAATCAAGAGGAGCAGCACCCACAGTACAGTCGATGGAGGCGAGGGAGACTGAGTTCAAGCTATCGGTTACTATTCTCATTGCCCGGCAGAGTAACTCCAAGGAGAAATGATTTACCTCTGCTTACGGTCTCAGAGAGTTCAGTCCATCGTGGCTGGGGCAGCATGGTGGAGCCGTTCAGCTTACACTATGGCAGGAAGCAGGGGGTGATGATACACCCCTCAAGGAATCACCTTCCAGTGACTTACCTACTCCAGCTGGACCCTGTCTCCTAATGTTTCTGCAACCTCCCCACCTGGACCAAGCGTCTAACAACCCGTTTATAAAGCAGCCGTGCCCTTTTGAGGCCCCGGCAGGTCTTTCTTCCCAGATCTTACAATAGTGTCTGTCTGTGAGGATCTCGGTCCCCGTGTGCTGAATGCTTAGGTCCCTGGAACCTGTTTCAGAAGATCAGCTTGTCCTTTGACCGGCTCGTAAACCCATAGTAAAGGAGAAATGGCCGTGCGGCTTCTTGCTGCTGGCTTTTGGGGAAACGTAGGCTGGTGGCCCTGCTGAGAAACAATGACTACCGATGAGCTCTGTGACCTCCCTGGGAACACATCGGCATGCCCAACCTGAGGGCCAGTTTGGGGCCTGAAAGGTGACGGTTGTGACACAAGCCACCGCCTGTGGCAGCCTCTGGACCAAACTCCTCACACATCCTATAAGCTGTTTGCTTTCTCCTTTATAGGACTCTGACTCACGACCGATGGAACGGAGTGTCTCAATCCTTCTAAAAAGCTCATACCCTGGTGACATCTGGACAGTTCTCAACCACTGTAGGGTGAGGCTTCTTAGGTGGCGGTGGAGGCTTGCTCCTTCAGGTGTCAGTATCGACAGTGAGCTCACCTGAGGCAGGTGCCCGTGGGGTGCCTGGGTCTCCTCTCCCTCTCCTCTCACAGCAAAGAAAATCCTGGTACTTGAAGAAGCCACCCCAAGCCCCGCTGCATGGAAGGACAGCTCTCAGCTAAAGACTGTGATGAAGCCATTGTCTTTCTGTGGGCTTTGATTCTCTGGGTGACACATCAGTCTCTCCAAGCTTCATTTCCCATCTCTGTCAGGTGGTACTAACAAGGCTTGCCCTTTGTCCAAGGGAAACTTTTGGGAGGGGATACCCCATGGATAGACAGTCTAAGCAAACAAGGGCCCTGCACCTGGTGTAGCATTACCAAGTACACAGTGTGCAGTGTGGAGAGAGCTCCGTGAGGGCCTGGGGTGGGGCCAGCAGAATAGAGCTGTTCCCAGGTGCTGGCTGAACCACCCCTTAAATGCCTGATAGTTAACATCAGAAGCAGGGAGTGGCTGGGGCCAAATTCCTGCCTGCAAGGCCCACAAAGGTCCCTTCCCTACATGAGTCTGAGAGTTCTCAGTTCTGCTAGACTGTTCATTTTGAAAATACAGATTTACTCCAACACAACTGGCCGATTAGGGAAACATTTGAGTGTGATGTGAATTTAAAAGTCCGCATGTGACAGGCAGGATGATGTCCTCAGAAAGGCCAGATGATTGCTGAGCACAGCACACAGCTGGTCTGAGCCTAGGCAGACACAGGCAGACTCTACACCCTGCACCGCCCAGCAACCTTCGTTTCCAGCTTGTGTTGGGAGTCACACCCAGCCCACATCATCTCTACAAATTTTCCCTCTTGCAGAATTGCTTTGCTTCTCAACGCTCCACAGCAAAGATGTCTGCCACAACAAAGATGTCTGCCACTGTTTGTAGCCATTTCCTTAGCAAACCTCAGGTCTTTGAAGAGGCAAAGTACATATTTGTCTTTTTATTGTATGTGTGGGTGCAATGTGTGGCAGGTGCCTTCGGAGCCTAGCAGGAGCATTGAATTCCTTGGCTTGGGAGCTACAGATGGTTGTGAGTTACATGTATGTGGGTACTGGAAACTGAATGTGAGTCCTCTGCAAGAACATGAAGTACTTCTAACTATTAAAGCCATCTCTCCAGCTCTAAAGTGACAACCAGTGCATTGGTCAGGAAGTAAAAATGAATTTCTTAACCACTTAACATGAAAACTCTCTCTCTCTCTCTCTCTCTCTCTCTCTCTCTCTCTCTCTCTCTCCTGTTGTGTGTGTGTGTGTGTGTGTGTGTGTGTGTGTGTGTGTGTTCATGGGCAAGAGTGCAGGGTCTTGTACCAGAGCACCCATGTGGAAGTCAGAGGACAACTGGACAACTTTTGGTAGTCAGTTCCCTCCTTCTATCATCAAGGAATCCACCTCAGGTCAGTATACGTAAGAACACATTCTGGATAGATTGATGTCAATGTGCTCTGCTCAGGTCAGCATTCTCTATGGCTGTCAGTAGCGTCTTCTTCATGTACAGCTTTACATATTTCCTGAGATCATGGCCTTGCCATTTGTCTGACTGTTTACTGGCTAGTCAAGTTGTTAGTGTGCCTGACCGTGCTTCGCTGTCAAACCCACAGCCAACAGTTAAAAACTCTTCTTTTTCTCCACTGTGCTAGCCTTTTATTCTTGTTTTTCATTGAGTCGAGAATTCACATCACATTGATGATGAACATTTCCTTTTTGGACCTGTTTTATTTGAACTCTGTGTTAGGTAGCTTTTCATTGCCGTGACAAAACACCAGAACAAGTCAACCTATGGGAGAAAAGGTAGCTTTGGCCCAGAGGTTCAAAAATCTTAAGCCTGTGGTTGCTGGGCCCAGTGCTGTAGGCCTGAGGTAAGGCTAAAACTCCATAGTGGAGGAGGGGCATGGTGGGACAAAACTGTTCACCTCTAGAAAGCTGAGACAGACAGACAGACAAACAGACAGACAGACAAAGCAAGGACTCAAGGGAAAGTATGGTCCTCCGAGACATGCCTCCAATGGTTTTCAAATAGGTTGTGATGGCTAATATTGTCAACTTGACAGGTTCTAGACCACAGAAGAGACATGCCTTTGGTCATGTGTGTGAGAGATTGTTTAAGTTAACTGTGAGAAGGTCCACCCTAAATGAGGGTAGTGCCACTATGGGCTGGATCCCATACTGTCCCAAAAGGAGGAAGCAGGTTGCATACCAGCATTCATCTCCCTCTGTTTCCTGACTGTCAATTCCACGAGACCAGCTGCTTCATGCTTCTGGTGCCACACACCCCACCGTGAGGAACTGTACCTTCCAACTGTGAGTCAAAATAGATACTTCATGCCTTGTTTCTGTTAGGTATTTTCATCACAGCAGTGTAAATGGCAACTGACACATAGGGCCTGTTGCTTAAATTTCCATTACTTCCCAATAGCCCATAAAAGTACAAACACATCAATGGATTAACTCAGTGAGAAGGCCAGTACTCACATGATCCCCACATTTCCTGAAGTTTACCTCTGAATATTGTTGCCCTGGGGATCCAGCCTTCAACACAAAAGCCTTTGGGGGGAGCCTGCCACATCTAAACTATAACAGATTCTTATGCCCAGTGTTTTATTTCCTCTTCTAGAGCTCTCTTCCTCTCTTCCCTTCTCCATCTTGCCCTATACCCTAAGACACTGGCCCTCAATAGTTCAGCCATTGGGGAAATAGTGGAAGGCATAAATGTTGCTGTTCATCTGCCCTCTTATGGCTGCAGAAGGTGAGCTCTTAAGGCCACTTCATCTTCAGGCCCCCCCTAAGCTCTATTATCACTCTCTTCTCTTGAGCCCAGAGTGGGAAGGGCTTCCTGCTTCTTGTAGTCCTGAGTGGAGGGCAGGGCTTCTCTGTTAATGATTGGCTTTCCTTAACCCAGTCCTAATTTTTGTCATAGTCCTCAGTCCCCTCCTTGAAGGGCTCAGACCTTGTATAACAGACATCCCCAATCAAGACATCCTCATTCTGCTTTTTCCTAGTTTCCTTATGCTGTTTTTTTTTTATGCTCCTGTTTGTCTCTCTTTCTTCACACTGGGGATCAAACTTAATGTCTTCTGCATGTAACTACTCTACTACTGAGCTCGACCACAGTATGTCCTTTGGGTTTCTTGTTTGTAATTTTTTGTTGCTGTAGACATGCTATTATTCTCTTGAAGCCTTTTCTTTCTTTCTGAATTATCTTTATTTTCCCTACTTTTTCTTCCTTAATTTTGAAGGTGATGACCTATGGTCCTTGGCCAACCATTCCTCTTTACCCGTGGACATTAAAACATCCAGGCACTGGCTGGTAAGTGTTATTTTTAGTCCACTTACTGGCATTATGTTTTTATTAGTGCATATGACATATAAAGAGTGGTTGGTTTCATTGTGACATCTTTATACGTGTATATAAAATACTTTGATCATATTCATCCCTAAGCCCTTTCCATCCCTCTCCTCCTGTCCATATTTTTCTTTGCATTTCCCATCAAATATTGCCATTAATGTATTGAAAAATGATTGATATCTTATAGAAGTGCTTAATGAAATATTTAGGATAAATATGACTGGGGTTTATGCCACAATAACACAGGAGACAGGGAACAGGAAAGATGATTGGCAGCAGTTCTCACGATGGAGTGAACAGTGAAAGAGTGTGTGCCAGTGTGCTGTGGTACTCCTTATTTGTATCTCTACCTACAACCCCCTGTAGAATTGTCCCAGTTCTGACTGGGTTAGGACTCAGGCTTCCAAGCAGCACTAGGGTGCACTGTGGGTGGCCCCAGTGAGCTCCCAGGCTAGTGCCATGATAACTTTAAAATTTGTGGGAAATGAAACAACATCTGTCAGTCACAGACACCCATGGGCAGTCACCTGGGTTTTTAGAAGACCAGAGGCCTGCTTTTGCATATATTTGATGTCTCGTTAACACCAAATTACCTTTCTTATGTATAAAAATCTGACAGCCTCTGTTTTCTCTGTAGTCCCCAGATCCGGGGGGGGGGGGGAGAGGGTGGGAAGAGAGCACAACTAGTTATTAGTGTGATGTCATCTTTGCAAGAGACCCTTCTTTCCTACCCTGAGCTCTGTGCTGGGATAGGAAATAGGGGTCTCAGACAAACAACACCCCAGCCAAAGAACACCTCAATCTCAAGATGCTTCCATCCTTGTGTCATGACTCAATGGGGGTGTGTCTCAGGGCAGTTGAAGCTGGGCCGGAAAGACTGGGCTTCTCAGCAAAGAAGGCAGCTGAAGTGTGAGACTGGAGAGGACAGATCTGCAAAGCGGAAAGCGGTGCAGGGTGCTAGGTCAGCTTTCCCAGGAGATGTGGGTGTGTGTGTGTGTGTGGAGGGGGCGGGTGCTGGAGGCTGGCATCAGGGCAGGCTTGGAACCTAGCCAAGAGAAGCCACTTTTTGTCAGAGCTGGAGAGCAGAGTTTCTCTGCAACGCATGTGTGCTAGACCTCTGTGGATTGGGGATGAGAGCCAGGGCTGTCCTTAGAGGGGTGTGACCCTCTGCAACCACCCAGGGAGCCATACTTAGAAAGGCCTGAGCTCACTTAGTACTTGTCTGTCACTATCTTTTGTGAGTGTGGTTCGTGTGTGATGTGTGTGCTCATACATGTGTGTGGAAGCTAGAGGTTGGTGTCGGATGTCTTTCTTAATTACCCTCTGCATTCTATATTGAGACAAAGTCTCTCACTAGACCTGGAGTTCACCATTTAGGTTAGACTGCCTGGCCAGTGAGCCTCCAGAATCCACCCATCCCCCACCCCCTCTGGCACTGCTGATACAGGTGTAAGCCTCTGTCTTGGCTTTTATGTGGGTGCTGGAGACCTGAGCTCAGGTCCTCATGTTTGAGTAGCCATCCCTCAGCCCCCATAGTCTTTATCTTCATGTTCTTGATGCCTGAACAAGGGGACCTGCATTTTCATTGTTTGCTGCCCCCCCCACTGGTTATGCAGTGGGTCTCACGGGGTGGGGTGGGGGTGGGGGGGTGTCTGTCTTGACTTGTCACCCTCACTGCTGTTATTTGAGGCAAGTTGTACCACCCACCCACCCACAGTCCCAAACCACACATTCTGGTATCTTTCAGGAAAGAATCCTTGGCCAGAGGAAGAAGGCATCAGGATCTAGGACTCTACAGGCTTGAGTGTTGCTAGCAATATGCAATTGCTGTGGAACAATCCTTCTGGACACTATCAATATGTGTTACTCTCATTGGTTAATAAAAGGCTGACATGCTGGTAGCTGGGCAGGAAGTTAGGTTGGAAAGCCAAACTGAGAATGGTGAGGAGGGCGGAGTCAGAAGAGATGCCAGCCAGCTGCTGAACAAGCAGGACATGTGGAAAATGAGGTAGCAGGCCATGAGCCATGTGGCAAAGCATAAATAGAAATATGGGTTAATTTAAGTGTAAGAGTTAGCTAGTAACAAGCCTGAGCTATTGTCCGAGCATTTATAAATAATACTAAGTCTCTGTGTGGTGATTCGGAAGTAGCTGCCAGGACAGGGAGCAGGCAGTCAGGACAGGAAAACATCTGTTTACATATAATACTGATGGATCCCCAGGCAGCCACCTGCCCTTCTTGGTCTCAGTTTCTTCACCTGTCAAGTGGACATGCTAGTACTAGACCCACCTGCCTCAAGGAATTGCCTTGCAATTCCTTCTTAGAACAGGAACCAGGGGCTCCCTGCTGCCTCTTGTGTTGAATCTGACCCCAGCACAATGCTTTTGGTAACAGTGTCTTCTCACTGATGACTCCAAGCAGGAGTTAATGGGGAAAGTGACTCCAGAAGATGACAGAAAGGTGATGTTGCATCATCGTAACACTGAGTCTGAGTGGCATCTTTGTTGCCTGGATACGGTTGGTGCTCTGTACTTCCACAGAGAAGCAGGGCAGCCTGCTCGCACTGGGCCCACGCCTGCCGGCAGGTATGTGAACACCAAAATGTGTCTCACAAGAACACATGGGTAATCTTCTCTTATGGTCCCAGTTTAACTTCAAAATGTCTCCCTGGTGGATAATGACATGATTGTTGTCATAACAACCATCACTTGGAAGGCTTTCCTCAGTACCAGAAGTGAATTAAATTCTTACCCAAGTTGCAGCTTTCATTGCTTTAAAGATTTATCTCCTTAGGTGTTTGTATAGGGGTGTGTGTGTGTGTGTGTGTGTGTGTGTGTGTGTGTATGAGGTGCAGGTGCCCTTACACATGCATCAAAAGCCAGAGGAGATTGTTGGCTGGCTTCCTCTGTCACTTTTGCCTCTGTCTCTCTGTCACAGCTAGGCTGGCCAGCCTGTGAACTCCCAGGACCTGCCGGTCTCTATTCCCTAATGCTGTCATTACAGGCACATAGAGCCAAGCCTGTCCTTTTTTGTGAGTGCTGGGATTTGAACTCAGGCCCCCAGGCTTGCATAGGAAGCTCTCTTACCTATTGAGCTATTTCCTCAGCTTCCTTCCACCTTTTCTTCCCCCAGACAGGATCTCATGCCTCCCAGGCTGGCCTCAAAATCACTATGTGCTGAGAATGATGTTGAACATTGACCCTGCAGTTTCCCTCTCTCAAACCCCGGAATAACAGGCATGTACCACTGCACCTGGTTTATGAAGCACTGAGAATCAAACCCAGGGCTTTAAGAATGCCAGGCATGCAACTCTGGTACAACCTGAGCCCTCCCAACTCTCCTTGCTGAGGTAAGACACAGGCAAGAAGGATCTAAGGGTGTTGGTGCTCGGGCCTCAGATTGGCACAGCTTGACTTGGAAAGTCAACATGGAATTGTGCCATCTGAGTCACCCAGCAGGGATTATCTTCTGATTGTCCCATGGCCCTGCTCCAGCAGTGGCCTGGGACTGCCTCTGTATCCAGTAAGTATGCAGCTGTTGCCAGGGACCTGGCCCAGAGCTGAGAAGGTGCAAGTGCCCGGTCTGTTTACAGTCTACACTTTGCATCAGGATGATGGGCATTCAGGAAGAAGGGACCCTAACTTGGCCCAAATCATTGAGCTTGCCCAAACACGGCTTGGCAGAGTGGAAAGGGAAGACATCATTGAGTCACACACATTTGATCCAAGCTGTAGAACCGTCACTCACTAGCAGCATAACCTTCCAAGTCACCCCTCTGAGTCCTGTCCCCCATACCTGTCAAGATGGTGGCTATGCAGGGTTGATGTGACCATCGGAATGTGCCCGTGGCTAGGTGGCAGCTCTGTGACACCGGAATACCTGATGGTCTGAATGTCAAAATCTAAAGACCTGCTCTGCTCACTCAGTTCCAGCCAACCTGTGGGTCACAGCAAGTCTCTTTTGTATGTCCGTGTGTTCACGTTTGTGCCTGTGTAGGTGTGCATATGTGCGAGTGTGCATATGTGTGAGTGTGCATGTGTGTGAGTGTGCAGATGTGTGAGTGCTCACGGAGACCAGAGGAATACCTCAGATGTCACATGTCAGTCTTGAGCCTTCCTCCACCCTTCCCTTCCCTTCTTTCCTCCCTTACATTTCTTCCCCTCTCAGCCCTCTCTGCCTCCCTCGTTCCTTCCCTTCCTTTCTCTCTTCTGTCAGGGTCTCTTGCTGGCCTATAACTCACCAAGTAGGCTAGTCACACTGGCCAGCAGGCTCCAGGGATCCACCTGTTACTACCTCCTCAGTGAGGGGATTACAAGTGGAAGACAACACTGCTGCTGCTGCCGCTCCCCTCCTCCCCCATCTCCCCACCTCCTCCTCCCTCTCCTCCCCCTCCTCCTCTTTCTGCCTTCCTTCCTCCCCTTCTCCTCCTCCCCCTCAACCTCATCCTCCCCTTCCTTCTCCCCCTCCTCCTGTACCTCTGTACAGTATATGATTAAAGCTTAGCACCCAGACACAGACTTTTTTTTGTAGGGGGCTGGAAAGGTTAGACAAGGCTCACCTCAGAAGAAAAACTATTAAGAAGCTTCTGTATAGACAATGTGGAAAATGTGAGGGGGGGGAGAAAGAAAATCACTCATAATTCTCCTCCCCTACATGACCTCTGCTAACATTTTGGTAGATGGTTTGCACTTCTCTTGCAATGGAGCGTCTTAAACTATGGCTTTGGTTTTACATAGAGGGGAGAGGGGAGAGGGGAGAGGAGAGGGCAGAGGGGAGAGGGGAGTTAGGGTTACAGGGTTAGGGTTAGAAGAGTTAGAGTCATAGTCATAGTCAGGGTTGGAAGGTTAGGATTAGTGTCAGGTGTAGTTTCAGGGTCAGAGTCGGTCAGGTGTTGGTGTAGCATGAATCCTCAAGGGTCTTAGTAATAAAAAACAAACCTGATGGCAAGTATTAGGGTGAATTAAACAAACCCTAACTGCTGTGGATTTCTGTATGTCCTGTGGAGTTCTTGTTCTTTGTGCGTTACCAGCAGGTCCGCATAGAGGATATTAGGACCATGGGCCTGAGTGCAGGTGTCTGAGATGGTCTGCACTTGGCTGTGCTGGGGGATGGTCTGTATGTCAAGTTGTTCTGATTGATCAATAAATAAAACCTGATCGGCTGTGTAGCAGAAAGAATAGGGGATAACAGAGAAAAATAAAAGAAGGAAGTAAAGGACTGACTGCAGATGCGCCCATGACAGCAGCATGTGAAGATCTAAACAGCCACGTGCAAGTATAGATTTATGGAAATGACTAATTAACATAACACAGTTAGCAAGAAGCTGCACGCATACAGTTTGTAAGCAATATAATCTCCGTTTACTGGTGGCTGAGCGGCTGTGGGACTGGCGGGTGACAAAAATTTGTCCTGACTGTGGGCAAGGCGGAAAACTCTGGCTACACCTAACCCTGACCCCTAACCCTAACCCGAATCCTAACCCTTCAACCTTCCTGTAATCTTAATTCTCCCCTCTGTTGGTCCAGCTTATAATTCATGCATGGCCACTGGCCAATCAGTGTTTTATATATTGACCAATGAGAATAACAGATTAGACAAACTATCCCACGGCACTAACCCTAACCCTAACCCCCTGAGGAACCCTAACCCAACGCTAACCCTCTAACCCTAACCCTAACCCTGTAACCCTAACCTTAACCCTTTAACCCTAACCCTAACCCTCTAACTCTAACCCTAAACCCTAACCCTGAATTCTGACCCTAACCATAAACCCTAACCCTCTAACCCTAAACCCTAAACCCTAACCCAGATACCCACCCCAACCCCAATCCTCTCTCATAATCTAACCTCCTAACCCTTGACTCTGATGCTGACCTTACCCTAACCCTAAACCCTGCCCCTAACCTGACCCAGACCCTGACCATCTTCACCAGTACCCTGACCAGTATACTAAAACTGACCCCAACCAAGACACCCACCCCAACCCCAATCCTCTCTCTCACAATCTAACCCTCAACCCTTGACTCTGATGCTGACCTAACCCTAAACCTTGACCCTAACCTGACCCAGACACCAACCATCTTGACCAGTACCCTTACCAGGATACTAAAACTGACCCGAATCAAGACACCCACCCCAAACCCAATCCTCTCTCACAATCTAACCTCCTAACCCTTGACTCTGATGCTGACCTAACCCTAAACCTTAAACCCAGACCCTAACCCTAACCCTGTAACCACTGGAGGATGGTCTCCTAGCAGGTTGAAGGAATCCTGACCTCCCTGAGAGGAAGCCATTACAGCTGGGCTCTGCTCCACTCCCCTAAGGAAGTTTCCCAGCAGAGGTGTCCATTTCTTCTCAGATCCATCCCAAATGCTTCACTCAACTAAAAACAAACCACTGCACAAATGTGGCAGTCTGCTCCAGCTCCATGAAAAAAGTGTTTACTCCCGCACTGCTCCCATAAGGTAGTTTCTCAGTAGAGGTGCCCATTGCTTCTCTGGTCCACTCCACTAGGGGATTTCTGATCTGCTCAGGCAAAAGAAAATCTTCACCCAAAACTCATTCAAGACATTTATTTTGGAGGAACATATACAGGGCAGTGGCTCTGCCAGGGTAGAAAAGGGAAGCTGCCAAATGAACAAGATTCTTAGAGGTGCAGTTTTCCAGGCATATTTTCAGGGCAGGAATTGGTCAGATTTTAATCCCTGAGCGTGAACAAGTTTGGAGATTGGCTGAATTTCATGCTCACGTATTGGTTGGTTTCAAGCTCAGAGACTGGTTGGTTTTGTGCTCAGTTGGTCAAGGGTAGATGTGTTTCTTTGGCTCTGGTTTCAGGGACAAAGTGTTTCTTTGACTCTGGTTTTAGGGTCAAGGTATGTTTCTTTGGCTGGCCCTTTTACCCTACACATAGGGCTTCATAAATTCATAAATTCATTTTTCCCATGAGTTAGCTGGTGCAAACAATATAAAAATGGACATCATAATGTGTGAACAGATGGTTGACACTGTCAACATTTTTATCTACACAATACTGTTGTTTAAATGATTCAAGTGTGTTGGCTAAAGATCCTACCAAATACTTTATAATAAGAAGCCCTCAGTATCTTTTTCAGGTACTCGAAGACTATTGAAATATGCAAAGGTTTTAACAGATGGCACACAAAGTTTTACTCCTGTATAATCAAAGTACAAAACTTTACCACACTGACTACATTTATAGGGTTCCACTACAGTATGCTTTTTTCTCATGATATCGAAGATTACTGGTACATGCAAAGGCTTTGCCACACTGATTACATTCATAGGGTTTCTCTCCAGTATGTGTTCGTTTATGCTTTAGAAGATTACTGTAACGTGCAAAGGCTTTACCACATTGACTGCATTCATAGGGTTTATCTCCAGTATGTATTCTTCTATGTAATTTAAGACTATTGTGATTTGCAAAGGCTTTACCACATTGATTACATTCAAAGGGTTTCTCCCCAGTATGCATTCTTTTATGTATTTGAAGAGTACTATTACGTGTAAAGGCTTTACCACATTGATTACATCCATGTGGTTTCTCTCCAGTATGTGTTCTTTTATGCATTTGAAGACTACTGTGATGAGCAAAGGCTTTACCACATTGATTACATTCATAGGGTTTATCTCCAGTATGTACTCTTTTATGTATTTGAAGAGTACTCTTACATGCAAAGGCTTTATGACACTGATTACATCCATATGGCTTCTCTCCAGTATGTTTTCTTTTATGCAATTGAAGATGACTTTTATATGCTAAGGCTTTTTCACACTGATTACATTCATAAGGTTTCTCTCCAGTATGTGTTCTTTTGTGCATTCGAAGAGTACTATGCTCAGCAAAGGCTTTACCACACTGATTACATTCATAGGGTTTCTCTCCAATATGTGTTCTTTTATGTATTTGAAGATGACCGCGTTGAGTAAAGGCTTTACCACACTGGTTACATTCATAGGGTTTCTCTCCAGTATGTGTTCTTTTATGCATTTGAAGATTACTTTGATTAGCAAAGGCTTTACCACACTGAATACATTTATAAGGTTTCTCTCCAGTATGTGTTCGCTTATGCTTTTGAAGATAATTGTTAAATGCAAAGGCTTTACCACACTGATTACATTCATAAGGTTTCTCTCCAGTATGTGTTCTTTTATGCCTTTGAAGAGTACTCTGATGAGCAAAGGCTTTACCACATTGATTACATTCATAGGGTTTCTCTCCAGTATGTGTTCTTTTATGCCTTTGAAGAGTACTCTGATGAGCAAAAGCTTTACCACATTGATTACATTCATAGGGTTTCTCTCCAGAATGTGTTCTTTTATGCTTTTGAAGATGACTTTGATATGCAAAGGCTTTACCACACTGATTACATTCATAGGGTAGCTCTACAGTACATATTTTTTCATGACTGTGAAGATGACTCTCAGATGCAAAGGCTTTAACACATTGAGTATATACAGGTTTCTCTCTACTTTGACTTCCATCATGCCTACAAGAATAAATGGCATGTGAAAAAGCTTTACCACATTAAACATACTGTTGAATCTTTATATCTGTATGAATTAATTTTACAAATTGATCCAACTGTAAAGAGGAATCAGATCTTAAGGTTTTATCACTGTGTTTACACGCATATTGTTCCCCTTCATTTTACCACCATTATTGCATTCATAAATTTACCTATACTGTGAGTTGTCACAGGCATCTCTGACGGAAATGGCAAAAGTCATAAAGCAGCACAGCTGCTTGACAAAGATCCAGCAAAGCTGAAACACATGATGGCTGCTGTGCCACCTTTGGTTTTAATCTCCACCTGTTGCATACTTAGGAGAGTTTTAATATTTGTACAAAATAGGGATAATGGACTGATGAAAATTTTCACATGGATCATTTATGACTTCTCTGAGGAATGCTGATTCTAAGCTCCCACAGGACAATCCTGAACACATTAACCCCCCCATCCATGCTTCTAGGGAGATATCTCTATCAACTTGAAGGTCTTCCTTATGCATTGGAGGTTGATACACATAAAGAAGCCAGAGGTCTCTTTATGAGGCTATGAGACATTCTTGAAACATCTGTCCCTGTCCTTAAGCAGAAACAAGATGTTCAAAGCAAAGTAAACCTAAAAAAGTCAACAAAATTCAGTGGCCTAGAGGAGTTGGCCACAGTTCAGATTGCAAAATTCTTCTCACTATACACTCAGGCAATTACATGGCACACACACCAACAAAGTTAGATTAGCTGAAGTTATTTCTGCCCTATGTAGACACTTACTTTGACAAGCAAAGAATGGAATGGAGAGATGATATAAGAATAAAATGTCAGTCAGGCAGTGGTGGCACACACCTTTAATCCCAGCACTTGGGAGGCAGAGGCAGGCAGAGCTCTGTGAGTTCAAGGCCAGCTTGGTCTACAGAGTGAGATCCAGGACAGGCTCCAAAGCTACATAGAGAAACTCTATCTCAAGAAAAAAAAAGAATGAAAGGTCAGGATCTCCCTTTCTTAGAAAAGTTAGCACATGCAGAGCCACTGTGGTGTCATATGACCAAGGAACAACAGAATGCCAGAATTAGACATATAGACAAATTCTATTTTTGGTTGTGAGCCCTAGCCTTTAACGGCTGAGCCATCTCTCCAGCCCGACAAATTCTATATAAAAAAATATAAACATTGTATTAAGCTAGAATTTGAATAATAACTGCAGCAGCTTTGGTTTGAGGGTATTTCTTAGGCTCTCTGACCATTAAGAGTTAATAATACCCTAGCTTAGCACTCGGGGCAGAGGATTCTGTGGTTCGAGCATGGTACAATGATCAGAAACAAATAAGAGAAATTGAAAAAAAAAAAAAAAAAAAAAAAAAAAAAAAATAATACACTACTTGGGACATGGCAATATTCTGGGTTGGCATGGAAATTTTTTGATCTAGTGTCCTTGAAGCAACAAGAGCTACCAGCCCAAGAATAGGCTATCATATGCCTCTACATTCTTAAGAATTGGGTCATGGGGCTGAAGAGATGGCTCAGAGGTTAAGAGCACTGACTGCTCTTCCATAGGTCATGAGTTCAATTCCCAGCAACCACATGGTGGCTCACAACCATCTGTAATGAGACCTGGTGCCCTCTTCTGGCCTGTAGTCATATATGCTGTATACATAATAAATAAATAAATCTTTAAAAAAAAAAGAATTGGGTCATTGGGTTGAGTAAAAATGATAACTGTTTATCAATGATGTAAAAACTTGATGGAAATGATTGGAAAAGATAACTCAGTTTATCAATGATGATTAAAAGATGTGCAAGAGTAAATGATTTTGTATATAAACCTGTGAAAAATACAGGTTGTCAGAGTAGAATAAGCCATATCAAAATGAGCTTCCTCTCTGTCCATCTCACCTAAAACAAAACTAAGAAGTATTCTGTGTCTGATTCCTACCATCTTCAGACCCTGCACTCACCCAGAGCTGGACTCCAGCAGTGAGTCATATTACATTTGCTAAGTGAACTAGCACGAACAGAAGTATTTACACAATCTCAATGTCACAGGCCATGACATAAATACAACAGATGGCAATTAGTAATTAAAGCCAACCCACCAGATGAATAATTATCTGATGGGAAGCCCCACTTGGCAAAGACTGTTGGGGTACAGTCTGTGAATGACTGGTTGCTTTTGTCTGTAATTTTTCTCATGTACCACTACATTTCTTTCCTAAAAACAGCTATGGATATTTCCCCATTGCTTATGTGTTTATCTCATCCATCTACTGGGCACACACATATCTGTGGATGGTCAGGACGATGACCTCCTCTTAAACTGTACAATTTTGATGAATAGAAATAATACTAGCATATTTTTCAAAACTCAGACTGACATAGGAAAATAACAGTATTCTCAGCTACAAAGACAGTTTTTTATATATTTAGCTAATTTTAGACCTCAGAACAAATCCAAACATAGACTAATTGCCCCTGGAAACGAACTGCACAAGGACAAGTTCCCAGGTGTCTATTGCTGTACCAAGGTCAGGCATGAAATAACTTTTGGGCCAGTTTTTCACTTGCAAAAGCCTGACAGATAACATCAAGACAATTCCCTGTACAAATCCTCTCAGCAATTGACTTTCGGCAAAGACCCCTAACCTCAGTTTATGATACAAGACCAAGGTTCAGCCAACTAATTGTGTTTTGTTTAGGTAGTGAATTTCAGTGTCACTCTCTGTTGGGGAAAGCTGACCACTTAAAGTTACATGCTTGCTTAATCACTGGCCAATCAGCATGATATCCCTGGCCTGAGAGAAAGTGTGATTTTTCTCATGTGGAATCAAAATGGCTCGGATCCTAAACATGTAACTCATATATTTTCCAGAGTTTTGTTGTAGAAGGAGATGTGCACAGAGAGAGCTGTGTAGAGAGATGGAGCAATAAGTAACTGTGTAAAGATGTGTGTAGGAAGAGATATGTAGAAAAGAGATGTAACTGTAGAGATGTGTGACTCTGTAGAAGAGAGATGTAGTGGTATAAAAAGAGATGTAACTGTGTGTAGAAATGTGTGGCTGTGTAGTAGAGAGATATAGCTGTGTGGAGAGACATGTAGCTGTATGGAGACAGATTTTTTTCAAGATTCAGTAATATAGAAAGTCACCATCAGAACACTTGTGCTTTCTTCCTAATACCCCTCAGATAGAAAAAGTCTAGCCCTTGACACATTTGTGGACTTTTTTGCATCCCCTGGTACTGCTTGGAGGCTGGCATTCCAGGCAGCAATATCCTTACGCTCATAGGACTTTTCTGCAATGTGAGTTTGTTGATGTATTAATAGTAAAGCTGGAAAACCAATTACTTATATGTTTGAATAAAATTCAACAAGTATACTCAATGTGGGGATTGCTACATATCTTCTAATTGTTTTAAGAGAGAGGTATGTTATGTCTTTCCATATCCCTATGCCCATATGGCTTGTATTCAGAGTAATATATGATCAACCTACAAAAGGAAGAATAACAAATAAAAGACTTCCACACTTAATTCACAGTTTGATTTTCTAGTCCTCATAGGTATAGGAATTAAGGTTTCTCCACAAAAACTGCCCCTTGACTCTTGACTCTAATTTCCCCTCTCACTCAACCAAGCACAGTCACAACAAAGATACCTTTTGTAATATTAGTATGAAATAAATGGGTTGACAGTTCTATAGCATAGCTCTCATTGTGCTATGATTCAAATGGTGATATCTGTTAAGGCATTATTTCCTTGTCTTCTTTCTTTAAAAAAAAAATGCCTTGCAAGTACAATTTGCCTACCTGAAATTGAGGTATATGGTTTTGTGAGAATTTAATAATCAACAATGCACTTTAAGCTGTGCTTATTTATATTGTTGCTTTTGTTTAAAACTTCCAAGACATATTACAATTTCTTCAGAGGCACATTTGTATCAGCTAGCACATGAAAATTACCTTTGATGTCCTCTAGAACTTTGACAATGTTCTTTAATATTAGGGTCTTCCCAACTGTATCCTAAAATAAGATACCAGAAAATGTATGTTATATTATTGAAAACTGTGCAAAATTTAAGTTACTCTCTTCAGTGAACCTTAGAACCATGACTGATTAATTCACCTCATTCTTCTTCTTTCTCAATCAAATTACATAGCAAAAGCAATAATCAAAGAACACTTGTCCTCTTATTTTAAAATGTGAAGGAAGATTCAGTCTTACCTATAGTAGTGAGGTTCATGTAGGTCTCCAGCATCACATCTTTGTAGAGATTCTTCTGGGAAAGACCCAGCAAAGTCCACTCTTCCCAAGTGAAATCAACATGCACATCATCATAGGACACTGCATTCTAAAACATCCCACACATGTGTACAACAGAAAGCATGATACTGACAACATAGTAAATGTATACTTCTTTGACAGTATAGTCATATAATTCTGGTGCTCCCCCCACTTATTCCATGACATAGACATTATAATGTTACCAATAAATCACTTTAGAAGGAAACTGAATAGGAGGGTCACCTCTGTCATTTCTGTACACTTTGAATGGGATATCACCTTGAAAGAGAAATGCCTATTAGTAAACAGAGAGATAAGTAAACAGATTAACAGTACAGAGTACATATGAGAGAAATTGTATGAACAATTACTAACTACAGAAAAGAAAAATAAGATATGCAAACTGGGTGTATTGGCTCATACTTTTAACCCCAGCACTCAGAAGGAAGAGACAGGTATATTTGTCTCTGAGTGGAATGCCAAACTTGGCTATGCAACCAGGTCCAGAACAGCCAGAAGTACATATTAAGACCTGTCTCCCATGTAAAAATCAGTCAAACTAACAAAAACAATAGAAAGAACGCAGAAGTTTTGACTGAAGTGCCTAAAAAGAATTAATTATGCATTTATTCCAGTTCTGTATTCATCTTCAAGAAACTTGAAATGCCCCATTTTATACTGTAAGATCAACATTTTACTAAAAGATTTTACATGTTTAAACAGTTACAAATGGATAGATGAAAACATTAGCAATATAAATGTTGATCATAAATAATCAACACAGGGCAGAAGAGATAACTCAGTAGTAAAGAGCTCTTGCTGGTCTTGCATATAGGTGGGCTCAATTGCCAATACTTACATGAGGGATCACAACTATCCATTATTCCAAGTTCAGGGTTCTGAGACCATCTTTTGAATACTGTAAGGTGATCACCAGGTACCCACATGGTGCATGTCCATGCATACAAGTAAATTACTGATATTCACTTTTTAAAAAATCAAAACAAACACAATGGGTAGGAAGAAGGTCATGCACCTATAATCCAATGACTCAGAAGGCTCAGGCAGTATTAATGTCATGAATACATGCCATCCTGGAAAACAGAATGATAACCTCTGCCAATTTTTAAAATTTAAGATATGGGTGAAGCTCAGTACAACAGCATATGCTTGACATGTACAAAAACCTACATCCCAGGCCCATCACCCAATAATATAAAAAACAGAAAAAGCCAGTATTGTTGACCCATCTTTAATCCCAGGATTTGGGAGCCAGACTCAGGGGGATCTCTGAGTTCAAGGCCAGCCTGGTGTACAGAGCTACTTTCAGGAAAACCAGGGCAATTCAGTCAAACCTTGTCTTCAAAAACAAACAAAAAAATTAAAACAGCAGGCTACCAAACTGTCTTAGCATGGAATAGCAATTGCTTCTATTGTGTTTTATGTGATTTAGAGATAGATAATGGTACTGAAGCTTTGACAGTAAAAGAAGGAAGCTGGCTGATTAGTTTCGACCACAACACAATAGATACAAAGAACAGGAAATAGGTTAAGGCTATAGAGATTCATATCACACCACCAGTGAGGAATTTCATCCCCAAAGGCTCCTCCTACTAAAGGTTTCACAAGCAATCACAAGAAAGACACATATTCAATACACCAAGGAGAGACACATGTTTAAATACATCATCCTACCTGAGAGGTTTTTTTATTCAACCAACTACATTCTGACTCAGCCTCATGGTCATCCATGAAGAAAATGCATTTAGTCACTTCAATTATACTCATAGTCTGCAACAGCCCTTATACCAATGTTACACAACTACCCATAATTCTATGTGTATAGAAACTAACACAGACTTCACAACTCCCACAAAATTAACTCAAAGTGACCCTTAAACTGTTATGTTTCTGATCCTCCAGCTACTGATATTTCTTCCAAACAGAGAGGCTCCAAGCTCTAGAGCTTTCTTGGAAAATGGAGGTAATCGCATGCTATGGCTCTGCAAACTTTCATGTCCCCTTGTGGTTTTAGGCAAACCAAGCCCCACTGATGCCTAATCATCAAACGGTATAGAATAATTTAATGTCTACTTCCTACCACATGGGTTATGGCACATGATGTGGAATCTGCTCTATCTACTTGCCTATCAACATGTAAACCTGTAATACCTCTGTAGCTCAGAAACTTATTTTCACCCTTGGAATTGAACTTCCCTGAATCAAGTCGAGATTGGTATCAGAAATCCTAAATCATTCTAATCACATCTTCCAGTCTCCAAGAGCACTTCCTGTTCCCCTTCCAAAGCACATAGTCCTTTGTGTACAAATTCCAATATACACTGATTGTCCAGTACAGCCAACCCTTTGCTTCATAGCTAGGAAGACTTGCAGTCAAACACAGGTCACATTCAAACAGTAACTGTTGTTACTGTGTAACTGTTGTTAAAGAAAAACAGCCATGAATTAGAAAACAATGAGTGGTCAATGGTAGGGCTTGTAGACAGGAAAGAGACTGTGGGCATGACATAGTCACAATTGCAGAGAATTATTCTGAAAAGTTGAAACAGAATTGATGGCCATGTATTCTAGAGACTAGGGATTTGTATGGGAGCAAACCAAAGATTACTCACATCTTTTTTCCCCCTGGGGCTATACATCTTAAATAAGAAAATTGGCAGCCCTGTTAGGTAGGGCCACACTATTTTATCAGATCTTCTATATTAGTTGAACTTATGTAAGTACAGTAATTTGATTTCATAATGAGGTTAGCCCTTTAAGATTATTAAATGCTCTGGTCTATGGACCCAGAGAAATCGCCAGTCAGGACATTTATGATCACCTAAAGTTGATTACATGACTCCACATTGCTAATCACAAATACTATTGAAGCAGGTAAGCTCTCACTCTCCTTCCTGCTCCTACCTTTCTGCACTGTCACTACATCAGCTTCAAAGTTGTCAGTAAACTCAATTCTTGCACCGGTTCCTCTTCATTTCTATGTCCCCCCAAAAAGTCAGGGAGACTTGGGGATTAGTCATTGACTAGTCGAGGCCAAGCCTAATCTTCCCAGCACTGTACAGCAGAGGCAGGGTTAGGTGTTCAATGCAATTCTCAATTACATAGTATGAGTCAAGCCTATGTTACAGGAGACATTGCTCTACACAGAAATCAATAATCAACAGCTCTTGAGAGAAAAGGAATGAAACAATCAATAATCTAGAAACATTAGAGAACAGAAACAAATAGATAAGAGTAGTAATGCACTTAAAAAAATGTTAAAAACAATACCAATATGTGATGTTTTAAAATGATAAAAATAATGCATTTTTAAGATACAGAACTTAGTTATATTAACTTTGAAAAAGAGTAGGACCTTCTCTGCTAAAGGGAATGTCATTAATAAGAGATAGACTGATTTTGCCCATATGCACTTGTTGGCTGCTGAGATCTGTAACCTGACACACAGAGTTATAGTTAATGGCCTTTGAATCAAACCTGAGCTGACATAACTGTGTCAAGCAGGATTGAACATATCTGCATAGAAAGTTGCCTAATAGAAATTTCAATATCCTTTGATACTGAATTCTCTCCAGGTGCCTGCCCTGAGGAGATTTCTGCCAAGGTCCAGAACAGAAATGACAAGTGGCTAGGATTCTAATCTGAGGGATATGAAATGAATCTAAGCACACTGAGTTCTTTAGTCCATTTACTTTATTCTTCTAAGTAAATTTTATCTACACAGTTTCTTTTCTGTTCTCATACTTAGCTCCTCTCGGTGCCTTCTGCTCTCAGTCTCTTCTACTGTTCTCTCATATCTATCTAGTTCTTTCCATCTCTGTCCTCGTCTTTGTTCTTCTAAATCAATTCTCCCATTGCTATGGGGGAACCAGTATGTATACACAAGCAGTAATTCTTTGGCAAAGCAATGCGAGGCTTGAAGTTCTCAGGATTGCAGAGAGAGGTGATAAGATCCCACATAGAGCAATAATTGTCAGCTTCCAATTACAACCCAAATGGGGGGAGTGACTAAAGGGGAGTTCTCTGGTAGGGTCGACTAAAGGCTAAGATCAATTAGAAAATTCTAAAAAGTAATTTATGTACTCAAGCTATCGTCTAGTAGTGGCTAGGTAGAATGTTAGGGGTCAATAAGTCACTAGAAGAGTAAAATTATCTTTAGTGCTGCTTTCCCCCACTCATCCTGGCTAAAGTTGCTTCTTGATAGGGAGGGGGACATATGCTCAGTGGCTAAGCAACCTACATCAGAGCATGTAACATTTGGTTAGTAAAGGCACTTTCTGCTCTGAGTAATTGTCAAGGAAATCTTGACAAGGAATAGCACCTGGGGAGATAAAAAGTGGGGAGAATAGAAATATTAATTTGCATAAGAAACAAAGCTTGGCACCAATCATCTGCCTGGCCTTGTCAGAAATTTCCTTAGGTCAGAGAGAAATAACTGCCTTAACTCAGTAACTAGCAAGTGGCTAAAAATATCATGCCAGGAATGTGAGCAATAAACCTCTTAAGTTAGAGTCTTGTCTAAATAACCCAGGGTGAAGATAAGGAGTTGAAGATTTAATTGCAAGTGGTTATTTTCTTCCATCTGTAAGTGAGATTAGCAAATGTTTATCTATGTGCAGTTTTGTTCTTGGAAAAAGGTATCATTGCTGAAATACTTTTGTTTGGAGAATGGACAATGAAAAAATAAACACAGCTGGGGACAGTTATCCAATTACCCCAAATGTATAAAGAGAGTTGTGCCCAAGACTGAGATGCAATCATGAGATTACATGTACACATAACATGGAAATACACAGTAAATGGGGAGAATCATAGTTGTTATTGCACAAGAAGTTTACAAGAAAAAGCTAATTCACTCAAAAGTCAGCAATCCCATAACACCTTGCATGATGGTTTGCTCTAATAGAACCCTTAGTTCTGATAGTTTGACCTTCTGAACTCTAGTTGTCACTGTCGTATACTCCCATGGTCTTTTTGCTACCAGTGACTCTCAATACTTTGGTGCAAGTTGACCTTCCCAAATTGTACACCAACCAGTCTGGTCTGTCTTCATTTACAAGACATCAATTAGTACATGCTGGGAAATTACAAAATCACTCCCTGTAGCTAGAGTTTTCCTGCCTTGCCCACAGTTAGGACAAATCTCTGTCACCTGCCAGTCCCACAGCTGCTCAGACCCAACCAAGTAAACACAGAGACTTATATTGCTTACAAACTGTATGGCCGTGGCAGGCTTCTTGCTAACTGTTCTTATAACTTAAATTAATCCATTTCCATAAATCTATACCTTGCCACGTGGCTTGTGGCTTACCGGTGTCTTCACATGCGGCTTGTCATGGTGGCGGCTTGCAGTTTCTCTGACTCAGCCTTCCTCTTCCCAGAATTATTCTCCTCCTTGTCCCGCCTATACTTCCTCTTGCCTATACTTCCTCCTGCCTGGCCACTGGCCAATCAGTGTTTTATTTATTGACCAATCAGAGCAACAGATTTGACATACAGACCATCCCACAGCAACTCCCCCTGCTACAATCAGGTCCTTTTTCATAATGGAGACTCCAGCAGTTGATTGTCTACCCTGTTTGCCCATGCAGTAGACACAATAACCTATTCCTTCTATTCTGGTCTGTTCCACATGCAAATCATTTTCCTTTTACTGCAATGGATATTCAATTGCATGACTCAAATGGATAGTTTTGAAACTCTGAGGTGGTACAATTATTTAAGATTTTGTGGGTGTAATATAGAGGATAGCAAGGTCACTGCCCTGGAGAGCAACAGACTGGAACCAAGGCTACTTGTATCAACATAAGAGAGCTTGTTTCAAACATTTTTATAAAATACAGGAAGTGCAGGTGTTCTAGAATATGCCTTCCCACATATTTAAGAGATTAATAAAGAAAAATCTCTTTAATGATAGCATGTATCCATCTCTGGCTAGTGCTGAAAGAGGAGCCAGCCTAGAAGAGATTTTGCATTCCACATATGCTGTCATCCTTGTGTCTTTCAGGTTCAGGCTCCAGATTACATTTTGAACAATTTAAATAGGTACAGAAGACTGCAAGTCTATCCACTACACAGCAAAGATATTCCCAGAATTATTTCTTAAGTACACCAGACCTGAAAAAGCAGGACCTTCTTCAGTGACAGAATCCTGAGGTGGAGGTGTCAGAGGATGAGAAAGATAGGAAAAGTATAAAGTAGAAAAGATAAAAGGTAGGTTGTGTGTGGGGGGTCTTGCATAAGCTATGTCTCATGCGTATGCTTCTTAAGAAGAATAGCGCCGGGCAGTGGTGGCACATGCCTTTAATCCTAGCACTCGAGAGGCAGAGGCAGGTGAGTTCAAGGCCAGCCTGGTCTACAGAGCTAGTCCAGGACAGGCTCCAACGCTACAGAGAAACCCTGTCTCGGAAAAAGAAGAAGAAGAAGAAGAAGAAGAAGAAGAAGAAGAAGAAGAAGAAGAAGAAGAAGAAGAAGAAGAAGAAGAAGAAGAAGAATAGCATCGTGTATACACTACTTCCAGGGGGGAAATGGTGAACTACTACAAAGTCAGCAGAAAGTATCATATAATGGAACAAACTCAGGAGGAGGCTAATCAAACAATGCTGCATAAGGGGAACACAGGGTTTCTCAAGAACATTGTAGCTAGAGTTTTCCTGCCTTGCCCACAGTAAGAACAAATCTCTGTCACCTGCCAGTCCCACAGCCACTCAGACCCAACCAAGTAAGCACAGAGACTTATATTGCTTACAAACTGTATGGCCGTGGCAGGCTTCTTGCTAACTGTTCTTATAGCTTAAATTAATCCATTTCTATAAATCTATACCTTGCCATGTGGCTCGTGGCTTACCGGCATCTTCACATACTGCTTGTCATGGCGGTGGCTAGCAGTGACTCCTTCCGCCTTCCTGTTCTTTCTTTTCTCCTCTCTGTTAGTACCGCCTATACTTCCTGCCTGGCCACTGGCCAATCAGTGTTTTATTTATTGACCAATCAGAGTAATTTAACATACAGACCATCCCACAGAAGAACATTACTAAGCCCACAGTGGCATTGAGACTGATAACCATAGCCCCATGTGGTAAGAAGAATTGGGTTCTTAGGATCTGAAACAACCCCTGGGCTCACCTCACAAACATATTCCTGGTTTTAGAGAAAGAATTCTTTTTTATTCTTAAAACATCAGGCCCTTAAGGGTAGCTCCCAGGGCCTAGGTCTCCTGCTGTTTGTGGCTCTGCCAAGCACATTCCTTCTCCCTGTGTAAGGACCTAAAGGGAAAGTCTTGTTGATCAGGCTAGCCCTTAACACAATGTTTTCCTTTTCAAATAGTTGTCACCTTGCCCATCTATGCTTCTCTCATAAAGAAAACTGAACCTTTATGGCACACCAGGCCTGAAGGTTGAACCCTGTAATGCTCCCTTGAGCAGCTTGTCAGAGGCCTATTCTTTGATATGGGGATGGGTCTAGTGGCTGGTTGTAAACCAGAAGTATCTCCTTTATTTGGAGCCATATGTCTGGACAAGCCTGGTGAACAAATGTGTATCCTAGCATACTAATCTCTTATAGGCCTCACTAGCATATACGTATCTTTGGGGTATTTTAGAGGCAACCCTCCTTTAGCTGAATTCTCCTTTCTGTGACTTACTATCTCCTAAACATTGGGAAATCCTTTATATCACCAAGTCTATTCTTCTACATCATAATTAGAGTGCTACCCAACATAAAAGATGCCATTTACAATATCTACAAAATTAAATACAAATGGATCTTTCTCCTAAATGTTAAATGTGAGGTGCAGAACTTCTAGAAAATAATATAGAAACTAGGCCTCTCCAAATTTGGCAACCTGCTTCTGAAGGGGGAAAATCAGTAGCCCCCTTGAGCATTGGCCCCCACCTTGAGGTATCTGTTGACAGGTGACTGAATTCAGTTGGCCAGAGTCTGAAAATAAAGCTGGAACAATGAATCTAAATGTATATCATGGACCCAGTAAAACAAGATATAGGAAGTAAAAAATTTATGTCTCTAAAGATGTCCTGCATCCTGTCAGCCATTAGTAATTTCATGCTTATAGTTCAGCCAATAATTTCAAAGAACTACCTCACCCCTAGCTCCCTCATCCAATCCTAGGACACTAAGATATGTAACCCACTGCTTGTAAACTTTTTCCTATATAAACACCTTGTAATAAGTGCTCAGGGTCTTCCTCCTTCACTCACTGTAACAGAGTGTCGAACGAGATCCCTGCCTGGGCTTGGCTTGAATAAAGAAACCTTTTGTCTTTGCATCAGAAGTTGGCTCCTTGGTGGTCTTGTTGGGGGACTCAACTCACCATGTCAAGGCATCCCAGATCACTCATGCTCCCCACTCAGCTCCCTGCAGCAGTATTCACAGAACAGCACATAAAAACACTGAAGCCTACTCTGCTACAAAGCCAAGCCTGCATCCTGGCCCCAGCAAGAGCCCTGAACCACTTCTGACTGACAGGTCAGACTGGAGGCCTTGATTGGCTACTGAAGACTGAGTGACAAGAGAACCTCCCTTAGGATTGCACTGTACTTAAAGACACAGCACAGTGATTCCTTGGCCCTGCCATCCACTCCAGACCCAAATTTTCCCAAATCTACACAGATAAGCATTTCAACAGCACTTGCCTTGGCTACAAAAGCTGACCCTGCTATCTTCCTGCACTCCATAGGCACTTCCCATTCTTCCTCCTGCACACAATGTGGCTAGCTTGTACAGCCCATTACACAATGTGGAGTAGAATGATTCCTCTCTCCCCCAGAAGGGTGCCCAAAATGTTAGCAATTAAGAGTGATTTTAGGACAAAAAAAAAAAGATGTTTGTTCTGTGGCTCCATGCTGAGGTCAGGTGAACTGAAGGTACTTTATATCTGACTATCCCAGGGACTTCAGACAACCACAGGAGAAAAGCAGGAACCAGATCACAAACAATATGATGGGTCTTTCTTCCATCTGAAGGCTCTATTGCTTTAGGAGTTTTCTTTTGAAATTCACTTCAATCTCTTGACAATTTAACAATAATAAAAAGCGTAGTCTTCAAAATCAGTTAATTAGAATACTTAGAAATGGAACAAAGAAGAATGCTTTTTTGGGCACTGTTGTTAGCTACACATCTTACTCAGTGGACAGGTGAAAACTACACAGCAGTATTAGTCAAGGTTCTCTGCTTGAACAGAACTGATAGAATAAATCTCTGTATGTATTTAGTAAGTGGATTTATTAGAATGTCTCACAGGCTGTGGTCCAGCCAGTCCAACATTGGCTGTTTACCAGTGGAAAGTTGAAGAATTCAAAAGTTCTTCAATTCATGAGGCTAGATGTCTCAGATGGCATTCAGTATATACCAGAATTCCTAAGAACTGGGCTCTAAAGATGAAAAAGGAATGACCTTCCCAGCCACAGCCAGGGCAATCAGCCAAAGAGAGTTTCCTTCTTCAATATTCTTTATATTTGTAGTCTGCCACCAGAAGCTCTGACTCAGATTAAAGGTAGATATTATTACCTCAAAAGTTCAAGATCAATGAAGCGTTTTCCCATTTCAAAACCTTTAATTAAGTAAAATCCCTCGCAGGTATAACCAATTGTTTGTGTATTGGTTAATTCCAGAGGTAGTCAGTTTGACTACCAAGAATAGCCATCACAACAGCCAAGATGGAAGAAATAAGAAAAATGTCTTGCCTGCAGGAGGCAAGGAGAGCATGGGAGTTATTTCCAAATCAATGTTTTTCCTAAACAAAAAAAGCATGGGGATTTCACTTAGGGAGTCTGAACATATTCATGTAGAATTCTCCCACTTCTTAAACATACTCAGTTAACAAATCCACTTCTGAATATGATCACAATGTAAAAGCAGTGACATTTTTATGAACAAAGTCAGGAGCAAATGTGGTACACTTAATGTTACCACACACCAGAGACAAATATTGCTGCTTTTAATTAACACACAGAAGTTGAACTCATTCTCTTGAAAAATGTTTAAGTATCTATACAATGACCTAGAGGAAATGTGATGAGAGGACAATAATAGCAAAATTATGTTATAAGTAATAATTTTAAAACAGCTTGATTCTCATAACATTAAGGATATTTGTAAGCACATATAATGAGTACACAAATAAGAAAACCTAGAAGCAATCTACATGATTGTATATTATAGAACTGAATGAAAGTTATGCTGGACTGCATTAAGTCCTAGGATGGCAGGCAAACCTATGTATGCTTAAGATTTAAGGATAGACAGGCAAGACCATCTGAGTCAGATCCTTAGACACACATGCAAATTAGCCTTGACAAATTAATAAAATAAAAATATGAGAGCTGAGAGTTGCCTCAGACAATAAAGGGCATTGAAACCAAGGATAAAGCCTAGTTTGACCCATAAGACCCATATGTCAGAAGGAAACAAAATCCCTATAGTTGTCCTCTGGCCTCCACAAAAGCACTGTGGAATCTGTGTGTGTGCAAACAGTAGAACATTGAACACATGTGTTTCCATTAACAGACAAGTAGTGTGCTTTTGTTCTTTCATTCCCCTAATGATAGGATACTTTCTGGTGCCCTATTGACACTACTCCTAGCTCTGCTAATTTACACTTAATCATTCTTATTAACTCTCTTGACTTAAATGGCTCTTCTGAATCTTATTCCCTCTCTAACACTTGAATCAGCACACTTAAGTTCCAAATTTCAACTTGCCCTCTAGAAACAAAAACCAGTCATATTAATGAACTCCTAGACATTTTTACTTCTCACTATTCCTAAACTTTAATTTTCCTTTTTATTTTGCATGTGTATTCATATGAAGGTGCACATGTGTGTATGGGGTGCAATGTTCATGAGAGGACAAGAGGACAACTTTGAGTGTCATTCCTCAGGTGTTATCCTGAGATTTGATTTAGGAATAAAGATAAAAATGTATGATAGCTTATAACATGAATCTTAAAGGTTCTTATTAATCAAAACAAACCCAGGAGCCAGATATTGGGATGAATGCTGAAAGGTCAGAGAAACAGAACAAGCCACAGCTTCCTCACCTCACCAATTCCTCAACTGATCCTGTTTCCTCAGACTAGAAGCCTCTGAGTCCTCATCTGAATGGCTCTCAGCTGAACTGCTGCTAAAAGCCTAAAAGCTTAACCAGGCTCTAGTTCCTGGTCCTCATGCCTTATATACCTTTCTGCCATCACTTCCTGGGATTAAAGGCGTGTGTCACCATGCCTGGCTGTTTCCAGTGTGGCTTTGAACTCACAGAAACCCAGAGGGATCACTGCCTTTGGAATGCTAGGATTAAAGGTGTGTATGCCACCATTTTCTGGCCTCTATATCTAGTGGCTGTTCTGTTCTCTGACCCCAGAGAAGTTCATTAGTATTCACAATATATTGGGGAACACAATATCACCACAATAGCTGCAGCAGATCCCACCCATATCAAAAGCATTCTTCTCTGCTTTATATCTGTGAACAAAATGATCAAGCTTGGTTAAAAGCCAAATTTAAGACAAAAATACTAGATGCTTTTATAACCAAATATTCCAAAGTCTTGGGATGAGGACCAAATTATTTGAAAAGAGTAATGCTAGAAGATAAATGAATTGTGAGGGTTTAGTTTGTTACTTTATTTGATTTTATTTTCAGATGGTGTTTCACTATATAGCCCAGGCTGGCTCTTTACTCATGGTCCTTGTCCTGGTTGGCTTTTCCTCAACATGACATAAGCTAGGATTATTTGGGAAGAGGACCTTGAATTTTAAGGTGTTTTCTTGATTAATGATTTATGAGGGAGGGCCCAGCACACTGTGGAGCCATACTATGCTTGTGCAGGTGGTACTGCAGTGTATAAGAAAGCAAACAGAATTTTTAGATGTCTGCTTCTTTTCTAATGAGAGAGAGAGAGAGAGAAAGGGTGTAGATTTGGATGGGAGGAGGGCATCTCGGAGGAATTGAGGATGGGGAACTGATAATCAAAATATATTGTATGAAAATCTATTTTCAATTTAAAAAGGCAAGGGCCTTCCCTTTAATGGTGCTAAAATCCCTGAAAATCCTTACTTTTTCTTCACCACTGGACTGCCATCTGAAACTACCTAGTGCTATTTTTCTCAACAAAATAGAGACTTTTTATTTCTCTCTACCTGTTTTTTTTTTCACTGTAGACCTGAATGAATCAACAGTAATAACCATCCAACAGAAGCAATATATTTTGTCTAAGAAATCAGCCCATTACTTTGTAATTCTGCCCACTTTCTCTGGACATGGAGAGAATAAGAAAGATTTGGGGCCAAAATATCACACAGATGAACTTTAGCTAAATCTTTCAAGAAGTCTTCTAAGCACCTCCCCTTACTTACCAGGCCAAGATCACCTGATAAGGCCAGGAGGAATGAAGCCAGGCTTGGATGAGGGTGGGGTGGGGGGTGGATCAAGATGAGGCTATGACTGTTATGACTGTTTTATTGAGAGCAATCAGAATTTTTATATCTTTATCAGAAACAGAACATAATGGCAGTTTCCAGGATCAATACAGTTGTAGTTGCCAGGATACAATGAAGCTTGCAAGCTATACCAAATACACATTAATGTCTAAGACCAATTGCCCTGTTAAGTTTCCATGCTGCCTTGACTACTAAGGGATCATACAGGAAAACACAAACCAGCCTGAATGCTTCACTGCCTGAGGGAGTATGTCAGTCTGTCAGGAACTGGAAAACACATTGTGCCCCAGGAGCCAAGGACTTTAACATGAAAAACCTATGACACATGTCTCTCAAGGAAGGTAGGCCAGGCCAATTCCATGGTTCCCTGCAGAGCCTATTGCCCAGTAAAATCCTATGACCTTAACCTCCACTGTCTGCCATTACTCTCAGCATTCCCATCTTCCAGGACCTACAAGAACAGCCAATTAAGCTCTGTGTCTAGCTTTCTATGGCTTTTGACTTCTTAAGACCTGAAATCTTCAACATTTTTCCAAAAGTCAACATTCCCAAGTCCTTTGCAGCAACAAAATCACTTTTGAGGTACCAATTTTATTACAACTTTCTTCTCTGTTGCTGTGACTAAATTATCTAACCAAAAGCAACTAAGGTAATGAACAGGTTTATTTGATTGATACCCCTAGGTCACAGACCCTCTTTGTGGGAACTTAGGATAGAAACTCAATCTAATAACTGAAGGCAAAACATGTGGAATCATGTTTCCTGGCTCTCTCTTTTGCTTTATCACTGTCTTATACTCAGCTAGCTCTCTTATCTAGCCCAGACCCACTTGCTCAGAGATACTGCCAACTCAGTGGAAGAGCCTTCCCACATCAAACAAAATCAGCACAATCTCTCTTTGACACAGTAACCAGATATTCTGATCTAGGCACACCCTCAGTTGATGTTCCCTCAGATGACTGTAGGCTATGTCATGTTGACAGCTGTAGCTAATTAGGAAAAAGAGACAATAATATACAGGAAAGTTTTAAAGATCCAAAGCCAATGTATTAATCATATCATGCACTTAAGCAGCAAAAACACAAACATGAAGATAGCAACAACTGGAAAACACAGATGTACCAGAAAATGGGAAGAGGCAAGCCTCTAACATCAAGAAGAGAAAACTAAAATTGTCTCTCCACAGAAACTTCCCAAACCAACAAAAACTCAAGGAACTCATAACATAAGAAATTTTCTGAATACAAAATTGGTGAAGGTCCATCATTTTCCAGAAAATGAACAATATAATTAGCTTACAATTAATAAAATCAACAATATAGATGGCACCACTGGCAAAACAAGAAACAAAGACAGACCTACAAATATATATTATGGTCCCTTAAACAAGAATGACAAGATTCAAATCAAAATCAAACTCCAAGAAATCACTGACAAGCACTCATCCTTCACACTCTTGTTCTCTCCTTTACCAATATGAGAAAATGGGTTGGGGAGGAGGGCTGTTCCATCAAAATTGGAGAGATTCACTTGAAGATTTCTGATGTTTTAACTTTGTAGAAAATAGTTTTGGCTGTTGTTTTAATCTTAGATGGTCTTTTAATAAAAAGCCCAGAGCCAGGTATTGGGGTGAAAGCTGAAAGATCAGAGAAGCAGAGCAAGCCACAGCCAACCTCACCTCGCCAATTCCTCAGCCAATCCTGTTTTCATGAATCCTCTGACTGAAATCCTCTGAGTCCTCACCCAAAAGGGTCTCAGCTGAACTGCCTTTGTCCTGTCTCCTCATACCTTATATACCTTTCTCTGCCCTTTAATCATGGGATTAAAGGTGTATGTGCTTCCATTACTGGAATTAAAGGTGTGTGCCACCATTGCCTGACTCTGTTTCAAGTGTGACCTTGAACTCACAGAGATCCAGACAGACCTCTGCCTCCTGAATGATAGGATTAAGGGTGTGTGCCACCACTGTCTGGCCTCTATGTCTAATCTAGTGGCTGGCTCGGTCCTCTGATCCTCAGGCAAGCTTTATTAGGGTACACAATATATCACCACATTTGACTATTAAAAGAATCTCATTCTCTTATGATAAAGAAAAGGGTGCCTGTTAGGATAACTTAGACATCATTTTGTTTCCTGTGATTGATGATTGATTCTCTGTAAGTCTGCATCAGAGTGAGGAAATAAAATTTTTTTTAAAAAATGCAAGATAACAGATTTTTAAGGAATTGGTATACACCTAAAGCAACTTATTTTATTCTAATTGTTTTATAAGTCAAAAGCACTTTTGAAAAGAATTTTGTTGCTTTTTGTTTTGCATATGTTTGTACATGAGAGAGAATGCTATACAGGTGACATACAAAAGAGGATGTCAGATCCCCTGGATCTGGAATAGCAGAGAGCCTCCCAACTTGACTGCAGATATCTGAACTCAGGGCATGACCAAAAAGAATATGTGCTAAGCCACCTGCCAAGACCCGTAATACCTTTTATCCAATAAAACAAAAGACTTTCACAGATTAACACAACAAGAACAAAACCTAAATAAAGAAGTAAAGAAATGATCCTTGGGAACATGATACATCAAAATTAAGATGTTCTGTATGGTAAATTTGTACCATAAAATGAATACCATCCAATGACAGTGCCCAACAATTTATAACAGGAAAGCTAATTACAAAGCTACAAAGCTACATTCACAGTGGAGACTTTCAGAATTCTCAATGTGAATGTAAAAAAATAGTACACAGATTGATATAATATGACTTCTATACTTACCACAAAGACACAACAATCAAGAATGTGTACAGTATTTGTGAAAGAATAAAGGAGAGAGAGAGAGACAGAGAGAGAGAGACAGAGAGAGAGAGAGACAGAGAGAGAGAGAGACAGAGAGAGAGAGAGACAGAGAGAGAGACGAATAAAGGCAGGAAAATATAGTCAACCTTTAATCAAAAGACCAAAGGAAACTTCACCAGGAAAAGTGTAATCTTGACCAATGTTACTCAGCTACCTATGATTCTATGTGTATAGGAATTAAATGAACACAGACTTCACAACTTTCACAAAATTAACTTTAAGTGACCCTTAAACTGTTGTTTCTGACCCTCCAGCTACTGCCATTTCTTTCAAAGACAGAAGCCCCATGATCTAGAGCTCTCTCTACAAATGGAGGTGATCTCTTGCTATGGTTCTGCAGCCCCTTACGTCTCCTTGTGGTTTCAGGTAAATGCAGCTCCACTGAACCCAATCCCAAAACTTCATAGAATAATTTAAAATCTGCTTTCTTGCTGCCAACCGTAGAAATATGAAGGAGTTCAGCTGATACTGACAAAGCTATTACCTAGAAAAAGTTATGGACTTTTCCAGAGGAAAACCAAGACTTAAGGAGTCTTGGTGATATTAGCTTTTGGATATATTAGCTGTATCCTGCAATGAATTTCTTGTGTTCTATTGGAGTTTCCCCATTCGACTTTTCCTTCAAGAATTTATAACGGTATGATTGATCACTAATTGGGCACAACTCTCCTTATACATTTGGGGTAATTGGATGGCTGTCCCCAGTCATGTTTACTTTTTCATTAACATAAATCTGGCCAGAGCCATTCTCCAGACAAAAGTATTTCAGCAAAGATACCTTTTTCCAAGAACAAAACTGCACATAGATAAACATCAGCTCATCTCACAGATAAGAGAAAATAACCACTAGCAATTAAATTCTCAACTCTTTACCTTCACCCTGGGTTATTTAGACAAGACCCTAACTTAAGAGATTTACTGCTCACATTCCTGGGATGGTGTTTTAGCCATTTGCTAGTTACTGAGTTAAAGCAATTACTTCCCCCTGACCCAAGGAGACTGCCTACAAGGCCAGGCAGGCAATAGGTGCCAAGCTTCTTTCTTATACAAATTAAGTTTTAAATCCTCCTCAGCCAGGTGCTATTCCTAGATTTTCTCCTCCACAATTACTCTGAGCTTTTACTAACCAAATGCTACATGCTCTGACTTAAGTTGTCTAGCAACCTGGCATACTCCCCCTCCCTATCAGAAAGCAGCTGCAGCCAGGATGAGAAAGTAGGTGTGTTGAGGGGAAGTGGTACCAAAGACAGTTTACTTTCTTGTGACTTATTGACCCCTAACATTCTACCTAGCCATTTCTAGATTATAGTTTGAGTAAATAAATTCCCTAATTGATTTTAGCCTTTAGTTAACCTTACCAGAACTCCCCTTTAGTCACTCCCCTTTTGGGTTGTAATTGGAAACTGACAATTATTGCTTTATGTGTGGATCCTTATCACCTCTCAGTGACCCTGAAAACTTCAAATCTCACAATGCATTGTAAAAGAATGACTGTTCATGTATATATACTGGTCCCCCCCCCCACACACACACAGCAATAGTAGAATTGACTTAGAAGAGTAAAGTAAATGGACTAACAAGCTCAGTGTGCTTAGATTCATTGAACATCCCTCAGATTAGTATCCTTAGCTGCTTGTAGCATCTGTTCTGAACCCTGATAGAAATCTCTTCAAGGCAGGCACTTGGGGGGAATTTGGTACTTTCTGCCACATGGTTTATAGCGCAAGATGTGTATTCTGTCCTATCACCTGCCCAACACCATGCACACCTGAGAAATCTCTGCAGATCAGAAACTCCTTTTGTCCCCTAGAACTAAACTTGACTGAATCACACCATTGTGGCTGGTAGTAGCAGAAATTTAAAAGCCTTCTAATCATGTATTGTTGAAAAGTGAGCCACATCACATCTTTCTACCACTTTCTAAACTATTTGTAACATTTATAAGACAAACCTGAAAGTGGAATGCAATATTCAGAACTTGTAGAAACCAGACCTTCAGTTTTCCAATCTGTCTTCCCACTGCACACCAAAAGCAGTGCCCATGTATGCACACTGGACAGTGACACTACAAGCATCACATCCTCCTCTGCCAGGGCTGCTGAGTCCCCCCTTCCCCAGGATATCCATACACAGGGAGGCTCAGAGGACAAGGGCCACTACCCAGGTCACTACATGAACCAACAGAACCACAGTCTGTCTGGCTCATGGTCCATCAAATCCCAGCAGAAATGACAGCTCAGCAGACCTGCTCTGAACACCCTACACTCACCATGGCATGGTTTGTGGTCTTCTTTACAACTCCCTACAGCAGAAGCAGAGGAGAATCCTGGAAAGAACTCACAAGTTACTTGCCACTAGTACTCCTGATTGCCAAGCCTCCCCAGAATCCCTCACTGGTTAGGGCCACCCAGCTAGACCTCAGAATATTAGCAGCTCCCCTACTGGGTGATCAGAGATCAAATGACTCAGACAGCACAGTCCTTCCAGCTCTGTCCTTCCAGCCCAACAGAAAAGGCTCTAGTCTGGAACATTTGTATTTTAGTAGACATTCTTCCACTCTCCTAGAGCACATCCTGTTCCTCATCCAAAGCACAGGGTCCTTTGTGTGCACATTCCATTATAAACTCAATGTCCAGTGCAGCCAACCCATTGCCTCATAGCTGGGAAATCATGCAAACACAGGGCTTAACTGAAAGCCTTGCTTGAGCAGGCAAGTCCTTAACACAACAGTCTTTTACTTATCAAATAGTTGTCACCTGGTTTCATAATACCCATTTGACAGAATTATGTTTTTCTCAAGAAGAAAACTGGAACTTTATGGCACACCAGTCCTTAAGGTTGGTTGTGACCCTATAATGCCTCCTTTAGCAGCCTGTCCTTTGATATGGGGATAGGCCTAGTGGCTAGTTTTAAATCAGGGGTGGCTTCTTTGTATGGTTTGGAGCCAAATGTTTGGACAATCCTGGTGAACAAATGTGTATCCTAACATCCTAATCTCTAACAGGACTGGTTAGCATACACTTATCTTTTGAATGTTTTAGAGGCAGTCCTCCCTCAGCTGAATTCTACTTTGTGAGACATTATCTCCTAAGCATTGGTAAATCCTTTATATCACCAATTCTACTCTTCTACGTCATGGCATATTGAAAGGACCAAGCAGATGCCATAACAGGCAGCTCAGTTTTCTCTCAGAGATCGGGCCTCAATTTCAGTTTCCTGAGACTTGAGCAAGCAGTTTCTGGGAGGGCCATGAACAAAAGACATAGTCCTTGCAGTAGCTCCCTTTCTGCACATACTCTGACTGCTCAAAGTTCAGACAGATGTTTACTATCTGGGACCCCTCACCAACTTAGAGTTATGTGCATGAGTCAAGGACAGAGCCTGGACTACTGAGCCAGGCCCCACAGTCAGTACGGGCTTGGCCAGCCAGCCCCCATGGCGGCTCAAGGACAAAGCCTGGGACTTGTGCTGGACTGCCCCCAAAGTGATAATTGTAACCACCAACCAGTAAATTCAAAGGTTACATACCCTCACCCAATTTAAAGAGAACTGAGATAAAAAATAAACCAATCTGAGTTGCACCAGTGCAAGACCCCCCCTGAAGGGCTTGTGGTTTTTACCTTTAAAAAGCTAGCCACACAAAGAAGAGCAACTCCTCCCTGCCTCACTCTATTGGGTGTAGGAATGAGTTCCCTGTCTAGACTTGTATCTACAGAATAAATCTTGTTGTTGCATTCTGGACATCCAAGGTCTTCGGTGGTCTCTTTGGGGTCACAATCTGGGCATAATAATATTAGTGGAGTGCTACCCAACACCTGAGATGCCCTTTACAACTTCCACAAAATTAACTATAAATGGATCTTACACGTAAAGGTTAAATGCAAACTGTTGAACTCTAGAAGATACTGGAGAAACTAGGACTCTCCAAGTTTCAAAACCTGCTTTCCATGGATGCACCAAAAGCATGTTTAAGTTCACTACAAAGATGTTTCTACACACAGCTCCCTGCTTCCAATGTGCTGAGCAGATTCAGCCCACACAGCAAAGTTACTCAGAGGCCTGCCCCTGGGTTCAGGGAGTTGCAAAGACTGCATGGGATCTCACAGGACAGGGAATCTGGCTGCAAGTTCCCACCCAGATTTGGGGAGGACCCACCACACTGGCTCCTGCACCTCCCCATCTGCTCCTACCCATTTGGGGCCAGCAGCCCCTCACTTACCATGTCGTGATTTCCCAACTTGTCCAAGCTCTGTGCTCAGCTCCTTGCAGCAGCAATGGTAGAACAGCACACAAACCCACCTGCGCCAGCTCCTCTTCAAAGCCAAGTCTGAAGCCCGGCGCCCGGAAGAGCCCTGCACCACTTCTGACTGGCGGGTCACCTACAGGGCCTGATTGGCTAGTGAGGCCTGAGTGACAAGAGCACCTCCCATAGAGTTACAGTGTACTTAAAGACACAGCACAATGGTTCCTGACTCTGACTTCCACCACAAAGACCTTTTCTAGATCAACAGAGATACGCATTTCAATAGTACTTGCCCCTGGCTCCAATAGCAGCAGGCCCTGCCATCTTCCTGCACTCCATAGGCACGTCCCCTTTTTCCTCCTGGGCACAATGTAGCTAACTAGCTAGCTTGCACAGCCCACTATACTATGCTATGATTCCCTGTCCCAAAGGTGGAAGGGTGCCCAGAATATTAACAATTAAAAAGAGATTTAAGGACACAAAAGGAAATGTTTGTTCTGTGGTTTCACATTGAGATCAGATGAACTGCAGGTACTTTTTAACTGGTTGTCACAGGGTCTTCATACAACCAGGAAAGAAAAGCAGGAACCAGATCTCAAACAAGATAATAGGTCTTTCTCCAATCAGAAGGCTGGATGGATGGCTCCATTGCTTTAGGAGTTTTATTCCTGAAATTCAGAGCAAACTCTTGGCAAATGAATAATAATAAAAAGAGTAGGCTTCATAAAAGTTGAGTACTTAGAGAATAATGGAGCTAGGAAAATGTCTTTACGAGCACTACTGTTAGCCAACATGTCTTCCTCAGTGAGCAAGTTAAAAACAAAAACCAGCTGCATTATTTAAGGTTCTCTACATGAACAAGACTGGTAGAATGAGTCTCTCCATATATGTAGAAAGTGGATTTATTATAATGTCTCACAAGCTGTGGTACTGTTGTGCCCAGATCGTAACCCCCAGAGAGACCACCAAAGATGAGCATACCAGAATGCAAAAGCAAGGTTTATCTGTTACAAGTCATGACAGGGAACTCATCTCAAGCCATCTCAAGTGAGGCAGGGAAGAGTTACTCTTTCTTGGGGAAGTTAGTTTTTATAGGCAAAACCCATAAAATTTCTTAGAGGGGAGGGGGTTAGTACGGGTCCATCCTTGATTGATCCAGTTTTTCCCGGGCCTGGACTTTATCTTATTCTGGCTTATCTGTTAGCCCTGTCAGGAGTTTTACAACTCATCTCTGGGGGCTGGTCATGTTATCTCTGGAGAGGGGCATCTTGTGGCTAATTGGTTACCATCTGACATCCTGACTTTGTTCTTTTGAGTTCCTGGGGCTGGCACCATCATTTCTGGGGACTTGAAACTGGCCTGGGTCTATCTATATTGAGATATCTTTGTCTAAGGCCCCCCTTTTTGAGACAATAGAGTGAGGGTCTTGTTGTGCCTAGATCGTGTCCCCAAAGCTGCCACTGGAGACTTTAGGTACAGAATGTAAAAGTAAGGTGTATTCTAAGTTTACAAGCCTCCAGGGAGGCTCTTTCAAATCTCTCACTCACAGCAGGGAGGTTGGAAGGAGCACTCCCCTTTCTTTGTGAGGCTAGTTCTTAAAGGCACAGACCATATAATTTATTTTAACCTGCCTCCCTTTTTAGTCTTTTGATTGAATATCCTGACTGTGTTTTCCAAAGTCCCTGTAGCAGATACAGCCACCTGGGGAAAAGGGGTCTAAGTTCTTATCTACACTTAGGAATCCTGGTTTAAGCTTCTCTTTGTCTGTAGGGGATAGAGTGGGGGGTTTTACTGAGGTATCACAGTACAGGTAGTCCAACAATGGCTGCCTACCAATGGAAATGTGAAGAATCTAGTAGTTGTTAAGTCTATGAGGCTGGATGTCTCAGCTAATCTTCAGTATACACCAGAATTCCAAAGAAGTAGGCTCTAATGCTAGTAAAGGAATGAACTTGATAATCAGAGCTAGGGCAAGCAGGCAAAAAGAGAGACCATCCTTCTTCAATATTCTTTATATATGCCAGCTGCTACCAGAAGGTGCAATCCAGATTAAAGGTGGATCTTATTCTTTGTTTGATAGTTTGTTTGTTTGTTTGTTTGTTGGTTGATTGGTTGGTTGGTTGGTTGATTGGTTGGTTGGTTGGTTTTTTCCAGACCATACTGGCCTCAAACTCAGAAAATATGACTGCCTCTGCTTCCTGAGTGCTGTGATTAAAGGTGTGCACCAAACAGCTAAAGATGGATCTGATCACCTCAAATGATCCAGATTAAAGATGGGTCTTTAACATCAAAACCTTTAAGAAAGATCCTTCACAGGTGTACCCAACTCTTTGGGTTTTAATTAATTACAGTCAGTTTGACTACCAAGAATAGTCATCAAACAGCTAAGACAGAAGAAATGAAAAAGATTTCTTACCTGCAGGAGGCAAGGAAAGTATGGGAGTTATTTCCAAAACAATGCTTTTCCTGAACAAAGCATAGGAAAACTTTCAGCTACACCGGGTCTTACCATATTGCCAAAGTTGACCCTAAATTTCTGGATTCAAAGAATCCTTCTGCCCCACTCAGTCTCCCAAACATGGGACTTCAGGCTCCAACCTAAGTATCCCAGTTTCAAATCTTATATTTCAGAATGTCAGCACCAGGGCAGGAGTTAGAAGCAATTTTTACTCAAGTCCCTTCTATCTTGAGGGAAATTGAGATTACAAAGGGCTAATAATTCCTCTGGAGATGTCAAAACTTTAAATCCCAAGATGTCATACCTTTCACTTTGGGCCTGGACTCTGGAACCTCAAAAATGACTCTACTTTAAGGCTGCAGAGATAGCTCAGAGGTTAAGAACACTTGCTACCCTAACCTTAACCCAAACCCATCTCCTACCTATTGTATTTCAATGTACATACTAAAACTGTTTTCTCTTCGTGCGCGCGCGCGCGCCGCGCGCGCGCGTGTATGTGTGTGTGTGTGTGTGTGTGTTGTGTGTGTGTGTGTGTGTGTGTGTGTGTGTGTGTGTGTATGTTTTATATGAATGCATGTCTGTGCTAAACTTTCATAAAATGTCTGAGGAAGCAAGTGGGTGACAGATACCCTGAAATTGGAATGAGCTGGCATAAAGGTACTGTGACTGAAATACAGGTCCTTTGAAAGACAAGCCAGTACTCTTAATCACTGAACCATTTTCCAGTCTTAAAACTTTCCTAACTATAAAATCTGACCAATTTATGGGCCACACATTTTACTAGATAAGATCAAGATTTTTTATTATTTCATTCAATTTTATTTATCTTAACCTTTTTAAAATTATTTATTTTATGCATACAAATGTTTTGCCTGCATGTACATATGTGTACCATGTGTGTGCCTAGTGCTTGCAGTGGTCAGAAGAGGACATTGGATACCTTGGAACTGGAGTCAAGAATATTGTAAGCCACAATGTGGGTGCTGGGAATCAAACCCTGGTCCTATGCAAGAGCAACAAATACTCTAAAGGGCTGAGTCATCTCTTTAGATGTATGTATGTGTGTGTGTGTGTGTGTGTGTGTGTGTGTGTGTGTGTGTGTGTGTGTGTATATATATATATATATATATATATATATATATACATACATATACTGGGTGTTAAAATTAAGACCTCCTGCATTGTAGGCAAGTGTCCTATCACTAAACTATCTCCCCACCACTTTGCATTTTTCACTGAGGGAAAAGTCTTACTAAATTGTCCAGCTAGGACTTGAAGGCATGCCTCTGGCCCTGCAATCTTGCTGCAGACTCCTGGGTAGCTTGAGTGTACAGGCCTTCACCACCAGGGCTGGCTTCAAAAATCATTTTTAAAGGGTTAGGAGTGAGTTCCCATATTTTTTATTGTTTACTTTCAAGAAAGATTGAGTTGATGTCAATTTTTCATGCTATAATAATCATCTGTAAGTAGGCATGTGGTTTTAAACTACCATAACCAGAAATAAGAAGCAAAACGAATAAAACAATTATTGTCAAAGGTTTTAATCACATTCAAATATTTCAATCAATTCATTTTGTCATTCGGGGAATTAAAAAGAAACATGATATTTACCTGTAGTTATTCAGTGTATGGAGACTGGTTGCTTGTATGACACCCTCAATCTCAGGAAGGAGAGCTAAAAACCCAGGAAATACTCAAATCTTTTCAAGGGTTCCTGAAATTCGCTCTCACAGATTTGTGGGAAATGTAGTCTTGCCTGGTGTGACGTCACAAGCAAGGGCGGTGGAAATCTTGCTTTGTATTCCTTCTGTGCGCATATGCCCCAAGGGTCTTTCCTCGAGTTCCGGCCTCTGGATGTACTGTTCGCTGTCCTACAAGCTTGGGTTTGATTATTTGACTTGAAGGTACCTGCCAGGCGGGAGAGGAGCTCTACAAGCCGGAGGCACTCTGCAGGTCGGAGGAGGTTCCGATGCTTACAGAGAGCGGAAATGTGGGTGGATGTAAGGCAGATAGAACCTGTTTGGGAGGTTTTTGCGGTGATCTAGGCTGAGTTACCCAGTCAGGATCCGCAGCTCATGACTGGGGAGAGGATGATTGGAACAGTGCTATCTTTAAGTAATCGCTCTGTTAGAATGTAGTGTGCTTCTAAGAATTGGATGGATGGCTCCCATAGCCGAATCCGACGCTGCTCTCCTCGCTCCCTCCAGGTAGGGCTGTTTCAGCTGACTACCTGATCTTGGGAGGTGTAAAATGTGAGTTCATTTTCCAGCTTTGCTGTGGAGAGGTCATGTTACCAGCTTAATGAGACTTACATGACTATTGTACTTATGAGATTCTTGGCGTATTTAACCAAGTGGAGTCTCTAGCCTGCCTAGTTGTTTATAAAAACAATTTTTATAAAACAGTTTATAAGCCGGGCGGTGGTGGCGCATGCCTTTAATCCCAGCACTCGGGAGGCAGAGCCAGGCGGATCTCTGTGAGTTCGAGGCCAGCCTGGGCTACCAAGTGAGTTCCAGGAAAGGCGCAAAGCTACACAGAGAAACCCTGTCTCGAAAAACCAAAAAAAAAAAAAAAAAAAAAAAAAAACAGTTTATAAAAACAATTTCTGGGGGTAGAGTTCTGTGAGAGAAGTTGATGTATTGGAATGTCGTTCCATTTTCTTTGGAATAAATCATTACAGATTTTAAAGGTCCCCCCCCCTTTTGAAGACAAATCCTCCAGATACACTACCCTCTGACCTGAACTCTCCTAGCAACCCTTCCATATAGAGATAAAAGTTCCAGAAAGAGGACCACCTTAGATTTGCTTAGTCCAAGCAATTACTGATCCTACACTCTAGAGTGAAAAAAAATTCAATACTTATCAGGGACTGTGTGATGTTGGAAGCTTTGGACTAGTTTTCAGGAGAGATGAGTTGGGCTGAGAAAGACGGTCATAGTCTTAGGAATTTTAAGTAATGTTTGAGGAGATTTAAGGTGTGTGTGGGGGGTGAGGGGCATGACCTGTTGGTGTACCTGATAAGTCTCTGTCTACAGTCTCTACTCACACTTCTTTACATCTATCTATCCCCATTATCTATAGAGTATACACTCTAAAATGACTCATCACCTAATGTGGCATCTAAGTACACTGATGCTCCATGTACATGACAGTTCTTCCTGGAAAGGTGTGCCGATATATTTATACTTTATCTGAAAGGTGAAAAATCAATTGAAAGAGATCTGACTTGCTCAGAGTCCCAAGATTTGTACATACTAGATTCCTAATGTCTTGTTCTGGTTTTACATATTTTGCCACATTTAATTAAGTTATGCCAACTGTTCATTTGTCATGAGTCTGTTTTGTAGCATTAAAGTACTTATAACCACCTTATATTTAATACTAATATTTTCTATGGATTATATAATTTTATAAGGAAAATAACCCTGACACCTATCATTTACTATATATCTCTGATATGCAGGAAAATAATAGTATTCTATTATACATTATTTAAAATAGGAAAAGTATATTGCCTGATGCATATGAAGAAAACAGGTTTCTTAAAATCTATTACAGTAACATTCTGTCCAGTTACAAACCCGTTTTATGTTTTTGTTTTCTGCATATGTAAAATTTGTGGTGCATGCCTGACAGCAAGGCATTTGGGAGGTAGAGGCAGGATAATCAGGACTTCAAGATCATCCTTGGCAGGTCTGAGTTGTAGCTCAATAGTGGAGCCCTTGCCTAGACCATAGCTTCAGCATGTGCAAGTCCCTGGGTCAATCCCTAGCACTGCAAAAACAAAAGCAAACAGAAAAACAGCTATGGAAGGCTCATAATTAAAAACTGTCTTTGGCTATGTAGTAGGTTCAAGGACATTTTGGACTACAAGAGACTCTAGCCCAAAAGCAGAGAAATAGCCACATCCATGATGTACATGCCTTGCAATGGAAGAATGTATTTAAATCATAGATTCTAATGTTTGTTTGACCAAACCTAGTCAAAAGACAAAGTATAGTTCATTGTTGAAACAAATTGTACAAGCATTCAGACACAGGAGAAACTGACATTGGGTAACATTACTGAAAGACCATTCTGTAAGAAATCTATATAATCATGTGTTACAAGATACATACTTTCCATGATGCTTGGGTAAATGTGTTGCAGTGAGGTGTGGAGTCCTATGTAGAATCCCTGCACTAATAGAACAAAAAGTACAATGTATTTTTTATAACATTAAGTTTAGTAAAGACAATATTTTGTTTAAATTATTAAACAGTATCTTTTTTTCCCCCTCTTTTGGGTGTCCACCACACAGCTCCCAAATAAATACACAGAGACTTATTCTTGCCTAGCCTTAGCTTATCTTGCTTCTAGCTAGATTTTCTAACTTAAATTAACCAGTCTCTCTTCATTAATGTTTTGCCTCTGGACTTTTCTTTATTCTAAAAACCTTTCTTTATTCTACATGTCTTTCTTCCCTTCTTACTCTGTGGCTGGTTGTGTGACTGGGTGGATGGCCCCTGGTGTCCTCATCTTCTCCTTTTTTCCCTCCTAGCTTTTCTTTCTCTCCAGCCTAGATTTCTTCTCCTATTTATTCTCTCTACCTGGCAGCCCTGCCTATCCCTCTCCTGCCTAGCTATTGGCCATTCAACTCTATATTAGACCAATCAAGTGTTTTAGGCAAAGTAACACAGCTTCACAGAGTTAAACAGATGCAACACATGTTTATATCATTAAACAAATATTCTACATCATAAGCGAATATAACAGTCTTAAACTAATATTTCACAACAATATCCTTAAATAGCATGACATACTATTCTCCATTATTATACTCATAGATGCATCTTTAGTGAGTCCTTTTTGTACCTCCTTCAGCTATATTTTCCCACACAAGGGCATTCTGGTATTTCCAGTTGATGTATGGGGAGAAGCAGGGGATTAGGGCCAACAAGTTCTTATTCACTCCATCTACCTTTTCTCTTAGTTATATTTCCAGATGGCTTTTGGAATCTCCAAGAGTAACAAAAGTTGAACAAACCTCTGAGGAATTGTTATTTTTCATCTTATTTCTACATTTATGTGCTTTAAATTGGATCTATGATTTAAAATTAAACCTAAGAGGGCTGGAGAGATGGCTCAGAGGTTAAGAGCACCGATTGTTCTTCCAGAGGTCCTGAGTTCAATTCCCAGCAACCACATGGTAGCTCACTACCATCTGCAATGCAATCTGGCGCCCTCTTCTGTATACATAATAAATAAATAAATCTTTAAAAAAAATTAAACCTAAGAAATAGTAAAACAGAGCTTGGCCAATAGTACAAGGACAGGATGGCTGTGGTGATGCATGCCTTTAATCCTAGGATTCTAAAGACAGAAGCAGGTGACTTTATAGCCAACATGATCTACATAGTAAGCTCTAGAGCTGCCAAGCATGCATAATGAGGCCCTGTCTCAATAAAAACGTTTATCCTCAGCTACAGAGTGTGTTTGCAGCCAGCTTGGCCTATATGAGACCAACCCTATCTAAAAAAAAGAAAAGAAAGAAATTGTGAAATACTTAAAGTTCATGTCTATAAGGGACTCATCACTGACATGTAATCATAAGCAGGTGTTGTGCCACACTATTCCTGGGGAGACTAAATGCTTATGCACCCCAGATAGTGAACTAATGAGAGATCAAAGTAAGAATAACACCAAAACCCAACTTGGTGAACCAATGAGTTTCCCCTGAGTTACTGAAGTGTAGATTAAAGGTTACTTACAGGAGCAGAAATAACTCAAAGACAGCTGCATCACCAAAAACCTATCCTAGCATGGGTAATGCCTCACAAAAGCTGGAAACCTTGAGCCCACTGCACACCTTGTAGGCAGCTCAACATGGTGTTTCTTTCAGATAGCTCAGGTGGTCTGAGCCAATTTTTGTTGACTGGGATGGTCTCTGCTTCTTCCTGGCTAAGTGGCTCAGTTGCCTCTTCTAAGCAGCTTAGTTTGTCTGAGAGTGTCTCTCAGCAGCCCTTACTGCTTATATTTACACGCTTGGGACAGAGGGGCCTAGTGTATCTGATGACTCTGAGGGAATTCCTAAAGCAGTGGTTCTCAAACTTCCCAATGCTACAAGCCTTTAATATAATTCCTCATGTTGTGGTTACCTCAGTCATAAAATTATTTTTGTTGCTACTTCATAACTGTAAGTTTGCTACTGATACGAATCATAAATATCTCTGTTTCCCAATTATTTTAGGCAATCCATATGAAAAGATCGTTTGACCTCCCAAAAGGATTGTGACCTGCCGGGCGGTGGTGGCACATGCCTTTAATCCTAGCACTCGGGAGGCAGAGCCAGGTGGATCTCTGTGAGTTCGAGGCCAGCCTGGGCTACCAAGTGAGTCCCAGGAAAGGCACAAAGCTACACAGAGAAACCCTGTCTTGAAAAACAAAAACAAAAAACAAAAAAAAAAAAAAAAAAAAAAAAAAAAAAAAAAAAAAAAAAAAAAAACAAAAGGAAAGCTTCTGTTTACTTACTTAACTTAAGGAGCTTCCCTGCAGGGTAGACTGTTTTCACCTGTGTCTGAATGCTTGTACAACATGTTTCAACAATGAACTATACTTTGTTTTTTGACTAGGTTTGGTCAAACATACATTAGTATATATGATTTAAATATATTCTTCCATTGTTGGTTATACCCTTGAGCATAGATAGACTGTGTAGAAACCCATGGCCTGGACACATGCCCTAGGCAAGAGTACACAGAAGCCACTATACACATTAGGAAAGCCATTTTAAACCAACCTGTCTCAGTCAAGCAGCAGACGACTAAAGCATTAGTTGTGATCCAACCAGCACTAGCACAGGAACTGTCAAATGAATGCACTGCAAAATGTGCACAGCATGCAGAACAAAACAGGATCGATTTATTGATTGATTGAATTTTTCAGACAGGGTTTCTCTGTGTAACAGTCCTAGCTGCCCTAGAACTCACTTTGTAGACCAGGCTGGCCTCAATCTCACAGAGATCTGCCTGCCTCTGCTTCCCAAGTGCTGGGATTAAAGGCGTGTACCACCACTGGCTGGCTCCACACATTTTTTCTAAATTCATTTCTCCATGCAGAACATACAGCACAGTACTAGGATATATATAACATATATTCTCCTCACTCCTTTGCACTTTAATTCAGTTCATTCTTTAAAGACTTATCAGTAGCCTAAAATATATTCAAACCCAATGATTACTTTATAGTCTTTGCCTGGATTTTCTACCATATTTAATGATATATTTATCATTTTCTTCTAGATACTCATCTTAATTAGTTTTTACCATGAGACACTGTGTTTTATGTCAACTTGACAGAAGCTAGAGTTATCTGAAAGGAGGAAACCTGGATTGAGAAAATGCCTCCATAAGATCTGGCTGTAGGGCATTTTCTTAACTAGTGATTGATGAGGGAAGGCCTAGCACATTGTGGATGATGCCGTCCCTGAGCTGGTTATCCTGGGTTCTATGTACAGGCTGAATAAAGCAGACTGATTAAGCCAAGATGAGCAAGTCAGTAAGCAGCACCCCTCCATGGCCTCTGTATCAGCTCCTGCCTCCATGTTCCTGCCCTGTTTGTTCCAGGAGTTCCTATCCTGACTTCCTTCAGTGATGGACTATGATGTGTATGTGTAAGCCAAATAAATCCTTTCCTCCTAATTTGCTTTTGGTCATGGCATTTCATCACAATAGAAACCCTAAGACAGCCACCATACAAGGCTAGGCCATTCTATTATAATGTTCTTGGGTTTCTTTTTGTTTTTGAGACAGGGTCTTATTATGTAGCCCTGGCTGATCTTGAACTCTCTATGTAAACCAGGCCGGTATTAACTTCACAGCTTACTTCCTAACTCTGTCTCCCTGAGTGCTGGAATGAAGGTATGCACCACCTCACTTAGTTGTTTGTTGACACAGGGTCTGTAGGTAGTTGATGATAACCTTGAATTTCTGATCCTTCCCCTGTTGCAAATATGTGTAATCCCACCACTTTTCTAATGTTTTTAACTGAATTTCACAGGATTGTATTCCTTACATATTGAATCTAAGATTTCTATCATTTTTCTATTCTGCAGTTCTTCCTGACTGAAATAGCCCTGTAATTTTGCATCCCTATCCCTTTCTTTATAGCTTGACTGCTATAAATTAAAACATATATTATTTATCATTAGCGTTTTGTGAGCATGCATGTGCATGTAAGATGTCTGTGTGTGAGTGCAGCCATACATTTGCCATGGCATGTATGTTCGAAGTCAGAGGACAATTTTTGGAAGTTGGTTCCACTGTGGTTTCTGGGGTGAGAACTCAGATTGTCCAGTTTATACTTTTTTTGTATGTTATACTTTTTAATTTATGTTTAATTAGTTTATTTTTATTGGAAAATATTTTTCATATATTTTGATCATGATTTCCCCTCCCCCAACTAATTCCACATTCTCCCCACCCATCCAACTCCACACCATTTTTCTCTCTACTTAAGAAAAAAAGAGAAATAAAAAATAAAAGAACAATGAAACACACACACACACAACCCACAAAGACACAAAATCAGAAGCCATAATATGTAGGCAAAAAACCAATAAGACAAAATAATGCCCAAATAAAACAATATGAGAAAAAAAGTCTACGAAAATACCATTGAGTTTGTTTTGTGTTGGCCATCTATTTGTGGTCATGAAACCTACCCTCAAGTATGTTTAATATACCCAGTGAGACTCCATGGGAGAAAACTCATCTTTCCTTTGTAAGCAAATGCCATTTGGAGATATCTCCTTGTTGCAGTGGGAACCCATGTCCACTACCCCTTCTCCACATTGGAACACCATCGGGCTTGAATTTGTGCAGGGCCTGAGGATGCTGCCACAGTCCCTTTGAGTTTATATTGTTATGTCTGGAAGACACTGTTTCTTTGAATCATTCATTCCCTTTAGCTCTCACAGTCTTTCAGCCTCCTCTTATGTATAGCTTGAGCCCAGAGTGGAGGGATTTGATGAAGACATCCCATTTATGACTGAGTGTTCCAAAGTCTCTCATACTCTACACATTGTCCAGTTGTGGGCCTTTGTGTTAGTTCCTGTCTACTGGAAGAGGAAGCTTCTCTGATGATGGTTGAATCAGACAATGTCATTAGGAGTCATTTTATTGTTATGTTTAGCAGAACAATATTTGGTTTCCCCCAGGTTCATGGCCTAACCCATCTTGGATTCTTCTCCAGAGCTGAATCAGGTATAGGTTCCATCTCATGGAGTAGGCCTTAAATCCAATCAGAGAGTAGTTTGTTGCTCCCACAACATTTGTGCTGCCTATTGTACCAACATATCTTACAGGCAGGTCAGTTTTGTAGATCACAGGATTTGTAGCTGGGTTGGTAGTTACCTTTCTTCTCTGGTTGTGTGCAGAGTACCTTCCAGTACTATGAATACTAGTCAATAGTGGTGAAACCTCTAGTTAGGTACTGGCTTGACTTCTCTGTATTCAGTGAGATATGTAAGTGTTGTCTTCAGCAGTAGGGGCTTACTTTCAGCTTATGGAGAGCAACCAATAGTTCAGGCAATATCCTGAGATGTTTGGAAGTTTCCATGGGGCCCCTTTGTCCAGGAAAAAAAAAAATGGATATACCCATTCCTGACAATGGATGTCTCACTTACTGGCAAAAGATGTCTAATTAGGGTATAATCTCCCACATTATTTAGATTTAGACTCCATTTAGATTTCTTTCATATATATAAGCTTCTACATTGTTAGATTTCCAAATAGCCCCTTGAGTGGTCTTAGTGTTAGTTGTTCCTCCCCATATGTCCTCCTTACCCCTTTCTTCTATCCCTCTCCCCATTTAAGCCCCACACTCGTCTTTCCTCATCCTTCCGTAACTATTTATTCAATTTCTTCTTCTTTGGGAGATCCTGTCCTCTCCCCAGTCCCTGACTCAATATCTAATTTCTGTTATATGTATTGAAGCATGCATATCAAGGGCTTAAAAGATAACATCCATATACAAGAGAAAACCTACAATATTTGTCTTTTGGGGCCTGGGTTACCTCACTCAGGATGATTTTTTTTTTCTAGTTCCATCCATTTACCTATATTAGTGAAGGTTCTCTAGAGTAACAGAACTTCTAGAATGAGTCTCTCTCTTTATATATATATATATATATATATATATATATATATATACACACACCTCACAGGTATGCCTATATTTTTGCGTTTTTAGTTAATTCCAGTTATAATCAAGTTGACAATTAAGAATAGCCATCACAAGTTCACCCCTTGTCAACTTGACACACAATCATATCAATCATATCTCCTTATGTTGTGATTAATTTCCAATAACCAGGGCATAATAACACCTAAACATACTGTATCCTACATATAATCAAAACACATTTAACCAGGTCATAATTACATGTAGCATGATATAACCATCCCTCATACAACCATAGACACATTATAAATTTAGAATAGATGGCAATATCCCTTCAGGGACATTCTTTTAGTATCTCAAACTTAAAGATGATAACCAGTAATAGTCTCTTAATTGATGTTACATCATATGATAACAAAATAGAGGAAAAGAAAACACAAAATATCTGCGCAAACACATTCTTAACAAAATATGACAGAAACACTCATGTCAATTATAATCCTCTTTTCTGCAACTGGTCACATGGCCTCAGTTGGTATTTATAACTACCTTTCTCTATGCCTATTCTGTATTTCTTCCACCTCATCAAGTCTTGCCTCTTTTCCTGGAGGGGAGACCCATAACTTCATTTCTGATGAAGTTATGTGCCCTTTGTTATCTTGCCTGGATTAGGATGTTGTAATTTTCCATTGACTTTAATCACAGGATATGGTAGTATCAAGAGGTTCCCTTAAACAATCTCCTGCACTCCAAACATAAATTTTTTTATCTCCATTATGGAGAATTTCCCCGTGGTAATTCAGATCAATCACCCCTCCTAACACTATTGTTCCTTTCTTAGCCTGCTGGTTTAAGGGCATCAGAAGCCCAAAGTGGCCAGAGGGACATCTGAGTTTCCAGTACAATGGAAAGTTTGTTATGGCTCCTGGAAGGAGTGCTCCTCCTTCTGGAACCAAAACTTCTAGGCCAGCAAAACTTAAGATTGAAGGAACAGGAAGAAAAAATTTTCCTAGTGGGTCATGAGGGGAGACAGTGAATGAAACCATCCTGTTTCCACCCCTTGATTCTGCTCATATACTGGACACTGATTCAGAGTATATATCGTCTCATGGAAAACCCCACCCCAGCCGTACAGGCTGCTGCCACCTAATTGGCCCTGGGACTGTGTCTTTAAAAGGCCATTACATCTTTCTGTCAGGCCATCTGCTTCAGGATGGTAGGGAACATGGTAAGAGCAGTGTATTAAATGCTCTTGGGTTCACTGTTGCACCATGACAGTGGATAAGGCATTCTATAAGTGCACACATGGTGGTTTGGGCAGAAGCATTACATGCAGGAAAGGCAAATCCATAACCAGTTTATCTATTCCAGTAAGGACAAAGTGCTGTCCTTTCCATGGAAAAGTTGATCCAATATAGTCAACTTACCACCAGGTCACTGTTTGGTAACCCTTAGGAATGGTGCATATCTGAGGCTCAATGTTGGACTGTTTGTAAGATCTGGCACTCCACAGCAGATGTACCCAGGTCAGCCTTGGTGAGTTGAAGTCCTTGTTGTTGAGCCTATGCATAACCCCCATCTCTGCTACCATAGCCACTTTGTTCTTGTGCCCACTGAACATTGACAGGAATGGCTGGGGAAAGAGGCTGACTGTCCAGAGAATGGTGCTGTGGGATAATGCCCTTGTACACTGGTTTAATAAAACACTGATTGGTCAGTAGCCAGGCAGGAAGTATGGACGGAATAAACAGACAAGGAGATTCTAGGAAAAGAAAGGCTGAGTCAGGAGACACCAGCCTACTGTCCAAGGAGCAACATGTAATAACACACAGGTAAAACCACAGAACACATGGCAACATATAGATTAACAATGCTCTTCTTGTTTACTTAGATAATATTATATTCTTCTGAGGTCTTTGATGTAGTTGAGGACTAGATAGTTATGATTATAATATTCCTTGGTTATGATAAAAGATAAATATAAAACTTTAGACTCACAAGTATATGGTAGATAAGATATTTTCTTTAAATTTGCTAAGTACAAATAGACTAGATATTATAACTATAATTCTTGCTTGATAACTGTTTTGTTACATGTAATCTTACTGTGTTAAAGTTAAAACCTTCCTTTTTGATTAGACAGAAAAGGGGAAATGCTGTGGGATAATGCCCTTGTACACTGGTTTAGTAAAATGCTGATTGGCCAGTAACCAGGCAGGAAGTCTAGTCGGAGCCAGCAGACAAGGAGAATTCTGGGAAGAGGAAGAGAGACGCCAGCCAGACACAAAGGAAGCAAGATGACAAGGCAGAACTGAGAAAAGGTACCAAGCCACATGGCTAAACATAAATAAGAATTATGGGTTAAATTAAGTGTAAGAGCTAGTCAGTAATAAGCCTGAGCTAATAGCCAAGCAATTATGATAAAAAAAAACAATGTCCAAGCAGTTATAAATAATATTAAGTCTCTGTGTGATTATTTTATAAGCAGCTGATTGACTGCATGGCCATGAAGGACACAAAAAAGATTTCAGCTACAGAATGGGTATTCTTGTCTACTTGATTATTGACCTCCTCCTCAGCTGAAATTGCCTTTTCATGAGCATTTACATGGGACACAAATATCTTCACATCCTTTGTCATTTGGAGAGATCTATCTACATCTTCCCCAAATACCTTTCTCACTGATTTTCTAGTCATACTCTTTAAAAGTCCCTGACCTTCCAGCCATTCATTGACTAGAGCCTATGATCAGTGAACAATCACACATTTGGCCATTTCTCCTTCCAGACAAAATGTGTGACAAAAAATACTGCCCGAAGTTCTGTCCACTGTGAAGATTTCCCTTTGCTAGTGTCTTTCAGGGTTGTCTCAGGAAAGGGTTTTAATGCTGCAGCTGTCCACTCCTGGGTGGTGGCTGCATAATGTGCAGAACTATCAGTAAACCAGGCCTTAGTCTTTTCTTACTCAGTCAAATGATCATGGGGCATTTAATGAGGTTATAAGTACATGCTTGACAACAGATGGAATTATAATGGGAGAAGAAACAATAGGCATTTGGAAAACTTCTTCCTGTAACTTATTTGTGTCTTTAGGACATGCTCAGGCCCAATCATGTATATACCACTAACATTTGATAATAGATTGCTGCTTTGCACATCCTACTTTATGACTTGGTGGGTCAGATAACACTCAACTCATGATGGGCAACTCAGATCACATGGTAACTGGGTGGCTCATTGTCAAACATTCAGTTTCCACTAAGGCCCAATAGGAAGCTAAGAGCTGTCTTTCAAAAGGAAAATAGTTGTCTGCAAATAATGATAGAGCCTTGCTCTGTAGTTGAACTTTCTTTGGACCACCAGCTCCCAAATAATGATACAGAGACGTCTTATTATGAAAGCTTGGCCTTAGCTTAGACTTGTTCCCAACTAGCTTTTATAACTTAAATTAGCCCATTTATATTAATCTACGTTCTGCCGCATTTCTCATTACCTCTCCTCTATACTGTACATTCAACTTGCTCTGTGTCTCACTGGCAAAATCCCCACCTCTCAGATTCTTCCCAGAGTTCCTGTTTCTGCCCAAAAGTCCTGTCTGTCCTCTCCTGCCTAGCTATTGGCCATTCATTTATTTATTAAACCAATCAGAAGGTGCCTAGGCAGGCAAGGTAAAACAGCAACACATTTTTACACATTGTAATCAAATATTCCACAACATTGTTCCAAAAATCCCAAAGGTCTCTTCTGTGATTCACCTATAGGGGCCTGCCAAAGGCTCCAAACAGCATCTCTATCTGCCACTGACACCTGAAATATCATCAGGTCTTATGGATAATGTGATCCAAGTGGTAGAACAGCCTGCACAGCAGCCCATACCTATTGAAGAGTTTTTGTTCCAGGCCCCACACAAAGCTAGCAGCTTTCTGAGTCACTTGGTATATGAGTCAGAATAACACACCCAACTGAGCAATGTGCTGTCTCCAGAATCCAAATAGGCCCACTATATGTTGTGCTTCTTTCTTGGTGGTGGGAAAGGCCAGGTACAATGACTTATTCTTCAGCTTGGAAGGAATATCTCTGCATGGTCCATAACTCTGGACTCCTAAGAATTTTATTGAGGTAGAAAGCCCTTGAATTTTGGTTGGATTTATTTCTCATCCTCTGATGTGCATATGCATTACTAATGAGCCCAAAGTGATTGCTACCTCCTGCTCATTTGGTCCAGTAAGTATAATGTCATCAATATTGTGCACCAATGTGATATTTTGTGAAAGAGACAGATGATCAAGATCCCTTGTATGACACAGGGCAGGAGAATATAGTGATATTTTATTTGTACTGAAATGTGATTTGTATGTTAATAAATAAACTTGCCCGGGGGTCAGAGCTATTAGCAAGCCATAGCAAAAGCTGGCCGGTGGTAGTGCATGCCTTTAATCCCAGCACTTGGTAGGCAGAGCTAGGTAGATATCTGTGTGTTCAAGGATACAGCCAGCATTGGAGACACATGCCTTTAATCTCAATACCAACCATAGAAGCCCTGGAGGTCTGTACAGACAGGCAGTGACTAGGAGGTCATGTGGTTGGGTTTACAACCAATGAGGAGGCAGAACAGAAACTCTAAAAAAAAAAAGACACAGGAAGTAGGTCTCTTTCGGAGAGGTACAGTGACAGTGAAGGGTAAGATTTTTAGCTCTTAGCTATTGCTCTGACCTCTTGGCTTTCATCTCTGTATTGGCTCTGTGTTTCTTATTGAATAAGACGGTTACTTCTATGGGAGGATTAATATATCCTTGAGATAAAACTATAAAGGTATACTGCTAGCCTTGCCAACTGAAAGAAAATTGCTTCTGGTGGTCCTTATGGACAAATAATAATCAATAACTGCATGCTGTGTACCTGGAGATATGTTAATTTGCTCAGGTAAGGACACCACATCTGGTATAACAGCTACAATTGGAGTCACTATTTGATTGAATGTTCAGTAGACAATTGTTATTCTCTACAATCCATGTCTTCTGCACTGACCAGATAAGAGAGTTAAAAGGAGATGTGGTGGAAACCACTGATAGGTTTTCTGTATCATGATAATAGGTTCCTCTGCTGACAAAGTAAGCCAGACCATGCCAAATTGAAAAAGTAAAATAACAGGTTTATTTGAGCAAAACACCACCCAGGTTGTTGCTTGATTCTAATAGCTCCCTCAGGGGAGGAGGTGAGAAGGCAGAGAAGGCAAGGCATCAGCGGCACAGATATTGAAAGTCAGTTGAAGGCAAAAAACAAACTGGTTTATTTAATAATGGGGGGCAGCAGCAGGGGGGCCTTATATACCCTCCTCCCAGCACCCAGTCTGTGTTGCAATCTGGTGGCATTGTGTGGTCATCCTTCATTGGCTGAGCACAACCAGGAACTCATTGCTTGTTCCTAAGCCCTCAGGTAGACTCTTCAGAATCAGGAACTCTTGAAAATGACCAGGAACTCTGGACAGTGCCTGTTGCTAGGCCCTCAGGCAGATTCCAGGTTGGCTCATAAGGAAGTACATTATGTGCATGCCCTGGTAACTGGTCTGAGCCAATTTTCTTGACTCTATGGACCTGTCCTACTACACCGGGTGAGTCTTCCAGCCACAGATATCAGAGCCAGAGAGGTCACGCAGCCAAATTAAAGCAGGGAGCTTATACCCTGTAGATGAGAGGTGATAACTTGTCCTCCACAAGATAGGTTTGTGCCCAAGTATGATCAAAAGCTGAGCACTTTAGGCAGGGACTTGGGCTGCTGGCAACTTCAGGGGAGGAGCTGCCATAGCTGCAAAGAATGCAGATCTGGGCTTTTTGGCACCTTTTCTTTGTTGGAGATTCTCTGAGAGTGTGGGGTTTGGAGAGTGAGAGATGGGGCTTTCTGGATCGAACAAAATGAGCTGCAGGTTCTAGCTGAACAACCACCACCCCTGCATCTTTTAAGTCCTTCATGGTGACACTGATTTCTGCAGTTCCTCCAGGGATGTGATACTATTTTTGCTTGGCAGAGGCGACTCTAAAGGCTTCCATTTAGCCTTTCCAACTATATTAGCCTGTAGTGGGAATTTGGTCTGATAAGCCAATGGTATTGGGATGACTAAGCCCTATGGGTGTGGTCTTCTCTGGGTATGTGACTGGATAAGAACTGAGGATGAGGGGTACTCTCTGGGAAGTTTGGCTTGGCTTGGAGTTTCCCTTTGGCCCTTTGGGAAGAGGTTACAGTGCTGCCGCAGAGAGCGGGAGATGTGACCCAGATTTCTCCTTCTGTCTTGTAATCATTGTGCTTGGATTTGATTTAATAAAAGGTAAAACAGTCCCCAGAGTTCCCATTATAATAGTCCCACACTCCACAGGTCAGGGAACCAATATGAGAATTCTGTTAACTTCAAATATATCTATCCCAATTATACATTTTGGGACTGGGAAAATAACCATAGTATGAGTTTGGGGACCCACTGCGCCTACTGTGAGTCAGATTTCAGCCAAAACTCCATAAATCACCTGACCTCCATAAGCACTTACTTTAATTGGAGTGCCACAATGTTTCTTGGGATTTCCTGGAATCATTGTTAATTCAGAACCAGTATCCAATAAACTCAGAAAGTCTGACTATTTCCTAGGCCATAGATCCCTCTGGAGAAGGACTGGAGAAAAGCTAACAGTAAACCTTTTAGATATTTTATAAAGGTCCTTCCTTGGGGGAACCTGGCTATCCCTTCATTCAAGGAGTTCTGGATCAGCAAACTGTCTCATCTGGAAATTTATTCATAGACCTTTTGCCATTATCCAATGTAGCCTTTCATTTGTTGGAGAATTTTTCTGCTTGTACAGATCAAACAAAAATTCTGTAGACTTCTCTATTTCGTGCCTGGAAACACCATGATTGATTAGCCTGTACCTAAGGCCCACATGAGTAATGCTACCAAAAATTCACTGTGCTGTCCATTATGATTCCTACAATCACCTTGTCTTTGGTGGTTCAGTGCTGACACCTGGCCCCTGCTACCTCCGGGCCAAATTAAACCCATTGTATTTAATTCATCCAACTGAGCAGCAGCATCTTCAACCCTAAGACCTGGCACAAGAAAAAGGGCAACAGCAAAGCTCTTCAAATGTGCTGGTGCCTCTCTCAACTTTTTGCATCTTATATGCTTCAGCCAACCATTGAAACAAACTTTTGACACCTTTTTAAACTGTTAAAGCTTCCATATTAAAACTAGAATCTCCCCTCAGAGGGCCCAATAAACTCAGCCTGATGCAGTTTTACATTATACTTAAAAGATGCATCCTTATACTTCTGTTGTTCCAGAACTACTTCTGGCACCAAAATCTGTATTAGTCAGGGTGCTATACAGTAACAGAACTTATATATATGGGAGATTTATTAGGGAGTGTAGAGGTGGCTCAGCAGTTAAGAGCACTGGCTGCTCTTCCAGAGGTCCTGACTTCAATTCCCAGCAACCACATGGTGGATCACAACCATCCAAAATGAGATCTGATGCCTTCTTCTGGCCTGCAGGTATACATGCAGGCAGAACACTGTATAGATTTAATAAAAATAATAAATCTTTAAAATAAAAATGAAAGGATTTATTAGAATTACTTACAAACTGTAGTCCAACTAATCCAACAATGGCTGCCTGTAAGGGAAAGTCCAAGAATCCAGTAGTTGCTCAGGCCACAAGGCTGAATGTCTCAGCTGGTCTTCAGTATATACTGGAATTCCAAAGATGTAGGCTTTAATGCCAGTGAAGGAATGGACTTGGCTAGCAAGGTGAGAGCAAGTAGGCAAAGAGCAAATTTTTCCTTCTTCCATGTCCTTATATAGGCTTCCAGCAGAAGCCATGACCAAGACTAGATCTGGATTAAAGGTGTGTCTTCCTTCCTCAAAGGTCCAGATTAGAAGATCTTTCTATTTAAAATTAATCAGAAATCCCTTACAGGTATGCCCTCTATTTTGGGGTTTTAAATAATTATAGATGTAGTAAAGTTGACAACCAAGAATAGCCATCACACCTGCAAATTGTATAATTTCATTTTTGAACAGCTGAATAATATTGCTGAATAATAATATAATAAATATATATTATATAATACATAATATATAATTATAAACAACTGAATAATATAATATTGTGTAATCCACATTTTCATTATCTGTTCATCAGTTGATAGGCATTTGGGATGTTTCCAATTTCTGCTTGTTATGAATATAGCAGCAGTGAACATGGATGAGCAAGTATCTCTGGAATCCTAAAGTTTATGTGCAAGAATGGTATAGCTGGATCTTGAAGTAGATCTATTCCCAGCTTCCTGATGAACCACTGCAACACTGATTCCCATAATGGCTGTAAAAGTTTGCACTCCCGCCAGCAATGATAAGTTTCCCCCTTTTCTCACATCCTCACCAGCATGAGCTGACATTTGTTTTATTGATCTTAGCCATTCTAACTAGTATAAAATAAAATTGAAAAGTACTTTTAATTTGCATTTCTCTGATATCTAAGGATGTTGAACATTTTTGAAAACTCTCTGCTTAATTTTATACCCATTTTTAATTAGGTTGTTTTTTTTTATTTTCAATTTCTTTAGGTCTTTATATATTCTAGATACTAATCCTCTATTGGATGTGTAATTGGTGAAGATTTTTTTCCAGATATATGTGAACATATCCAAATATAGAAAAGGTACAGTAAAAATGGTTCTTCTGGGGCACTTGCTGTGAACATTACATGTACTAGTAGTTGCTCTGTGAAATAGTGAAGGATTGGTGAATGAATGTGTATGTAATTATAGACTTTTGGGGTACTGTACTAGAATAAATTTATTAAAGGCTACAATAAATTTGTTAAATATTTTCTTATATGAGTACTATTTTCTTTTGTTTTCATTACTTCTCTTGTTGCTTTGATAAAATATAAGACAAAAACAATTTAAAGAAGGAAAAATTTATTTTGACTCATAGGTCTGAGATACAGACCATCCTGACAGGAGACTCATAGTATCAGGAATCTGGCCACACTATATCCTCGGTCAGGAAGCAGAGAGAACTGAATGTTGATACTCAGCTCACTTTCTCCTTTTCTTTTTTTTTTTTTTCTTTCTTTCTTTCTTTTTTTTTTTAATTGGTTTTTCAAGACAGGGTTTCTCTGTGTAGCTTTGAGCCTTTCCTAGAACTCGCTTTGGAGACCAGGTTGGCCTCAAACTCATAGAGATCCACCTGCCTCTGCCTCCCCAGTGCTGGAATTAAAGGCATGCGCCACCACTGCCCGGCACTTTCTCCTTTTCATTTGGTCTGAAACCTCAGCCTAGTAAATGGTGCCACCTATATTCAGGTTTGGTCTTCTAGCCTTAATTAATGCAATCTAGATTCATAGATATTTCCAGAGGTTCATCTCCTAGGTGAGTCTAAATCCTGTCAAAGTGACAATATTAACCATTACATTTTTTAACTTTATTACTTATTATTTGTGTTGGGGCATGTGTACATGTGCCAGAGTACTCATAAAGGTCAGAGGGAACTTTCTGCAGTTATTTCTCTGGTCTGCATATGCTCTGGAGGTAGAGTCAGGTTGCCAGTCTTCTGCAGTGCCTGCACCCACTGAGCCATCTTGCTGGCCCACCTTTTCTCTTCATAAAACTAATTTTGTCTTATTTTGTTTGTTTTAAGGCAGGGACTTACCATGTAGCTCTGGCTGGCCTAGAACTCAGAGATCCACCCGCCTCTACCTCCCAAGTGCTGAGATTTAAAGGCATGCACCATCACACCAAGATAATTTAATTTTTAACTTCCTGGCACTTTGTAAATATACTTAAAACACAAATGTTGTATAGCTATATAAAATATTTCATGTCTTACCTTCATTTTTTCTTATTCTTTTTTAAAAAACTGACACAAACCTACACTTTCTTAAGTCTCTACATCTTCATACCTGTAATTTAAGAACTTGGAAAGCTGAGAATTACCATAAGTTACCGGGGTGCTTATCATCTTGAAAATACATTTTTACTAACTTCTGCTTCTATTTTTCACTACCTGTAAATAAGTGTTTTATCAATTAGACAGTGAAAGGTGAGCAAACACTTCCAAAGTTAAGGTGTTCTTCAAAAAAAAAAAAGAAATTGTATTAGTTATTTTTCTGTTGCTGTGATAAAACATTATGATCTACAGAAGAAATATATTTTAAATTAGAGTGCAAGAGAGATAAAAGTCTGTTATGGAGGGAAGCACAGCAGAAGGAATCCAAAGCTGAGAGGGCACATCTTTTACCACTAGCATAAAGCAGAGTGAGTTGATGTAGGGCAAGGCTATATAATCTGAGGTTGCACCACCTCCCCAAACAGCATCACCAAATGGGAACCAAGTGTTCAGATACTCAGATCTGTGGGGGATATTTCTCATTGACACCACCACATTCAATTTCCTGGCATTTATTCCCCATAGTCTCTTACAGTTTCAACAATGTTTAAAAGTCAAAAGTTTCTTTTGAGACTCAAGGTAACTTCTTAATTGTAACCTTATGTAAAATCAAAAGGCAAATTACATACTCCCACATTTTATTTCATTTTATATTCATTTTATGTGCATTGGTGTTTTGCCTGTGCAGATGTCTGTGTGAGGGTCCCATGGAACTGCAGTTACAGACAGTTGTGAGCTGCCATGTGAGTGCTGGGGATTGAACCCGGGTCCTCTGGAAGAGCAGTCAGTGCTCTTAACCACTAAGCCATCTCTCCAGCCCCCTACTCCCAACATTTAATAGTGCAGAGTATATATTACTATTCCAAAGGGGAGGATGGAGACATAAGGAGAAAATAATAGACTAAAGCAAGACTGGAACCCAATAAGGCAAACTCCAAATCATGTAGCTCCATTCCAGGTGTAAGAGGGCTTAGATGACTCTGCACCAGATTTGCTGCCTGCAACATGCATCTCTCTCTTGGGCTAGTTGTACTTCTTGTATGCAACTCTCCTTAGCAGATTCAGTTTCAATCTCCAGTGAAACCAGGCTTCACTTTCATAGCTTCACACAACGACCTCTTACAGCCTCTTGCTCTCTCAGGGCCTTCACACAGGGGACTCCCTTGCAACACATGGCATGGCCTTTGCACTCTGAGACCATTGACAAAGAATCCATGACCCCTTCACTTCAGGCCTCTTAAAGCTAACACCATGTGGGCAATACTGCCAAATTCTGCTGCCAGCTTTAGATAGACCCTCACATTGAACCATATAAGCAGCTTTTGTTTTCAGTTGTTTTCTAGGAGCTAAAAACTTTTGCTTTCACATGTTGGAAGCTTAGCTGCATAGGGTCTTGCCCTTAAGAACAGTCTTCCTTTTGTTCCAGTGTAAAGCAGGCATCTCCTTAGTGGCATTCATCTCCTGAAATTAGAGTGAGTTCAGAAGTAGACCCCTGAAAATCTGTTTCCCTTTCCTATTGTACAGTTATCCTGGTAAAATACTTTAGGTCCTTCTGGTGGGCAGGATGGGAGGAAGGCTAACAGTAAAACTCTTGGGTACTTTAACAAGATCCTTCTTTAGGGATTGTACTGGTTTATGTCAACTCAACAAAACTAAAGTCACCTGGAAAGAGGGAACCTCAATTAAGGAATACCCTCCATCTGACTGCCCTATGGACACATCTGTGGGGCATTTCCTTGATTAATGATTGATATGGAATGGTATAACCTATTGTGTCCAGTGCCATCCCTGGTCAACCAAGCTGAAGAAGTCATAGACAGTAAGCAGCATTCCTCATGATCTCTGCTTCAGTTGTTGCCCCAGGTTCCTGCTTTGACTTCCCTCAGTGATGGAATGTAAACTATAAGCCAAATAAAGCCTTTGCCCCCCAAAGTTGGTATTAGTCATGATATTTATCACAACAGCAGAAAGCAAATTAGGACATTAACTTTATATTCCATTAGTAATTAGTAAATGACTTTCTCAGATTATCCTTCTTGGCAGGTGACTTTGAATGGAATTTCAATGTTTTACTGGTAATGCCACCAGAGGAAATAAATAGGAAAAATCGATTCCATTATGACTGCAAAATATGTGTGTGTGGGGGGGGCGGGTTAAGAAAATAGAGAAGATAACTTATAATTGAAATCTATTACAATGATTCAAAAATACAATAAATCCTCTTTTGAAGGCTTCTGATGGGTGATCCTCTATCTTGTTACCTGGATATTGAAATTTAATAGTAAGTCATATGGGAGGGAATTGGCAATTCTAGAGTGTTCATATATGATTTATTGGTCACTTCATAGTTTGTTGTCATTGAAAAACAAGTAAATTCATTTATTTTCTGACAGTTATAGATAACTTTCTTTCTTTTCCTTTTTAGGTATGAAATATCAATGTCTCATAATTTTTCCCCTCCTTATGTAGATAGAAACACTGATCTTGAGTGTTTTTCTGGATTTAAGCTGAATACTGTCTTATTTAAAACTATTATTAAAAATGAGATGCAGAAATACCTCAATACCTGAGTGAAAGCTAACATCGATCTTGAACCTACAAAAAGAGGACTGTGAAAGTCTAAATGATCTGCCGTCTTTTGAGTCAAATACAAGAAGAAACACAGGGAAGGAAGAAGAAGAAATGGCTGGTTCTAAGGTAAATGTGACCCAAGACAAGGGCTGTCTTAATTTCCCCCCAAAAGTACATTGTATTTAAAACATGCAAATCTTGACCGAGTGGTGGTGGCACACGCCTTTAATCCCAGCACTCAGGAGGCAGAGGCAGGCAGATCTCTGTGAGTTCAAGGCCAGCCTTATCTACAGAATGAGTTCCAGGAAGGTTCCAAAGCTACACAGAGAAACCCTGTCTTGAAAACAAACAAACAAGTAAATAAATAAAATGTGTAAATCTTTACTTTTATACACCTTGTAATCATTTCAAATGCTTATTTTCCCCTTCCTATGACAGCCAAAGTTATCTCTGTAAAATATATCTTTCTTGTATTTAGAATCTTCTCCCATTCTTTCACCCTTGTCCCCCAAGCCATGAATAATTCTTACCTTCAGTTACCTTGAACTATTGTATTGATAGTATTTTCATTGAGACAACTGTATATGGGAAAGCATTGATATACTACATTCCCATTGAGGATATATAGGCCTTTATGTACTCCTGAGGAAGTGTCAATGTTATTTTTATGATCCATTGTTGCTCCATCAGCTTGATGCACATGAGACAATAAAAGCACATTGAAGAGAAAGCTACTCATTTCCCAAACTAACTTAGAAAGGTTTGGAATAGAGTCTCTTCCCTTACAGTACCAAGGAAAAATAAATTGCACTATTAAAAATTTCAGAAACACAGCTTCAGGTTTACAGAAGACCCATGAAAGAACCTAACTATAATAATGAGTGATGATAAAGACTGCAAAGAAGAAAACAAAGCAGCTCTAAGGTCGAGATGATGGCAGTGACATAGGCCTACAACTTCAGACCTGCAGTAAACCAATAAAGGGACTTAGCCACTGAAATGAGTTCTATATGTCAAGATAAATAACAAAATATTAAACATTTTTTGTCTACTATTGGATTTGATATGAACCAACATAGTTCTTGTCATTGATAGAACCTCAGTTTATGTGTACTTTATTCACATTCTTCTCTGTTAGGTTGAAAAATGAAATTTTACTCTTTTCTAACCATGATTAAATTCATGATATTTGTTTACATTTTTTAAAGGGGTTTCACTATGTAGCTCTGGATGGCCTATAACACTGTTTTTCAACATAGACCAGGCCAGCTTCAAACTCATAGAGATCTGACTGTCTCTACCTCCCAAGTGCTGGGTTAAAAGTATATGCCATTATACCAGCATTTGTTTTCATTCTTAGCCACTAAAAATCACTAATATTTTTGCCTAGAATTCTACATGCCTAGGAGCCTTCTGTCAAGGCAATTATGTTCATCAGTTTCCTGACCTTAACCTACCATCACCAGACATTGTTAAATATTAATTATCATTTTAATCATACAATAAAGCCTTTATTAATATTTTTAACTGAGGTTCTTTAGCTATTACTGAAAATTATAATTTCTAAACTTCAATCATAGCAAATGGCTATGGTGTAGTGTAATACCATCATTGCCCACCTGGAATGCAGACTGAAGAATTATTAGTCACCCATCAGCCAGAGATCTAGATACAGGTTTGACTCTTTCTGTATGTTGTAATCAAAAAGAGCATGGCAATCTTCCTACTGCTTGCCTGCTAAAATGAGCCTCTGCTGGTCATGGAGGGATGCCCTCATTATTCTGGATCTTGGATTTCACATTATTCAGGTAAAAGTGTGCTTTCACATACTGTGATCCATCTCTAAGTCTTATTGCTTAGGGTCTTCAAAAAGATTTGCATTTTGACACATTAGGTGTGTGATGAAACTACAAACCTCCTCCCATATCAGAATACCTAAATGCAAAAGCTACTGGACTTAACAAAGCCTCTTGTCATTCTTATCAGTGTTTTAAATGATTCCTCAGAATAATGTTTAAGGTTGGAATTTCTTCTGGGGCAGAACCTAGAAACTAATTCCTAGATACATAATAGTAGTATATTGAAGGTGAAATTTCAGGCCAGGCAGTGGTGGCGCACGCCTTTAATCCCAGCACTCAGGAGGCAGAGCCAGGCATATATCTATGAGTTCAAGGCCAGCCTTGTCTACAGAGCAAGATCCAGGATAGGAACCAAAACTACACAGAGAAACCCTGTCTCAGAAAAAAAATCGCTTTTCCGCTTTGAGGTTCTATGTAAACTTTAACCATAGTTCAACATTTAGTCTATATTAGCAATAGATAGTTGTCAGTTTATATTTCTCAAAGTTCATGTTGTTATGCACTCAAACTGAGTTTCCATGTATATTTTTAATATAAATTTAGTGAATCTTTTTGTGTTAACTTGTGCTAACTACTTATGAAAGACACTTTACACTTTAGAGATAAAATCAGCAGCAGCCCCATGGAAAATGAGACATATATTGAGTTCTAAATATAAATTTTTATTATAAACTGTTTCTTTGGGAACCAGAATTAGAATAGCTTCTTGGTTATCCTCCAGAACATGATGGTAAGAATGCTAAAAACACCACATACTTAAGTCATAGGACTTGGAGAAATGTAGCTGGTACCAAGCAGGAAGCTTCATCCTTACTGTTTAGCTTTCATAGTTCTAGAAGTGATTAGGTATGCTATTGAGAGAGAAAAAATAATCAACAGTCTTTGTAAATGGACATTTCCTGTCCCAACTGCCCAGTCCCAAATAACTAACTCAGAGACTGAATATGAATTATAAATGTTCAGCCAATAGCTCTGGCTTATTTTAACTAGTCTTACATCTTAAATTAACCCATTCCTATTAATCTATATGTTGCCACAAGGCTCGTGACTTTTACCTCTGTCCCATTTTGTGTGTCTGCCTTGTTCTCCATCTGGCTGGCAACTCCAGATTCCATCCACCTTTCTTCTTTCCAGAATTCTCTCTGTGTCAGGCTATCCCACCCAATCTCTTCCTGCCCAGCTATTGGCCAATCAGCTTTTTTATTAACCAATGAGAGTAATATATATTCACAGTGTACAGGATTATTCCACAGCAAGTTTTACCCAGCTGTGAACTCTGTGAGCTACAATAACTACTTGCCTGTAAAGATATGCCTTACTTGTGTGAGTGTTAGGGGAATAACCAACCACTTTCTGCTTGGATTTAAGATATGGGACACAAGATGGAACTCAAGCCTGGTACTATAACTGTGAAAAAAAAAAAAATCCATGGCTGCCTAAGTCATAGGGGAGAACATACTACTGTTATTCTCTTAAATGGATATAAAATTCCCCCTTAAGTTCTTATCCCTAGACCAAGAGTATAGATAGGGAATCATCAACTGTCATCTGAGAAGTTTTTTTTTTTTTGGTTTTTCGAGACAGGGTTTCTCTGTGTAGCTTTGCGCCTTTCCTGGAGCTCACTTGGTAGCCCAGGCTGGCCTCGAACTCACAGAGATCCGCCTGGCTCTGCCTCCCGAGTGCTGGGATTAAAGGCGTGCGCCACCACCGCCCGGCTGAGAAGTTTTTTTTATAGTAGATGACAATTAATATGGAGATTCACAACTGGTCAGTGTGCAGAAAATAAGATTCTGTGATATGCTTAGCTCTAAATGTGACTTCTATGTCACACTCCCTTATTCCAAAGCTCAAGAATCATTACAGAAGAGGGGGAAGAGTTTTAAGAGCCAGGGGTAGTAGACACGTACAGACAAATGTTTGCTGTGCATGACAGGGTTACTAAACACATGAACTCACAGTGGCTATCACTGCATGTTTAAGTTCTATACAAGATCAAATCAGCCAAAATTCCAGCAGGGAAGGGGAAAGGGCAAATTAATCCACACTTCCTAGCTAAGAAGCTATTGTCAACTGATGTCTGCTAGTGGAGTAAGAGTTTTCTTTAAGGATATGTTCACAGAGAAGCTACATATACTTTAGGAAATGTTGTATGCCCGTGTCTATAAGTTAGCACAAAGTGAGCTCAGTGGGTTTGAAACAAAGCACAGGAAGAAGGGAGGGGAAAGTGTCAGGAGGGGAATGGGGTGCAGCTAGAGTTTTCCTACCTTGCCCACAGTCAGGACAAATCTCTATCACCCGCCAGTCCCACAACAGCTCAGACCCGACCAAGTAAACACAGAGACTTATATTGCTTACAAACTGTATGGCCATGGCAGGCTTCTTGCTAACTGTTCTTATAGCTTAAATTAATCCATTTCCATAAATCTATACCTTGCCACATGGCTCGTTGCTTACCGGCAGCTTCTTCACATGCTGCTTGTCCTGGCAGCGGCTGGCAGTGATTTTGTCCACCTTCCTGTTCTTTTATTTCTCCTCTCTGTTAGTCCCGCCTATACTTCCTGCCTAGCCACTGGCCAATCAGTGTTTTATTTATTGACCAATCAGAGTAATTTGACATACAGACCATCCCACAGCACTCCCCCCCCCCTTTTTTTAAAGGAAGGTTTTAACCTTAACATAGTAAAATTACATATAATTTGAGGATTTGGGAATAGCTCCTCTTACTACTTCCTGCTGGAGGAGGGTGCTGTATCTTATGGGGACAGAAAGAAAATTTTAGGATTATGGAGTAGTCCATGAGGCTGTATTGTCTGAGCCAGTTGCCTTCAAACCATTCTGGATGTTGGATCATCTGGACCATGGTGTCATCAGAGACCTTTCAGGGGGTCTTGGCTGGTCAAACCTGATGTATCTTAATCTGGAACAAATACATAGCCTCTGGTTTTCTGTGGAAACAAAAGCAAAGCCTCCTTTCCAAAGCAACATATCCTTACATCCAAATTTTGAAGTCAAGGTACATTTAAAATATATGTTTTGGCATAACTCAATAGCTTTTGTAATCAAATGTTTTTCTTTAGTTACAAATATCAAAGAGAACATAATCCAGATTCTCTTTGTAGTAGCCATCTTTACGTGGTTTATTTTTTTATATTACCTTGAGCCTATTGCTTTAAACTGCACCATTCTAAGACTGAAACGGTGCTGTGGTTGCTGGCTCCACCCACTTCAGCTTCCCAACATGGCAGTGGTACATTTTCCAACAGCTCTGGGAGCCATCAACTCTCAGAAAGAGTGGGTCTATGCTTCTATCAAAGCAGCGTGTAGCCCAGAAACCTTTTTTATTTTGTACTAGCAAAGGCTAAATCCACCACGCAGCTTAATGTGCCACTTGCAGAGGCCTCATTCCTGCCATACTGCAAGTCGAGCGCACAGCCAGGAACCCGCCATAGTAGCTCAAAACACACAGGCTGCTGCTGGCTTGAAAGAAACAACTAGGAACTGTTTTTAGCTCCGTTTTTTACTCAGGTTTTAGGTGGAAACTCTTGCCAACACGTTGGGTGCCAATGGGGGGAATTTTAATCAAAATGTCATGTGCATGTATGAAATTATCAAGCAATAAAAATAATTTTTAAAAAGTAAAATAGGTCATATTTGTCCACAAACCATTATTATGTGCATTATTGTTGTTCTTATTATATGTTTTTATGCTAGCTTGTATTATACTAATACCTGTAGTTAGTGTTGAGCTGGCCCAGATCTTTAGCCAAGATAGAGTCACCTAAGACACCAAGATGGATGACCCATATGGGACCTAGCCCCTTTGGGGAAATGGAGACTGAACATTCTGCAGTTCTCAGAAGTCTTCTTGATGCCTTATCTCAGCAGAAGAGTGTGACCACAGCCTCCTTCCTATCCTAATGGCCAGAGCCCCCACACATAAAATTTTGCTTATAGCAGCCCCTTTTACCTGCAACAGTTTCTTTTCCCTTAGTGTTCTCCTGCCACTCTCTCACCCAACTTAAACCACCCTATAAAACTCCCCTTTTTGCAAGGAAGCTCTCCCTCTTCTTGGAGACAGCCTGGCAGTTCATTCGCCTTTACAGGTGGATCTCTGGTTGAGGCAGCCTGGTCTACAAAGCGAGTTCCAGGAAAGGCACAGAGCTACACAGAGAAACCCTGTCTCGAAAAACAAAAAAACAAAACAAAAAGCTTTGGCCTTAGCATAGCTCTGGTGGTTTTATTCTCTCATTAAGCCTCACAGTTAGTTTAGATTTTATCAGTTCTGTTATATTTATCCTTGGAACATCTTTCAAATACTTTAGGTTTGTAATTGAAAAGTTTACTATAAAAAATATCAAAACCAAAAATGTGTTGCTTTACAAAATGAGTTTATTAGAATATGTGATGGGTGTCAACTTTGAGTTTTATAAACAACAGTGATATTTGGCTTCATAAATGTACTGTGAAGTAGTAATGTGATTCATGATATTAAAGCAAAAATAGTTATCAGCAAGGTGACAATAGAAAAAATTGTAAGATGTAACTCAAAATAAATAATAAATGAAATTAAATCAATAATCTATGACTCAGAAACTATAGCATATTTATGGTTGCTTTTCTTAAATATGTCTAGTGTCATTTATGTTTTCATATTTGTAAATTTTTAAAATTAGCATACACAGTATTAGGTGTCATTATGGCATTTTCTTTTTTTGATAAATTAATTTATTTCACATTTTGGCCATAGCTTCCCCTCCTTCCTCTCCTCCCAGTCCCCCCACTCCCATCTTCCATCTCCCTAATTCACTCCCCCTCCATTCCTGTTCAGGAAAGGGCAGGTGTCCCATGAATATCAACACAACATGGCACATCAAGTTGCAGTAAGACTAAGCACTTCCCTATGTATTAGGTTAGTCAAGGTGACCCAATATGAGGAGTAGGGGCCTAAAAGCAAGTAAAAGAGTTGGAGATAGCCACTGTTCTACTGTTAGGACTCCCACAAGAGGACCAAGTTACACAATTGTAACATATATGCAGAGTGCCTAGTTCAGTCCCATGCAGGCTCCTTGGTTGTTGATTTGGTCTCTGTGAGCTCCTATGAGCCCAGGTTAGTTGATTCTGTGAGTTTTCTTGTTTCTTGTTTCTTGTTTCCATCAATTGCTAGATGAAGCCTCTCTGATGACAGTTGGGCTAGACACCAATATGGTCACAGGAGATGGTCAGTTCAGGCTATATATCCACTATTGCTAAGAGTCTTAGCTGGGGTCATCCTTATAGATTCTTGGGAGATTCCCTTGAACCAGGTTTTTACCTGACCCTAAAATGTGCCCCCCTTTCCAGTAGTCTCTTTAAGTAGTCTCCTCCTCCATTCCTCTCCCTAACTTGATCACTCATGTTCTCATTCCACTTATGAGTGAGTACATACCATGTTTGTCTTTGTCTGGGTTACCTCACTCAGGATGATTTTTTTCTAGTTCCGTCCATTTGCCTTCAAATTTCCTGATGTAATTGTTTTAACAGCTGAGTAATACTCCACTGTGTAGATGTACTACATTTTCTTTATCCATTTCTTGGTTGAGGGACATCTAGGTTGTTTCCAGGTTCTGACTATTACAAATAAACTTGCTATGAATGTAGCTGAGCAAGTGTCCTTATGGTATGATTGAGCATCCTTTGGGTATATGCCCAAGAGTGGTATAGCTGGGTTGTAGCTGAAGTTTTTCTGTGTCCCACCCAGACAGAAAAGGAGAGGTGCTGTGGGATGTTCTGTATGCTGTGAATATGTGTTGCTCTGATTGGTTGACAAATAAAATGCTGATTGGCCAGTAGCCAGGCAGGAATTATAGGCAGGATAAGCAGACAAGGAGAATTCTGGGAAGAGAAAGGCTGAGTGAGGAGACACCAGCCTGCCCTCCAGGGAGCAGCATGTAATGGCACACAGATAAAGCCATGGAGCATGTGGTGACATACAGATTAACAGAAATGGGCTGAGTTTAAATGTAAGAGCTAGTCAGTGGTAGGCCTGAGCTAATGGCTGAGCAGTTTTAATTAATATAAGCCTCTGTGTGTTTACTTGGGTCTGAGCAGCTTTGGACCAGGTGGGACACAGGAAAACTTTCAGCTACACTGGGTCTTGTGGTAAGTTGATTCCCAGTTTTCTAAGAAACCACCACACTGATTTCCAAAGTGGCTGGTGGTACAAGTTTGCACTCCCACCAACAACAGAGGAGAGTTCCCCTTGCTCCACATCTTTTCCAGCATGAGCTGTTTATCTTAGCCATTTTGACAGGTGTAAGACGGAGAGTAAGATCACAGAGTCATTTTGATTTGTAGTTCCCTGATGAATAAGGATATTGAACACCTTAAGTGTTTCTCAGCCATTTGAAATTCTTCTGTTGAGAATTCTGTTTAGATCTGTACTCCATTTTTAATTGGATTATTGGTTTGTTGATTCCCCTTTCTTCTTCTCTTCCTTTGCCCTTACACGCACCCACCTCATATCATCCTATCTCCTTTTATGACATTTCTTTTTATTAACATTTATTATTATTTATTTATTTATTTATTTATTTATTTATTGTGTGTGTGTGTGTATGAGAGAGAGTAAAGAGAAATAATATAGTACATGTAGAGGTCTAAGGGCAACTTGCAGGAGTCTTTTCTCCTTCCATCATGCAGGTATCAGGGACAGAACTCAAGCTGTTCTTCACCTAGTGAGTAATCTCTCTAGCCCTTATTATCATATTTCTTGTTTTCAAAGACATTAAAAATTTTTTCCTAATATTTAGCTCTATTGTTTTTTGTTTGTTTGTTTGTTTGTTTTTCAAGACAGGGTTTCTCTGCATAGCTTTGCGCCTTTCCTGGAACTCATTTGGTAGCCCAGGCTGGCCTCAAACTCACAGAGATCCACCTGGCTCTGCCTCCCGAGTGCTGGAATTAAAGGCGTGCGCCATGACCACCCAGCCCTAGCTCTATTTTTATACATGCTGTATCAGATATAAATTTATTTGAGCAGTTTTCTTTGGCTGACTTTGTAATAGGTTTTCTTTAATCTTTTTTTGCTATGAAATTATTTTAAACATTATTTTGGCACAAACACTTGATTTTTGGCTCTTTTTAAAATATTCCTTTTTCTATACTTTTGAGGTCATATAAACTTAGTTGAAATGTTATTTTTATAATTGTCTAAATTTTTAGCAAAATGATGTCAGAAAAGAAAAAAATAACCAAGAAGTTGTGGTATATATGTATAATGGAATACTATTCACATATGAAGCGGAATGAAATCCTATCATTTGTAACAAACTGGGTAAATCTGGAAATAATTCAGGCAGAGAAAGATAAATGCCACTTGATCTCAATCAAAATTTGATCTCAGAAATTGAAGGTTAATGATGTTTCCCAGAGGCCAGTGACATCAGGGAATGAGAACTGGTGCTATTATACTTTTAGGAGGAAGCAAGACAAGAGTACTATCATACAGAATGGTGACCACAGGTATCAGTTATATACCATACCTTTCAAAAAGATAGAAGATATGGTTTTAGACTTTTGATCATAAAAAAGATAAATGTTTCAGGAGATAAATGACATGTAGTGTATTTTAATATTCTAAAAGTATTGCTGTACTTTCTATGTTTTTAATATCTAACTTATTTAAATTCTTGAAATTCAATTTTATCCATGACTATTCAGATTAGTCACTGATATCAATACTGAGATCTGTACATATTCAGAAACTCAGAACTTAGTCCAGAGTTGTTGCATCTGAATATGCATTTTAATTACATTTCCTATTCATAATTGCATATATATTTTAAAAATTTATAGTGTTCTAACTTATCATTAATGTTTTTCCATGTGAAAGATATACAATTTATATAGTATGATACAAATTTAGCACACACTATAAATAGTGTTGATTCTTTCAGTTTACATTATATTTCACTAAAAATGTGAGTTTTGGTGGATCTTATATCATTTTTCATTAAATACGCAAGACAACATTCCTACATATCAAAGAATTTTATTGATTCATATTACTTAGATCCAAACCACTTCTAGCTCTCCTTTCATCTTTGGTAAAATTAGGAACTCAGCAAATATATAACTTTATTGATTGATAATTACTTACCTTATGCAATTAATTTATTTCTATATTGGGGCAGTTGTCATTCAGAGATGTAGCCATTGATTTCTCCCCAGAGGAGTATGAATGCCTGGATCCTGCACAGTGGGATTTGTATAGTGATGTGATGTTAGAGAATTACAGCAACCTTGTCTCTCTGGGTGAGTATCACTCCCCTACTGAATTCTTAATTCATTGTCAATATTTCAGTGTCTTTCTTTGTAGAATATCTCATGGGAGCTTATGCTTTATATCAATGAATTTCATATTTCTGCTTTTAAGGAAAAAATAGAAGGGTGGCTAAGAATAAATTAGTTAAGTTTATTATATTCCTTCTATTTTTAACCTTTTTTGTTTTTAAATTATGAACCCTTCACTCTAGTGGTAATTTTAGAAATTAAGTTGCATGAGACATACCATACAGTCTTAAAACAATATACCCTTTAATGTTAAATTTTCTGTATTTGTAAATAAAGCTCAAGATCTTCAAACTGTAAAATCTTCCTTTGTATTCTAATATACTTATCAGGAAAGATGTAGAGAAATGGGGTTTTTTTTTTTCCTACAAGCTTTCATTTATGTCATCTTTCCTTATAAGCAAATACTAGGATAGAAATGCTGATTTTCCAGAGACCAACACAAAGCATCATTTTTCTACAAACAGGTCTTGCTTTCTCTAAGCCATATCTGATCACATTTCTGGAACAAAGAAAACAGCCTTGGAATGTGAAACAACAAGCAACAGTAGCCGTGTACCCAGGTATGTAGGAATGTATGAGTGAGAGGATGCAGATGAGAGGTTCAAAAATTCAACAGAATGCCAGGCTTTTAAAATGTGGATTGAGAAGCTGTTTCATGGAAATAATTTTAGGAGTCTCCATTGATTTCTCTTAACTATCAAACAAGGACATTTCATGTGGATCTCTATCATACATCATAAGTCCTCTGAGTCATGTTCTTCCCCTCCAGTGATCTCTACCCACATTCATAGTGACTAACAAAGTAATTACTTTTGCCTATGAAGAGCTACATCCTGATAGATGTTTCATTGCTGTGTAGGGTTCAGATAGTTCACAGATACTTCTAAAAACCACTGAGTCAAATCTTTATAATACAGTAGCCACAACTGGGTTTTGCTATGGGATGTCTTTCTGTATGCTGTGAATACGTGTTGCTCTCATTGGTTGATAAATAAAGCTGCTTTGGCCTATGGCAAGGCAGGATAGAGCCAGGTGGGAAATCCAAGCAGAGATACAGGAGAAGAAGGGCAGAGTCAAGGGAAATGCCAGCCAGCCACCAAAGAAGCCAGATGCCATTAGATAAGTAATGCCACAGCCCCATAGCAATACATAGATGAATAGAAATGGGTTAATTTAAATGTAAGAGGTAACTAGTTGTAAGCTTGAGCTATCAACCAAGCATTTCCAAGTAATATTAAGCCTCTGGGTGATTATTTTAAAAGTGGCTGTGAGAGTGGGTGGGACAGAAAATCTTCCACTTACAGAGTTTCTCTAATTTTATCTATATGCTCATTGATCAAAATTGTCTCCTCCGAGCTCTCTGTGAATGTACAATTTTTTTTCAATCTCTCTACACCAATGATTTAAAATGCATGTGTTTTTATAGTCCCAGCCAAAAAGGATACATAATTGGATGAATTTTTTAAATAATTTTTTTTGTATTCTTTCAGGATTTTATGGGTTCAAGATTCTCCTTGTCTTATTTGGAAATCCGTTTTCTGTGGGTTTTTTTTTTTGGCCTAGTTTTTCACAAATAAGTTGATAATATGTTTAGGCATATTCTGATTGGATTGGAGTTAAGAAAATGTAAGACAATGAAAAAAATCTGTTAACTGTATCTATATTTCCAATAGAATTTAATTTTTATTTACCTGTTCCCATGTTTTCATACTATACACAATAGTTACCTCTGCCATATTTGTAGAAATTATGCTATATTTATCATCTGTTTATGAATAGACATGTTGACCTTACTGAAATTTCTGTGATTTACAGATAAATTATATAATTATAAATTAATACATTTAAATTTATTTCAATTGCATAAAAGTATCTTGAATATTTTGAGTATGCTATTCAATAGCATTGTTTATTCAAATTGTTTTGTAGTATATATATTTTTTTTTCCGAGACAGGGTTTCTCTGTGCAGCTTTGCGCCTTTCCTGGAACTCGCTTTGGAGACCAGGCTGGCCTCGAACTCACAGAGATCCGCCTGCCTCTGCCTCCCGAGTGCTGGGATTAAAGGCGTGCGCCACCACCGCCCGGCTTGTAGTATATTTTTAGAAAATGTTTTTGCTTTTGAAAATAACTCTATACTTATGAAAGAAACTGTATATTTTTGTCTCCATACAATTTATTACATTCAGCATTCTACTTTCAGTTTTACAAGTTTTATTACTATAAAATCTTCAAGTAATTCAGGTCATATGTCTTTGTGTAATAGGTTTTATTTCATTTTTTATAGCACCTTTAAAATTCATCCTTATGGTAGATAGCACATGATTACCTTTTAAAGGTGGAATAGTATTTCATTGTTTGTATATTCCATATTGTCTTCATCTTTTTGGTACAATGGAAATTAGGTTGTTTCCACCTGTGGTATTTTCTGAGTAATGCTGCAGTGATTTGGGGTATAGAAATATATTTTACATTCTATATTTTATGGGTCATGGGAGGGTAAATTTCATATAAATATGTAACTGAATAAAAATATCCAATGTTAACAATAAGCATTATAAATATAAAGATTATTGTTGTTATTGATACCTTATTATTTATTCAATAGGAATAAAGCCTTATAAATGTAAAGAATGTGGCAAGGCCTTTGTTCGGAATTCACTCCTTATTCAACACCAGAGAATTCATACTGGAGAGAAACCCTACAAATGTGAACAGTGTGGCAAAGCTTTTAGCTGTTCTTCAAGCCTCACCCCACATCAAAGAATTCATACTGGAGAGAAACCCTACAAATGTGAACAATGTGGTCAAGCATTTAACTGTTCTTCACACCTGTATAAGCATCAAAGAATTCATACTGGTGAGAAACCCTATAAATGCACAGAATGTGGTAAAGCTTTTAACTGGTCTTCAAGCCTTACCCAACATCAAAGAATTCATACTGGAGAGAAACCCTACAAATGTAAAGAATGTGACTTGGCCTTTAATTGTTCTTCACACCTGTACAGGCATCAGAGAATTCATACAGGTGAAAAACTTTACAAATGCAAGGAATGTGGCAAGGCCTTTAACTGTTCTTCATACCTTAATTATCATCAGATACTTCATACTGGAGATAAACCCTACAAATGTAAAGAATGTGGCAAAGCCTTTACCATGGTCTCTTATCTCACTCGACATCAGAGAATTCATACTGGAGAAAAACCCTATAAATGTAAAGAATGTGACAAAGCATTTAATAATTGTTCAGCCCTAATTCAACACCAAAGAATTCATACTGGAGAGAAACCCTACAAATGTGAAGAATGTGGCAAAGCTTTTAATAATAGTTCAAGCCTTACTCATCACCAAAGAATTCACACTGGAGAGAAACCCTACAAATGTAAAGAATGTGGCAAGGCCTTTAACTCATCTTCACACCTAAGTTATCATCAAAGAATTCATACTGGAGAGAAACCCTATAGATGTGAAGAATGTAGCAAAGCCTTTAATAATTTTTCAGCCCTTATTCAACACCAAAGAATCCATACTGGAGAGAAACCCTACAAGTGTGAAAAATGTGGCAAAGCCTTTAATAATTGTTCAGCTCTTAGTCAACACCAAAGAATTCATACTGGAGAGAAACCCTACAAATGCAAAGAATGTGGCCAGGGCTTTAACTGTTCTTCAAATCTTAAACAACACCAAAGAATTCATACTAGAGAAAAACTCTACAAATATGAAGATTATGGCAAAGCTTTTAATAATTGCAAAGCCCTTACTCAATACCAAAGAATCCATACATACTGGAGAGAAACCCTGTAAATGCAAACAGGGTGGCAAAGTATTTAACAATTGTTTTACACTTATGTAATATCAAAATTTTATCCATAATAGAAACACAGCAAGTTAAAATCAAGTGGAAAATCCTTTATTCTTCATGCCATAATCAACATCAGAGATTTTTGTATTGGTGAGAAACCTTGTATATATAAGTAATGTTACACAGCCTTTAGCTGAAGCTTGATCTTCATTAACCATCAATGAATTCATATTAGGTAGAAACTTTATACATGTAATGACTGGAAGGAATTTAGTCTAATATTTACAGCTCAGAAAAGCAAAGTATTCTACAAAACATGTAACTAATAACAATATAGCCAAGCTTTTGCTGACACCTCAAATCTTACGAATATAAGGATATTATTATAACATAAATCCAATGAATATATGGAATGTCACAAAAACTTGAAGGAAGCCAGGCATAGTGGCACACACCTTTAATCCCAGCACTCAGAAGACAGAGGCAGCTAGATCTCTGTGAGGTTTAGGCCAGCCTGGTTTGCAAAGCAAGGGCTGTTACACAGAGAAACCCTGTCCGGAAAAGAAAAAGAAAAAACTTGGAGTGCTTATAATTTAATTTATAGGGCTTCATTATTTGATATAATGAAAGAAATATAACAGACGTCAGAATCTTCAAATAACTTACCTCTGTAAGGATATCAATTTATTATAAAAAACAAATTTACTATGTAGCCTCACTTTTTAAAACTGAATGAAGCATAGCTCTCAAATGATTGTATCAAAAGAACAAAACTGGTTCTTGAGAGTTACTTTTTTCCAGAAACTATGTGTTAGATTTGGAAACATAGATTGTGAAGTTTAATTGTCTTAATAAAGGTGTTTCTTGATGTATTGTCACTGTTGTATATTGAATGACATATTATTCTATCTTAAATTAGAATATTCCACTTTATTCAGGGATACAGTTAGCAGATTTTAATTCTGTATTGCTAGCAATTAGTAGAATGACATATCATTCTTTGACCAGTGTTAAAAATATGCTTCAAGTAATTGGGAAGTTATTGTTCTATATGACATATTTTTTCTTTTTTTTTCTTTTTTTAATTACTTGGAAATTTTTGTACTTCTCTTTCCTATTCTTGCTCCTCCACCCATTCCTCTGAGATAATACCCTCTCTATCTACCCAACTTCATGTTCTTAAAAAAAAACAACAAGAAGAAATTGTTAAAATAAAATAAAAATCACTTTTCCTAAAGGACTTTTGTAGATGAATTTCTAAACAGTCTCATTAAATAAAAAACACGGGTTTGGGGATTTAGCTCAGTGGTAGAGTGCTTGCCTAGCAAGTGCAAGGCCCTGGGTTCAGTCCTCAGCCCTGAAAAAAAAAAAAAAACCCACAGAGTCAGAAATTGGGGTTAAAGACTGAAAGAGATCAATGATCTGGGTGGTCGTTGGTTTTAGAGGGCTTAACACCACCTACTCCAGTGATGGTAAGGCCATCCTTAAGTTTCCAATGAGGAAATGCCTGGACATCATTAGTAGATATTACAGTTGGGTCTGCATCAGTGTCTACTAGACCCTTGGTGGGTCTGCCATCCAGGCAGAGGGTCATCATTGGGAGAATGGGGGAATATGGGAAGGGTCCAAAATACTCTGGGTTTGGAGGGACCCCCTCTTACATGCTGGACTGAGGGGTGCCCCTCCTCAAGTTGAAAGGAACCTGGAGAGAGCTCTTGCAGTCATGTGCCCAATGAAACTGTGTTTGGCTTTTGGGGCATTTGGTCTTGGGTTGAGCCTTAGGGAAGTCTCAATAAAGGTGGCATGACTGACCACAGACCCAGCAAGAATGGTCAGGTCAGTTGGGAGAGGACTATTCATGACATTATCTTTGGAAGCTAATAGTGCATTGAGAGAGGCAGTAAGGGCTGCTATGGGCCCTGCCTGAGGGTCAAGATCACAAGTAGTGATCACCCATTTATGGATGTCCTCATTATGCACTGCTGCAACTGCATTTCAAGCAGGATCATTAAGCCCCTCCAATGTTAATTGCTTAATGAGAATCTCCCTGGTCCGGCCAGGATCCACCTCTTTCTCTACTGCCTCAAGGGCTAGAGCTAAGAAGTCAGTAAACAATCCTCCCCTCCCTGGGCAGGGTGCAGGGGAGCGGCTGTATCAGATTACAAAATTAGGCAGTTGGATCCCAAGGAGTGCAGGATTTCAAGGCTTTAAATGCAAGTTCAGAGACCTGCTGAAAATGGGCATGTAGGCTAATTCGAGCTTGAGTCATGGAATTAACATATTGGCCCCAGCTGGTCAGCACTTCTAGGGATATAGCAATATTATATTGTATATTGAGGCATGCCTGTGTCTCTGCCTCATCATCATATGCCACTCACTAGTTAAGAAAAACTGGGGGCTCAAGCACAGCTTTCATCAAATTATACAAGTCTGTAAATGTATTGCCCATTGTCCTAAGACTTGCTCAAAATACAGGGAGTCAGGACTGATTCATTAGTGGCTTTATGAATCAAGGACAGATCCATAAGAAGAGTGGGCACCCAGGGCTGGTTGGCCGCATCAGGTCCCACACTGACTGGAAAGGCAAAAGGGTTAGAAGAGTGATATTTAATTGTTGGGGCTTGCATAAGGGGCTCAGGTACTGGGGCAGGATTAGTCATAATAATATATAATAATAAAAAAATATGAGAGATTGAGGGACAAGCTTTACTTACTGAGGGGGTTTTTGCCTTAAGGGAATCACAGTGAGGCTCTTCAGGGCATGAGGATGAGGGGAGTTCTGCCCAAGGATAGAGAGTTCCCTCTGTAGGAGGTGAAGCGGGAGGTTTCTTTGGCAGGCTGTCCTCGTCCTCCAAATCTGGCTCTACATATGGAGGTGGGAAATCAAGCGAGAGGGAATTCATTTTTTGTGTCTTACAGTAGTCATTAAAAGCTCTAAGAACATTGTCCGTGGTACCTGATTTTATACAGGCTATAATGCCTAGTAGTATGGGTACAAACGCTGAACGAGGGGACTTCACTTCTTGAACCTTCTTTTTCATGGTAAAAAAAAAAAAAAAAAAAACTCTCATCCATAATGAGGGATCCCAGATGTTCTCAGGAGAGATCAAGGGTGCTAGAGCAGAGATATTGTCACAAAAACTGACTGGGTGAGAGTGGTGGATGCAAATATCTCTGGTCTGTACAAGAGCTTTAAGTGCCAAAATCTGAGGCTCCTTTGCAGAAGAAGGAAAGTTACCCATTACCTGTGAAAGAGGCAAGGGTGAAAAGTGCACTCCTGGGAGTGGTCAGGTGCATTTGGGGTCCAGCGCTTGTGCGGCTGACAGTGAGAGTGGAAAGCTGCAGTAGCTGGGGATCCAAGCACCCCCACTCCTGATTGCTGCCATAGCCTGAGAGTGCGTAGCAAAAGAGAGCATGCAGGTCTTGGCCACCCCACCTTGTAATGAGTGGGCATTTGGGCACAGGCTGAATGTGGGGCTACTGCAGCCCAAGGCTGACCAAGGTATCCCACTATGGGGAATAGGTTCCAAAAAGCCAGCTCATGTGCTAGGGACAGGTCCTGGTCCCACTGCTAGGGGCACCACAAACAGGCCAAGCTACACAACTGTCATCCACATGCAGAGGGTCTAGATAGGACCCATTAGGCTCCCTAGATGTTGGTCTAGAGTATGCGAGCTCCCACAAGCTCAGGTCAGCTGTCTCTAGGGGTTTCTCCATCATGATCTTGACCCCCCTTGCTCATATAATCCCTCCTCCCTCTCTTCAACTGGACTCCTGGAGCTCAGCCCAGTGTGTGGCTGTGGATCTCTGCATCTGCTTTCATCAATTACTGGATAAAAGGCTCTTTGATGACAATTAGGGTAGTCACCAATCTGATTATAGAAGGCCAGTTCAGGCACCCTCTCCACTATTTCCAGGAGTCTTAACTGGGGTCATCCTTGTAGATTACTGGGAGTTTCCCTGGCACCAGGTTTCTCCCTAACCCTATAATGGCCCCCTCTATCAAGATATATCTTTCACTGCTCTCCCTCTCCATCCCTCCCTCAAATCAACCATCTGGATCCCTCACATTTCCATCCCCCATCCCCTCCCTTCTCTTCCCATCCCCAGTTTACCCAGGAGATCTCATCTATTTCCCCTTCCCAGAGTGATCCATTCGTCCCTCTTAGGATCCTCCTTGTTACCTAGTTTCTCTGGGGTTGTGGATTGTAGCCTGATTATCCTTTGCTTTACATCTAATATCCATTATGAGTGAGTACACATTGTGTTTGTCTTTCTGCATCTGGATTGCCTCACTCAGGAAGGTTTTTCTAGTTCCATCCATTTGCCTGCAAATTTCATGATGTCTTTTTTTTTTAACAGCTGAGTGATACCCTATTGTATAAATATACCATATTTTCTTTATCCATTCTTCAGTTGAGGGACATCTAGATTGTTTCTACATTCTATCTAGTATATATAATGCTGCTATGAACATAGTTGAGCAAGTTTCCTTGTGGTATGATTGAGCATCCTTTGGGTATATGCCCAAGGGTGGTATTGCTGGATCAGAAGAATGATTCCCAATTTTCTGAGAAATCACCATACTGATTTCCAAAGTGGTTGTACAAATTTGCACTCTTACCAGCAGTGGAGGAGTGTTTCCCTTACTCCACATCCTCTTCAACATAGGCTGTCATTTGCGGTTTTTATCTTAGCCATTCTGACAGGTGTAAGATGGTATCTCAGAGTCACTCTGATTAGCATTTCCCTGATAGCTAAGATTGTTGAACAATTCTTTAAGTGTATCTCAGTCATTTAAAATTCTGTTGAGAATTCTGTTTAAATCTGTACCCTATTTTTAATTGGATTATTTGGTATTTTGATGTTTATATTCTTAAGTTCTTTATATATTTTGGAGATCAGCCCTCTGTCAGACGTGGGGTTGGGGAATATCTTTTCCCATTCTGTAGGCTGCTATTTTGTCTTATTGACACTTTACCCTACAGAAGTTTCTCAGTGTCAGGAGGTCCCATTTATTAATTGTCAATTTCAGTGTCTGTGCTACTAGTATTATATTCAGGAAGTGGTCTTCTCAGATATTATTAAGGACCAGTCTTATTAATCTTCTTCCCAGGGGCCCAGAAGAGAAGCTACAAATGGTGAGAATTATTTTTTGGGAAAAGAATCTAAGTACACCAAGCTCTTTTGTCCATCTATTTTATTTCTCTGGGATAAAATTCTATCTACATATCTCTCTCTACATTTATCTGCTGTCCCCTCTAAGTTCTATCTTAATTCTCTCATCATAGTTCTGTCCCATCTTGGTCTTCCTCATCTCATCCTTACCCCATCTCATTCTTCCCCATCTGGCTGTTCCTCATCTTCCATCTCATTCTTCTAGTTCTCCATCTAGTTCTCCAGTAAAAATTCTCTCCACTCAAAGTCCTCAAAATCCCCTCTATGTCTCTGAGATTTACAGGTATATACCCATGCAATAGCCATGCTCTAACTAAAGCAAGGTCACCAGGCTTGAATTCTTACAGGGTCATAAAGGCAGACAAGAGTTTCCTTAGGCAGTGACTGTCAGGCTTTATTTTACAACTCAAAAGGGGAGTAGTTAAAGGAGGAGGTCGACTGAGAGCTAAGATTGGTTAATATATCAAAAAGGGAATTTATGTGCTCAATCTACATTTCTAGAGGTGGTTAGGTAAGTGTTAGGAGTCTATAATGTTAGTATAAATACCACTAAGGCTGTATAAGAAGGGAGGGTCTGAGCTTAATTTACCTTAATTCAGGAGATTGCTTGGCCTTGGATGCTTGAAAGGTATTTCAGATAAAATACACTGTTATGAGTTCTTGGAAGCATATATAGCATACAAGGAAATCATTGCAGGAATTGGCTAATAACAAAAGCTAAAATATCACCAAGACTTCTTAAGCCATGGCTTGACCTTCAGAAAAGTCCTTGACTATTCCAAGTAGTAGCTTTTGTGATAGTAGCTGAATTCCATTACATTTTCCTGCGGCTTGCAGCATAGTCTACTATGCCAATGTGTTCAAGGCTACTTCCCGCTTTCTCTTCTATCAGTTTCAGTGTAACTTAATTTATGTTGGTTTTTGATCCACTTTGATTTGAGTTGTGTGAATGGTGATAGATAGGGATCTATTTGCATTCTTCTATATGTTATCATCCAGTTATGCCAGCACCATTTGTCGAAGATGCTTTCTTTTTTCCATTGTACAATTTAGGCTTCTTTGTAAAAAATCAGGATTTCATAGGTTTGTGGATTTATGTCAAGGTCTTCTATTTGATTTCATTGATCCATGTGTCTGTTTTTATGCCAATACCAAAATGCTTTTATTACTCTAGCTCTATAGTAGAACTTGAAGTCAGAGATGGTGATACCTCTGGAAGTTCCTTTATTGTACAGGATTGTTTTGGCTATTCTGGGTTTTTTGTTTTTCTATATGAAGTTAAGTACTGTTCTTTCAAAATCTGTGAAGCACTGCATTGGGATTTTGATGAGGATTGCATTGAATCTGTAGATTGCTTTTGGTAAGGTTGCCATTTTTACTGTTACTCCTACCTGTCCCAGAACATGGGAGATCTTTCCATTTTCTGATATCTTCTTCAATTTCTTTCTTCAAATACTTAAAGTTCTTGTCATACAGATCTTTCACTTGTTTGGTTTGAATTACCCCCACAATATTTTATATTATTCATGGCTATTGTAAAGTGTGTTGTTTCTCTGATTTCTTTCTTGGCCCACTTATCATTTGTATATAGGAGGGCGACTGATTTTTTTAGTTAATCTTGTATCCTGCCACATTACTGAAGGTGTTTATCAGCTGTAGGAGTTCCCTGGTAGAATTTTTGGGATCATTTATCTATATTATCATATCATATGCAAATAGTGAAAGTTTGACTCCTTCCTTTCCAATTTGTATCCCATTGATCTCCCCTGAATGGTCAAGAGTTCTGGTGTTTGGCTGGTCATTGGGTCCAGTAGGGTTGTCTCAGCTGAGGTTTGTGGGGGTTTGGGTGCCTAAATCCAGCATATCCTCCAGTTCTTCTGGCTGGTGTAGGCTTTACTTGTGCCTTTGAAATCTGTTCTTCCTACTGGTGTGGGTTGTGCCTGTGCCTGTTCTTCCAACTGTTGCTGATGTGTTTGTGCCTATAGGGGCTATTGTTCTTCTGACTGGTATTGGTGGTGCTTGTGCCTATAGGGTCTGTTGATGTTGCAGGGGAGGGCTGGCCATGGGGAGGATGCTGGGGTAGGTAGGGTTGGGCAGTGGAGTAGGTCTTGCAGGTCGTGGAGGCCCATAAAAGTTTTCTAGTGAGATCTGAGCTTGCTTCACCCAGAAGGGCTACATTAGAGGATTGCCTGACCACATGCATGGTTACAAGGTGATTGGAAGGGTCTATACTTAGCTGAGGTAGAGGGAGGTCTTTTGCTCCACCCCTTGGCCTTCCTATAAATAGCTCTTTAGAAGAGACAGGAGGGGTTAGTGGATAAGAATCCAGGCCCTCCTGAGGCTATCCTGTGTTTCTATCTGTTTCTCTCCCCTCTAGCCTGCTATCTAAATTTCTTATCCCTCACTCCTCAAGAGCACCCTGCGGTAAAATGTGAGAGCTGGTCTTCCAGCTGGCCTCCCATGGTAGGTTACAGAGTCCAATGGGTAGAAGCAGTGATGGAGTGGCCTGCCTACAGGACTCTTACCTTCTGGCCAGCTGCTGGGGCTGAGTTAAGAGGAGAGGGGCACAGGATGTGCCCTTGAGTTTAGGGCCTAGAGATTGGGGCAGTTTAGCTGAAAGACTAGTCACTTACCTCTTCTTTCAATTGGTACAGGTGGTGCTTGTGCCTCTAGGGGCTGCCGATGTTGTGGGGAATTGGTTGGCCAGGGGGAGGATGATGAGTTCAGTGGGTATGAGTGGCAGGTGGGTCTTGTAGGTTACAGAGTCTAATGGGTGGTGGCAGTGGTAGATCGGCCTCCCCACAGGATTCTTACCTGCTGGCCAGATGCTGGGGCTCAAGTTACCCTTTAATGGGGCAAAATGTCCCCTCCTAAACACTATTTGCTATCAAATTTAAAAAAAACTGCCAGGAATGGGTTATCTTTTTTGAAGTTTTTGATCAGTGGGGATTCCATAGACCCACAAACATTACAAGCTATTGCCATTGTTTTGGTTATCCTCCAGAACTTCATAGTAAGACCCTACTGCTGAAAATACCATATACTTGAGTCATAGAACACGGAAAAATCAAGCTGTCACTACTAGCTATTTTTCATAGTGCTGGAATGTGGTGATATTTTATTTGTGTTGAAATGTGGTAATATTTTATTTGTGCTTTAATAAATAAAGCTTGCCTGGAGATCAGAAGAAAAAGGCCAGCCATTATATGTAAACAAAGAAGTCAGGCAGCAGTAGCACCTGACCTTAATCCTACCACTTAGCAGGTAGAATCTCTGTGTGTTCAAGGCCACACTAGGGAACAGAGCCAAGCATGGTGACACATGCCTTTAATCCCAATACCAACCATAGAGGTCTGGAGGTCTGGACAGATAGACAGAAAGTGACAGCTGTTTAGGAAGAGGAAGTGATGTAGCTGGGCTAAGAGAGCCAATGAGAGAACAGAACAGAAAAGACATATAAATGTGAGTATACAGGAAGAAGCCCTCTTTGGAAGCTGTGGAGTTGATGAGGTGAGGTTAGCTTGTGGTTTGTCCTATTCCTCTGATCTTTCTCTCAGGCTTTAACCCAAATTTCTGGCTCCTTGTTTTTTATTTGTTAAGACTTTAGAAATTCCTGTACACTGGAAGGTGCTCTGCATGCTAATGGAGAAGAAAAGTAATCAGAAAACTCTAAAAGTTACAACATTGACCAACCTAACAGAATAGGCCCACTGGTGCAAAAATGGCATGAATCTTATAGGAGCAGTCAATCTCTTTCTGATTGGATTTAGGGCCCACTGCACAAGAGGGAGTGCATGCTTCGTACTACTATAGAGGCCAATAACTCATGGCTAAATAGGTCATAGGCCCTAGGGGAGAATTACAGCTATTATTCTGCTATATGAATATAGTATTAAATTGACTCCTCATGTCTTATCTATTGTTATAACTGCTAGGATATGTCTTTCTGTATGCTGTGAATATATATTGCTCCCATTGGTTAATAAATAAGCTGCTTTTGTTTATGGCAAGGCAGCTTAGAGGCAGGTGGGAAATCCAAGGAGAGAGATAGGAAATACAAAGGCAGAGTCTGGGAAGACACCAGTCTGCTGCCCAAGGAGCAACACGTCAACAGACCCGTAAAGCTACAGAACACATGGCGATACATAGATTAATAGTTATAGGTTGAGTTAACCTATAAGAGCTAGCTAGTAAAAAGCCTGCAATAAGCTGTACAGTTGATAATTAATATTAAGCCTCTGAATGATTATTGTATAAGCAGCTGAGGGACCATGGGCCCTGGCAGGACCAGAGAAACACAGGACCCTGGTGCCGGGCAGGACCTGAGAAGTTTATGGCTACATTTGGTGCTCAATGTGGGGCTTGAGTTTCCACCTAAAACCTTAGAGAACTTAATAAGAGATTCTAAAATGGAGCCAAAAACAGCTTCCTACTTCATGTCTCATGTAGGCTACAAGATGCTGCAGCATTTAGGCTTGAACACAGCATGGTACATTCCCACTTCGATACACAGAGGTGTCTCCAAGCTGCACAGCACACTGCATAATGGATTTAGCCTTTACTAATATAGACAAAAAGGGTTCATGGGCCAGATGTATGCTATCTGATGGCAGCATGGACCCCAGAGTTGGTGGAATAACATGACTCTCCTGGGTACCTCCACCATATTGGAAAGCTGAAGTGGGTGGAGTCAGCAGCCAGGACTGCTGCTTCAATCTTAGCCATGCTGCAGTTTGCAATGATCAGAAAAGGACATAGATACACAAAAGACAGATTCAGGTGGAATAAACCTCTAAATGGTTTATGTTTAGTGTAAAAATGTACATAGGCTTGAAAGAGAGAGGAAAAGAGGGGTAAATAATTATATAAAGAAATAGATAATTTTAAAAAATAAAGTCTATAAAGAGACAATAAAAGTAATATAAAAAATAAGCCACATGATGAAAATCACACAGATTTTATATTTATATTGTCTTTGGGTTTTTTAATTGCAGGAAGACATTTAATTGTAAAGGATACTCAGTTAAACCAATATGTATATTTTAAAGGTATCTTGACTTCAAAATTTGTGTCTAAGGATATGTTGCTTTGGAAAAGAGGTTCTGCTTTTGTTTCCACAGAAGATGAGAACCTATGGGCTGCTTCCAGATTAATATGGTTCCATCAAGGAAGACCCCCTGAGAAGTCTCCAGATAATCCAACATCCAGGACAGCTTCAATTAGGTAGGTAATCATTACCTCTTCCCCTCCTCCTCCTCCTCTTCCTCTTCCTCCTCCTTCTTCTTCTTCTTCTTCTTCTTTTCGAGACAGAGTTTCTTTGTGTAGTTTTGTGCCTTTCCTGGATCTCCTCTGTAGGCCAGGCTGGCCTCAAACTCACAAAGATCCACCTGCTCTGCCTCCCGAGTGCTGGGATTAAAGGCATGCACCACCACCGCCCAGCAGGGGTAGGTAATCTTCAAACACTTCAAAGACCTACAGAATATGGCATTTAAAATGTTTTAAAAACTTAGACTTTCTGGACAGTGAGACACATCTGCTCCTGGCAGCACCATTTACATCAAAGAGGATGATGGGCATCAAAGAAACTCCATATGGAGTTTGCTTTCTTTATGGCAAAAATAGCCATTTGGGCAAGAAACTGCTCATGCCTGGACTGCTTGATAATATGTTGTATAAACTGGACATACAGGACCCATAGGAAAAATGACCACTAAATTATGCCAAAACAAAGTGAGATAGTTCTTCAGGTCCCTGCTTTGCAGAGGAGACTGCCAGACATTCTACAGGACATAGGGGAGAAGTGACTAAAAAACTCTAGGCCTATAGGATGAAGATGAATGCCCCAATATTGCAGAGGAACTTTGGGTGACTGTCCAGGCAGCCAGCTGCCTCTGTGATTCTAGATTTTTGGAAGTTGCTTACAATGCTCTTCCTGTTTACTTAGGCAATATTATATACTTCTGGGGTCTTTAGTGTAGTTGAAGACTAGATAGTTATATCTTTCCTTGGTTATGATAAAAGATAAATTAGATATGAAACTTTAGACTCACAAATATAGGATAGATGATAAAATATTTTCTTTAATTTTGCCAAATACACATAGACTAGATATTGCAACTGTAATTCTTGCTTGATAACTATTTGTTATATATAATTTTACTATATTAAAGCTAAAACCTTCCTTTTTGATTAGATAAAAAAGGGGAAATGCTGGGGGATGTCTTTCTGTATGCTGTGGATATATGTTGTTCCCATTGGTTAACAAATAAGCTGCTTTGGCCTACAGCAATGCAGCTTAGAGGCAGGCAGGAGATCTAATGAGAGAGACAGGAAAGACAAAGGCAGACAAAGACTAGCCTGCTGCCCAAGGAGCAACATGCCAGCAGACCATTAAAGCCACAGAACACATGGTGATACATAGATTACTAGGTATGGGTTGAGTTAAACTATAAGAACTAGTTAGTTAGAAGCCTGTCATAGGCCATACAGTTGATAATTAATATTAAGCCTCTGAATGATTATTTTATAAGCGACCGAGGGACCACAGGGCCAGGTGGGACCAGAGGAATGTGGGACCCTGAAGCCAGGTGGGACCTGAGAAAACTTACGGCTACATATAACCCTATATTACTGTATCTCTCAACCTTCATCAAAGAAGCTTCTTTTAGCAGAAAATGTCAATTAGCACAGAGACACACAACTGGTCAGAGTGCAGAGAATAAGTCACTGTGGAATGTTCAGTATTAATTGGGACATCTATATTACATCTCCTTCCCACTTGGGCTCAGGGATTATCAGAGAAGATGGGATGGAAAGATTATAAGTGCCAGAGATGGTAGATGCTGTGGGATGGTCTGTATGTCAAATCTGTTGTTCTGATTGGTCAATAAATAAAACACTGATTGGCCAGTGGCCAGGCAGGAAGTATAGGCAGGACTAACAGAGAGGAGAATTAAGGGAACAGGAAAACTCTAGCTACAGGCAGATAACTGCAACAAAACAGTATTTTCAAGAAACAAGGAAGTTGGACACATGGACTCACATGGGTTGTGACAGTATGTATAAAACCAGTACAAATTTAATTCAAAGTACCATCATGGATAGTATGTGGTTATGAAATCCCACCCCTAGCTGAGGAGAAACAATTGATGGCTTGTAGCTAGAGTTCTCCTGCCTTGCCCACAGTCAGGACAAATCTTTGTCACCCGCCAGTCCCATAGCCGCTCAGACCCAACCAAGTAAACACAGAGACTTACATTGCTTCAAACTGTATGACCGTGGCAGGCTTCTTGCTAACTGTTCTTATAGCTTAAATTAATCCATTCCCACAAATCTATACCCTGCCACGTGGCTCATGGCTTACCGGCATCTTTTCATGCTACTTGTCAGGGTGGCAGCTGGCAGTGACTCCTTCTGCCTTCCTGTTCTTTCTTTTTCTCCTCTCTGTTAGTCCCGCCTATACTTCTTGCCTAGCCATGGGCCAATCAGTGTTTTATTTATTGACCAATCAGAGCAACTTGACATATACACCATCCCACAGCACAGCCAAGTACAGACCATCTCAGACACCTGCACTCAGGCCCGTGGTCCTAATCATCCTCTATGTGGACCTGCTGAGTAAAGCCATGAGGAACCTGAGAACGGGCTCCCACAGGACATACAGAACATCCCACAGCAATGGCTTCTGCAAGAAGAAGAGGCAGTCTTTTTCAAAGATGTGGCCCCTGAGAGGCTACCCATCCTCCAGTAGATGGTCTTACATCCATACACACATGATAGAGGTTGGAAGAACACATTAAATTGGGAGGGAATAGTGAGGGTAAGTTGGAGTTAGAAGAATTGGTGCAGAGGGACTGGATTGGGGGTATGAACTGGATCAAAACACATTGTATGGATATGATTTTCATATAATTTTTTAAAGGTTCAAGAAAGAAATAATCACAAAATTATCACAAATAATTCTCATGGCTCAACTTTCTTTCATGCCAAGTAAGATAAAAATAGAAACATTCAGTGGTTTTATGTATGGGAAGGCAGATAGATGATTGTATTCATATTTTAATGGGAAACATTACTTATATTAATGAAGCAACAACCAGAGAGAAGGATCTTTTTGCAAGTCCAAACTTATTTGGATTTGGAAGAAGTGGTAACTATTCTTTAAATGTTATTATAAACAGAAAAAATGAGGTGATGCTGGAGCTTTGAAATTAAACTCAAAAGAGGGTTCTTAGATTGGGTATGGTGGTACATTCCTATAATACCTGCACTTGGTAGGTAGAATAGGAAGATCAAGGGTTCAAATTTATCTTTAGTTACATGGCAAGTTCTAGACTATCCTGAGCCAAATGAAATTCTGTACCAAAACAAAGAGAGAGAAAGGAGTGATATTTCTCTTCAAGTTGAAATCTTATATAATGCTGGAGACTTGAAGATTTCAATTGAAATCAGAAATATGAAGTTATGAGACATTACAGACAAGAAAAGTCATGAGTTTTGGAATATAACTTATGAAACAGGGTAGATATGAACACTGAGATATCATTGAAAAGTAATCATAAGGATCAATATAAAAAACAAGCAAGCTTTATTACATAAGCAGAAATGGTATGTCAAGTTATCTATTTCAGGCATGCACTTGCTACCTGACAACCAGAGTTAGAGCCCCAGAACTCACATTTATAAAAGGAAAATCTAACTCATGCAAGTTGTCCTCTGACATCCACATGCATACTGTGGCACACACATGCCTGTGCTTGTGTACACACACATACACATATATACACACAAATAAATAAATGTAATTTTTAAGTATCCATTTTACCTGTGAAATTCTATAAGCATGTCAGGAGGTTCAAGGTACTAATGGAGCATTTAAAAATGATATAATTTGGCTGGGCAGTGGTGGCACATGCCTTTAATCCCAGCCCCTGGGAGGCATAGGCAGGCAGATCTTTGTGAGTTCAAGGCCAACCCAGTCTACAAAGTGAGTTCCAGGACAGCTAGGACTGTTACACAGAGAAACCCTATCTCAAAAATTTTAAAAATTATATAATTCACTATGTATACTATTATTTTCAAATATATTTCAAAGTGATTCATACAGCAGTGAATGTAGATCTAGACCAGTAATAACCTAGTCACATGTTTATTTTATACCTTAAAGGATAGATGTTAGCATCACTAATTTTAGGTTCTTATTTAACAAACATGGTAACAGTTCAGAGGCCAAGTGTTGTAGAATATTAGTTTAAGATGTGTTACATTTGTTTATATTGTGGAACATTTATCTAATGGTGCAAAGATGTGTTGCATTCTTTTATGTTGCATTTCTTTAACTCTATGAAGCTGTGTTATTTTGCCTGTCAAAAACACTTGATTGGTTTAATAAAGAACTGAACAGCCAATAGCAAGGCAGGAGAAAGGATAGGCTGGTCTGGCTGGCAGAGAGAATAAACCGGAGGAGAAATCTGGGGAGAAGAGATCAAGGAGCAAAAAAAGAAGGGGCCAGACACCCAGCCACACAGCCAGACATGGAATAAGAAATAAAGAAAAGATATACAGAAATAGAGAAAGGTAAAATCCCAGAGGCAAAAGGTAGATGTGATACTTTAAGTTGAGAAGGGCTGGCTAGAAACAAGCCAAGCTAAGGCTGGGCATTCATTAGAATAAATAAGCCTCATGTGATTTATTTGGGAGCTGGGTGGCAGGACCCCCAAAGAGCAAAGCATAAAGAGCAAAAAAGAACCAACAACAAACAAGACTGGAGACAGGGGCAAGTGATTAAATTAGGGCAAAGTCGTGTCAAGGATTACCTTCCATAGAAATCCTGTCCACCTGGCAGTGCCTGGTGCTCCATCATGATATCATATTCCTATCTCTATCCATGGCAAAGTCTTTGGGAGAGATAAAGCTCTAGATCAGGAGGAGGAAATCAAAGATAACACAGGGAAACTGGGGTGCACCTGAGGGCAGCACTCTCACCTGGATTGGTCCCTGTCTGCCTCCTGTTCTCCCTCTCACTCTCCTTCTCTACTATGACCCTCCTGCCACAGCTGGCACCATGGGAACCTATGAGCCAGGATGTGCTGCCCAACTGCAGATGATGAGCAAGCAGATCTAATCATTTAACAGTTATTCAACACATACCTATGCTAGGGTTGAAAACCCACAGCCTATAGGTACCTGCATTTATTTTCTGCATCACCTGCTTCACTAGTCTGTATCTGTTCTGCAGGGAAAATATTTCTCCCTCTTGTGCAAAGAAGGACCTTGGGGATAAGAGATGGTGAAGCTTCATGGGCCAGTATTCTTAAAATTTGAACAGTTGTCTGAGATACCCACCCCACAATCCTGGCCCTTGCACCTCTGACTCCTAGGTATAAGGAAAAGAAGGATTTTACCCAAAGACCACTGTCTCAACCATCCAAATGCAGCTCAGGATCTAGCTTCACTCAGATCTTTTGACTGGGATGGGCAGAGTATCCATCTGTATTGTAAGCCTTAGGCTATTTGCACAAGTACCTTGAGCTCAGCCTCTTATTGGCCCCACATTGGGCAACAAAGTCCAGCAGCTCTCATTTCACCAGCAGCATGCCAAGAAACAGACAGATACCTCCACAATCATGGCCAAACTAGTATCCAAGGACCAAAATAGCAGTCAGATGACCACAAGGGCCAGTTTACCACTTTCTGTCCAGAGCCCAGAAGCAGCAGCAGCTAAAAATAGGCACAAAACCCACAGGCTTTGGGAGGAACAGCAGGGACAGCATCATCCTGACCAGGGACACAATGAGGTCGCTCCGTTTTATTTCTGCTGAAGCCTTGGTATCCCACCCCAAGCTGACCGAGGAGAGCCTGGACCACATAGCCTACAACCTCTACCCACTCCTATTCAAGGCCAGTTACCTGCTAGAGCAGGCAGAAGTAACCCGTGCTGTGCTGAGTCACTGGCCCCTAGAGGAGTTCCGGCTGGCTGTGCTGCTGGGGCCAAACACTGACCACCCTGAAGACCTGCGTGATCGTGCCTGCAAGGCCTGCCTGGAGGCCTGTATGCAGGGCCTCGCTGACCATGTGCTGCAAAGTGGGAGCGACCGACTTCGGGTAGCTGATTTCACAGGCATTCAGGATATACAGGTGCAGCAATGTCCTTGTGGGAGGGCACTAGGAAGGTGGGGCCGTACTAAGGTGCTGGCCAGGACCTGCTGCCAGCTCCAAGGACAGTCCTGTACAGCGAGGCATCCCATTGAAGTCTTTGCTGACCTCTTTGTCACAGAAGGTAACTTTGACATGGTGGTGCAGGCCCTGAAGCCAGCAGGCCCAGCCCCTCTGCGGGTCTGCTGCCTTTCACTCCGGGCAGATAGCCTGAGCCCTGGGCAGCTCCTACAAGTGCTTGGCCTAGCTGGGCCAAGCAAGCTAAGAAAGTTGGAGGTAGTACACAATGTACGGTTGCATGCTGGCCATGTGCAGCAGCTACTGGCCCAGGTGGGCTTCCCTCAACTGACCTCACTCACCTTACCCACCAAGGCCTTCGATGCACCCCCCACCTATGCCCTAACTCCAGAGGGTGATGATCCCCTCCTCACCTCTATTGCCTGGGAGCTCAGCCGGATGAACCAGCTCACTGAGCTGAGTGTAGCTTTCTCTACACTGACTGGGAAGATCCAAACATTGCTTAGGTAAGTTTCATATAACTGGGTACAAGATGGGTGGAGTAGAGCTGGAGTCAGTGAGGTATAGGGATAGAGATGGGACCTGCTTACACAGTGTTCTCTGGGGATGTGTTGGCCAGAGCCTCAGGAGTTAAGATGAAAGAACCTGAGCACTGAGCCAACTTGGAAGACTCCTTTCAATTAACAAAAGCTAGGCATGGGGGCTTGCCCATTATCCCAGCACTCAGGAGGCATAGGCAGTAGTAGCACTGTAAGTTTGAAGCCAACTACAAAGAGAGGTCTTATCTCAACAAACAAAAACAAAAACAAGGGCTGAGCGTATAGGGTAGTTTAGTAATAAAGCTGTAGCAGGATCCTACTTTTAATTCCCAGCATCAGAGGAAGAGGGAAGAAGAGGAAGGAAGGTATTAATTAGAAAGTAAACAATGCAGAAGGCACAACTAGATCTTCTACTGACTATTGTTGTATAACAAATTACCCAATATTTAGTGTCTTAAAACATTTTCCCAGGTCAGAAATGGGAATTGTAGCTCAGCATAGTGAGAATGTTGTGTGAGCTATCAGGTGAACTGTTGTCTCATCTGAAATCCTGGCTATCTCCTCCTCAGCAACTGCTATGAAGAAGGGCAGGAAGGCAGCTGCCAGGTAGTGATAAAGTCAAGGTGGCTTCATGTGGAGAGTACTGTCCTAGTAGTAGGTTGTCATGTGGGACCATGTGTGGGAAGGCCATGGGAAGGCAGCAAGAACAGGGTAGTAGGGACAGAGAACAAGACCCTAATACATACTGCCTTGCTTAACAAGAGCAGTGATGGGGATATTCCCAGAAAGGTCCAGGGTCCCAGAAAATGTATGAGATAGCCTGAAAATGTATATTCTCATGAATCCTGGGTGGGAATGTTGTTCCAGAGACACACCTCCCCCAGCTGATATAGGATGCCTAGTGAATTCAGGATATGGAGCCCAAATTCAGGGTGCTGGGCTTCCCTTCCCAGCCCTGAAATTGTATTGGTTCTATTATCAGAGTGACAGTACTGTCCTTCAAGCTAATTCTGTCTTTTGCTGTCCCCAGTCAACATTCTGACTATTCTGAGATCATGTGCCTAACTTCCTTACCCAACTTGGAAGATGGTGTTGGTCGATTTTAGGTTCAATTATTGACTGTTCAGCAGGACCAGCAGCCATAGACTGTCAGAAGAAACATGTGACTTTCACATGTCACAAATTATTTTGATTTTTTTTCAATTGCTTAACAATATCAGTCATTCTTAACTCAGAAGCCATGTAAAATGAAGTGTCAGCTGGAGTTCCTAGCAGGCTGCAGTCTGTGGTCCATAAGATAGAAAAGTGGATGGATTGTCTACCTCCACTAAAACTCCAGCTCACCTGGGACCCTCATAACACTTGTGATGTTTTTGCCTACCTCACAGTCCCTTGAAGACCCCACTAAGAGTGCTGGACCTAGCCAACTGTGCCCTTAATCATGAAGACATATCCTTCTTAGCAGATTGTAAGCACACTGCCCACTTGGAGGTGCTGGACCTTAGTGGACACAACCTGGTACATCTGTACCCTTCTACCTTCTTCAGGCTGCTGAGCCAGGCTGCCCAAACACTGAGAGTACTCACCCTAGAGGAGTGCAACATCACAGACAACCATGTTGGCATGATGATTCTGGGCCTCAGCCCTTGCAACCAGCTCCAGGAGTTCAAGTTCCTTGGAAACCCACTGTCAGCCAGTGCTCTCCAGCGCCTTTTTGCTGCACTCTGTGAACTCCCTAGGCTGCGTCACATTGAGTTCCCAGTGCCAAAGGACTGCTACCCTGAGGGTGCTACCTACCCCCAGGATGAGCTGTCAGTGTCCAAATTTGACCAACAGAAATATGACATGATTGCAGAGGACCTGCGAGCAGTACTGCTTCGAGCTAACCGGGAGGACATCCAGGCCTCCACCCCTCTTTTTGGAAGTTTTGACCCAGACATTCATGAAACCAGCAATGAACTTGGTACTTTTTTGCTGCAAGCTTTCAAAACTGCTTTGGAAAACTTTTCCAGAGCACTAGAACAAATGGAGTAGGTGCTAGAACCATGGTATAAGAGGCTGTGCATTTCAAGTAGCATGGTGCCCTGAGGTTAGTCCTGGATCAGATCAGGATCCGCACCAGCAACATCACTGCCACAGAATTCCTTAGTGAAAACTACAGGCATACTAATCACATGCTCTAAGAGGAGCCCAGATATATAAATGGGTGTGTGTCAGCATGGCAGGATCCAAACCGCCTAGAGTGAAGGACCTACCACCAAGGTAGAAGGTGGAGGAGAATGTGGACACCAGGGAAGGATGTAGTGGAAGTAGGGTCAACTTGGCTCTGATGCAGTGAGGGGGTGGAAATGAGAAAACTCATGACAGAAAATGTATAGAAGCAGCAGCCCATAAAAAAATAACCAAAGAAAGACACTGAAAATAAATGAACCTAACCTCTGAGTCTAGCAGAAACTTAGCTATGTTCTATCTGCTGTACTGTTTACCATATGACATCTGCCTACATAGAAAGGTGGGGGATGGGGATGGAGATCAATTTTCTGTCCGTAGCTATCTTTGTTTCCAATCTTGGCAGGGTTGCACCATCTTTTGGTGAATGAGAACATTTAGCTGCTGAAATATGCCCAGTATTTCTTGGAATATTCGACCCTGTTTTCTGCTCTGTGTCCAACCTGAACAGTATATGCAGCCACAAGTGTCAGAGGATAACTATGAACAAAATTATAAACTTACTTAAGACACGGATTATTTTTATGAAAAAAATTTTTTTTTTTTGGTTTTTCGAGACAAGGTTTTTCCATGTAGCTTTGCACCTTTCCTAGAACTCACTCTGTAACCCAGGCGGGCCTCAAACTCAGAGATCCACCTGCCTCTGCCTCCCAAGTGCTGGGATTAAAGGCATGTGCCACCACCGCCCGGCTTATTTTTATGAAATTTGTTGTGACTCAATTATACAGTTTTCAAGCGCGAACTTTATAGATGACAACATGCCTATAATGCCCTCAAATCACTGCTCCTCAGAATGGCGGAGGCCTGGCGCTTTGCAACTCCTCTAAGGAACAAATCACCACATGAGGAAGACCTGTTTGGACTTCATTTCCAGTATCTGCTTTGCAAAAGTATTAGTGTAATTAAATGCTAATAAAATAGTAGTGTGGCTTAACTTATGTACAGTTTATTTCATTAATATTCTGAATTTTAAAATTTAGAATATGACAATTATTTTCTTGTGACAGAAGTAAAAGCTTAGCTTCATAACCACCCATGTGCCAGCAAAGGGTCTGCCATGCTATCTCCTCCCCCAAGTAAGTCCCCATACCTGGGTACTTCCATTTGACCCCTGAACAGCAATAAAAATATGCCACTAACAATTTCAGTTTTAAAAAACAGAAAGCAGACTTAGGAAAGTGGCCATGTCACAAACAGTTGATGTGATTCTCATGGAAAATGTGTCCTTATTTTAAAAGATAAACCTTAGAGAAAGCCATGAAGTGGTCTGTCCAAGATCACAAGACTGATCAGTGGTAACAGATACTCGATCCTATGTGGCTTCCTTCAAGGATCTAATGCATTAGGAAACAATCTGAGAAAACTGTTTTAGATGTACTACAACTAATAACTTCTCAGAGATAGTGCTGGTAATACAGAAGAAAGGCATGGTAAGTATCCATTGAGAAGAGCTTTAACTGAAGCTGCAATCATCTGGCTTTAGTTGAGGGAGCCTGCTGCCAATTCTGCCAAGACGATTTTGAGAACTTAATGTAGAATAAAACATGAGCACCAGTGCTCCTCAATCATCCCATAACTGAAACATTTTCTGTATAAGTACTTTCAAGTCTGTCATATTTCTGTTGTTTTTGGAAATAGGGTTTCTCTGCGTAGCTTTAGAGCCTATACTAGAACTCACTCTGTAGACCAGGCTGGCTTTGAACTCACAGAGGTCGACCTGCCTCTGCCTCCCAGGTGCTGGGATTAAAGGTGTGCGCCATCACCACCTGGCATGTTTGTCATATTTCTATTCAGAAAGATATGCACAGGGTAGACTATAGGATCTGAACACAAACTACCCACTTTATTCACTTCCTGCATGGCCACTGACAAATAACCACATATAGGTTCCTAGTTCTGGAAATCAAACACCCAGCTCAGACCCACTCCACAAAATACTACCCATGACCTAGGCAGATTACTGTCCCTCTATCATGGCTCCAGATCCTGTCCTCCAGAAAGTAAGGCATCCTCTCACAAGACACAACAGCCTTGTGTCTGGGAACCTGGATGCTGGGAGTTCCCAGCACTGGTAACTAGTGAGTAGCTCACCACACCTAAACTGCTTGTAGAGCATGAGTGATATCTACCCTTTTTCCTTCCTGTGGGAATGGAACTGATATATATCAGATAGAAAGGATACATGAATAGTCCTCACCCCATCAAATCTTGATAGTCACCAGTGATCTTTCCTGGGAACCTGTCATACATCACAGCTGCCCCTAAACTAAAAAAATGTTCTCTGTGATTCCACAGTGTGACCCTTGGGGGCTCCACCTGGTTCCCTCTACACTTCATCTATATGCCTTTTCTCTGCTGATTTTATCTTTCTTACTGTAACAAATCCAAGCCCTGAGGGCAACCACAGGTATACTTTTAGAAAACCATGGCAAGTCATAAAACCTGGGTATCTTGGGAAATTACCATTTACAAGATAAATAATAGTACTTAGCTCATAAAACCAGAGTAAGGATTACATGAGTTATGTACAAAGGATCAATTCATATAAGATGTATGTAAGTAAGTTATAAATACTTTTAAAATAACGTTAAAAACTGAGACAATACATGTGAAATTATCAATCCAAGAATAGTGATACACATTTGTAATCCCAGCACTTGGGGACCTGAGGCAGGAGGATTGCATGTATGAGGCTTACCTGGACTATGCAGCAATACTGTCTCAAAAGAACAGTAAAGAGTCACACAAATAAAAAGTGATACTATTATTTTTAAATGACAAATATTATTGACTGCATATCATTGCTAATAAACATGCTTATTGAATATAAGAACAGCTCAATTCTAAGTATACACTGTGGCACCAGCTGGGCATAAGTAAAATTTGGTGTTTTTTCCTTTGTGGGTGAAAAAATGTTCCAAACAAGATAAATCTTGGTAATATAACTACATTACCCAATAACCTGGATGGAATCATTACCCAATAAGATGGAATCAGGGAAGGGAGAACAGTAATTGGAGGAGAGGTAAAAAATTGACGGAACATTTCTTAGAGTAAAAATAGTATATTTGAGTTTTAAATTTTTTTCTTTATCCTAGAACTAAAATAAAAGGTTGCACTTGTTCTGCTAAATATTAGCAGCTCAAAAATGCTTCAGAAACACTGAATCTCTAATAATTGCAGAGCATTAGAGAAAAAACTTGTCTGCTAAGATCCTACTGCACTGCTCAAAGGGTGGAAAGACGAGTTCTCGCAAAGGTAGCTGCACTGGGTCACGTGTGGTGGCAAAGGAAAATTACATATCAGAGAACCCAGAATTCAAACTGCTATGGTGAATGACCCCATCTGGTCTTACATTTCATTTCGTTCTTATTATTTCAATTCATTTATTTATTTTTATTTTATGTGCATTGGTGTTTTACCTGCATGTATGTCTGTGTGAGGGTGTCAGATCTTGGAGTTACAGACAGTTGTGAGCTGCCATGTGGGTGCTTGGAATTAACCCAGGTCTCCTGGAAGAGCAGTAAGTGCTCTTATCCACTGAGCCATTTCTCCAATCCCTCTTATTTTTCTAGTATGACTTTCTCTACTTTCTTAAACTTTTTAAGTTCAACAAGTAGCTCCCAATATTTGAGATACACCCACATGAGTCTCCCATTTTGGCGCTTGTTGGTGTTCCAGACATCTCCACAATGCTTATCATGCTTAAATATGTCAGATAAGCCAGCTGCCATGTCTAGGTCAGCAGCCACTGGATCAACAGACGAACGCACCAGTAAGTTCTTCTCCAGGTCTAGCCTTGTACTACGGGGAAGGATCAGGCTGCAGTAGATATTCTGGCGTTCCACGAGAGCTTCTCCCACCTCCTTCAGCACAAGCTGGGCTCTCCTCTGCCAGTTGTCCTCTTCTTCCAGGCACCTCAGATACACACTTCTCAGAGGCTGCAGCTGGCTTTTTTCTTGCATTATCTGAGCTCGTTCCTGTTCAAGAAGCTTCCTTTCTTCTGCCAACTTACGCCCCTGAGAGATAAGGGCTTCTCGAAAACTAGTTGTTCTATTTTGCTCCTTTTCCAGTTCCAAAGATAGCTGAGCAACAGCTCGCCGATGTTCTGATATCACAGCATGGTATTTAGCTTCAAGATCCTGTTGGAAAGCAGTTGTTCTCTGATGATATGCTTCTCTTGCTTTTTCTATTTCTTTTTGGGATTCCCTAGACCAAATCCAACCTGACATGAGGAAGAGATGAGGAAGACACATGAAAAGACATAACTAAAATCCTATGACTACTTAGGGAAAATATATAAACAGTAATGATAGCATTTCAATAAGAGCTTAAGAATTCAAAAGTACCAAGCCATTGAAATTTTGCAGATAACAAAATAGGCAAAGTTCTTATCCTAAAGTCAGACCAGTGCTAGGTACATAAAGCAGCACATTCAATGTCTGTGTTCTGGTGTCTAACTTCCATGGCTGGAAAAATTTGTCACTGTTTTGTATGTTTTTGAATCTATCATTTATGTGCTCTGCCTCAGTGCTTCATGACTTATTGCCAATGTTTAAAAAATAAATATTGGTAGGCTTCAAATATTGTTGGAAGTCACACTTGGGTTTACCTAGTTATCATCTGTTTAAGTCTGGTGGGTTTGCTATAATGCTTTACAAAAATAAAGTGGAAAAGTTCAACTTAGGTTAGACTTGGTAGCAAGAACTTGTAATCCTGGTACTTGGGAGGCTGAGAGAGAGGAAGATTCCAGGCTCAAGGCCATCCTGCCAAAATGTGCAGGTTTCAAAGCAAAATAGTCATACCAAAGCCCAGGAAGATCAGATATTTTAGTGTTATCTGACAAAGACTTTAAGACAGTCACATAACTTCATACTTCTAGTTATATAATATTATAGATCAATTGGTTCCTAGATGAGTGGCTACTAGGTTTCACAGAAAACTGTGGTTATGAAATGACAGGTGTTCCTTCATAATGTGATGTTATCTTGCCTGTGCCAACCATAAGATCCTGAGTTCCACATGAGTCTGCATGAGGTAACCACTAGGGGAAAATGATTAAAGGCTGATCTCTTTGTGTTACTTTTTACAACTGTATGTGGTCTACAATGGTCTCAAAACTGTCTCTTTTGACTAAACTGAGTTGTACTAAGTGATTAAGTTCAGTATACCAGACACTTCACTTTTTAGATCTAAGACAGTTTCTTTTCTACTCAAGAGAAGGTGGGGGAGGGAGGAGGCAAAGGAAGAAGGGGAGAATGAACAGAGAAATAGGGACTAAGAAGGCAAAACAGAGATGAGGAGATCTAAGCCTGGCAAAGAGTGACAGGTACTCTTCAAGGTAAGAACTGTATTAAAAATTATGAAATTTGAGGCTATGGATGAAATTCAATGGTAGTGTTCTTGCCTAGCATACACAAAGCCTGGGGTTTGATCATCAGAACCACAAAAGAAAGGAAGAAGAAAGAAGAAGGGAGGGTTGGCCATGAAATTTAAATCATCAGAATAAAAGTAGATTCTCATCCATCAGTGGTTGTTAGTCAAGTAAAGCATTCATTCATCTGATGTTACTTCCAGATCATGATGAAGGCTAGTTAACATCTGCAAGTTGCAATACATCTTCTCAAGCATGTAGTAATGCATTTTTAGAGAATCCTTATAAGAATACAAAGTTAAAAATTACCTCTAGTTTAGGCTGTCCTGGCGCACACCTAAGCTGAGGCATGAGGATTGTGAATTTAAGGCCAGCATAGTGAGACTCCGATTTAAAGTAACAAAAAAAAAAAAAAAAAAAAAAAAAAAAAAGTTCTCCCTGAATACATTATTTAACCAGGATAATTAATACAGAAACATAAAAAGAAACATTCTTCAATCCTTCTCAGGACAAAAAGTATCAACTTGAACATCCAAAAAGGAAAAGCAAGAATTTGGGAGTTATGAGTTGGTATTAAAGCTACAAACAATTCTGAAAAATACAAGGAAAATGAAAGGGCCTCTCTCATTCTCAAAGCTAACTCACTCACTCAAAGTGACTAATGCCATTAATGGATGAGAATCTACTTATAATAAGTGTGATTTAAAGGCTTTCAAGTCACTCACAGAACCACAGTGATAGATGCCTTTTATGTTGAACAGTTAAGTGAAAGAGGATGAAAGGCAGAAGCCTTTAAACAGCACCCTCTTGAATAGGTCTGGACTGGCACCAGCCAAATCCCTCCTCTTCCTCCATGCCAAACTTCTGAACTGAGAAATTCAGGCACATAAAAAGCTACTGTATAAAAATGATCACTATACATAGGGCACTGTATTTGCTTTATATTTATTGAATCATCAGTTTCTCAGATTCTTAGATGACAACCAGAACCACAAAACATGAAGAAATGTAAACCAGTTCTTCTATACCAGGGATCTTAGGTGGGGACATAGTTAAGAGCCAGGGTTTTCTCAAATTTTCTTTCACTACTTACACAAACACATATGCCCATACATACTGTAGTCTATGACTGGTAAGAGTCTCAATGGTGTTCAGTCAATTTAAACATGAGGATTTCTAGCCTGCAAAGTAGTTTTCATGGGCAAACTCATTCAAATAGCTAACTTTTAAAATACTAAACATACATCCTAGCTGGTTTTCTCTCAGGTCAGTTTTTCTGTCCATCCCAAGGAGAGCAACTAAGGCAAAGAAGTCCCCTTAGAACCGTGAAGCAATGACAGAAAGCTAGTTTATTAAAACTTAACCCACACCAAATGCTTTTGTCTTATTTAATCCTCACAATGTACTGAGGCATGATAAGCTACCTTCTAGGAATAGGTAAAGTGAGGATCAGAAAAGCTAACCTGTTTCGGGATATTTGTTCACACTGTGTGAAGATGTGTCATTGTGATTGGTTTAATAAAAAGCTGAATGGCCAATAGCTAGGAAGGAGAGGTTAGACAGGAATTCTAGGCAGAGAGAGGAACTCAAGGTATAAATCTAGGTGCAAGGATTTCACCAGTGAGATGTGGAGCACATTGGATCTACAGAATGGAGGAGAAGTAAAGAGCCACAAGGCAAAACACAGATTAACAGAAACAGGTCCATTTAAGTTATAAGAGATATTTGGAAACAAGCCTAAGCTAGGGCCAAGCTTTCATAATTAATAATAAGTCTCTGTCATTATTTGGGGGCTGGCAGTCCAAAGAAAGTCTGACAAGAAAGTCTAACTACACTAACACTGTCACAGAGTTGCTGTACAGGGTAAAACTGCACACTGTATTGGTCAAGTCCTAAAGCCAATCTTTAGGGTGTCCAGCCCCTACAGCAACCTACCCCTGGCATAATTTTGGATCAGGAAACAGAGATGTCAAAAAAATCGTAACTTACGAAATGCTGCCAATCCCAGCATTGGCACCAACAGGGCATAATTCCACTTGCTTCCATCGCCCCCATCAGCCCTAGAATTGGGCCGGATGTTCCAATTTGGGGGGTCGTTTAAGTTATTCATGGAGCTATACCTTGAAGAAAATAAAAAAAGATATTAATTATATAAAAGGAACAGAGTACAGCTGTTATTATATCATTTATATAAACTTTTTAGTCAAGAAAGTATTTTTTTCAGCTGTAGGTGCTACACAATACTGCATTCTATGTGATTTTAAGAAGTCACACTGTAGTGTGAGAGATATGTCTCAAGTAAAGTACAAGGAAAATGTGATGAGTTCTCCCTTCATTTTTAGATGTATGGTTGTTGTAATGATTAATCTTATGTGTCAATATGACTGAGAGAAGGCACCTCAGCATGCCTAGCTAACTGGCTAAACATAATTCTAGATGTGCTTGAAAAGTGTTTCTGTATGACTGGTAAGCATCTGAGTGCTTGTACTGAGTACTTATAATAAATCAAATGTTCACTTACTCTATACATACTATCATAAGCCCTAAAAAATTATGGTTGACCATGAACCACACATATGATAGTAGTTCCATGTTATATTGCCTAGTTATGTCATCATAGCAGGCTCAGCTTGGGTAAGTACACTCTGGCATTTACATAGTTGGAATCCCCTATCAACACATTTCTCAATCTGTCTCCATTGTTAAGTAAAGCATTACTGTATATGTCTCTTATTGATTGTCTCTGTAAAACTCTAACACAGCTGTACATAGACAACTCAATAAAAGTGAATCTACAATAGACATTTGCTTCATATGAGCTGAGTTTTGAAGAATGAGCAGCTTTCTACAGACAAAAATCAAAGGAAAGTTACTTACATGCTTGTCATGATCAGGATTATAGAAATCCCTTACTTCACTTCAGGGTATAACTCCCAAGCTATGTGGGAGACCAAGATTAATATGACTCTACTAGTTTACAAAATGCCTATACTAGCCAGGCATGGTAATGCATGCCTTTAACCCCAGCATTCAAGAAGCAGAGACCCTGTCTCAAATAAATAAGAATAAAATCACAAAGTACCCATACTAGATGGGTTTTTTCATAATGTAAAGTCGTAAGAACATTCAGCTTGCTTATATGTACCCTCACAAATGTAATAATCACAAAACTGTTAACAAGGATGCGTGTAAGAAATAAGGAATTCAATACGATAAAATAAAAAAAAATAATGTTTTAACAAACCTTGTTTAACATGTAAAGATATGAAGTATGATGAGCAATAAATATGACCATAAAATATGGCCCAGAACTTAATGGTTTACAGAAACCATAAAATTAAAAAGCTTGGTAGATGCCTAATTTAGAAAGATATATACTAACTTAAAGCACATAAATTTCAAAAACTTCCTAGTAAGTATAGCCATAGCCCCACCAGACATCAAGACTTGAAGACAGCCAAGACTCCCATATAAAATGGTGTATTTGAATATAATTTGCTCAATACTTCAGACTATCTCTAAATCATCAATACTTAATAAGGTATTACAGCACTTAAGCAGTTGATATGCTTTATTTCCCCCTTGTTAAAAAAAAATGTCTGTACATACTCAGAACAGACACAATTTTTCCCAAATGTGTTTGGTTATTGGTTGAACCTACCAGTGCAGAACTCCTGAAAGGTCAGCTGTCTTATTTATTCCCTCTACACCAATAACAGCCATATCCGGGTTATAAGGCTCAAGGAAATAATTCAAAATATAAAGTGTTGTGCACAAATATATTCCCTATTTCCTTATTTATTAGTTAAAAAAACAAATAAGGAGAAATAAAATGGGAACAACTCATTGTAAACTTAATGAAATAATTCAAAATTATGTTAATAAAGATTGTGCACCAAGAGGAAGAACTTAATCTAATATTAAGTGAAAATTCAAGAAACAATTGCGATTTACTGTAAATTATTGGTTTACTTTTTATGCCATTTAATTCCACCAAAAACTTCAGCTATTTCACTAGAAAAATAGAAATACTGTCTGAATCTGACAAATCAGAGCAAGTTTACATGAAGGGACGCTAGTCCTAGCAGTTTAGGTGGAAGCCCTACTGCCGTCTATATACACCCTAAAAGGCTGAGATGTTGGGGATTTCCAGCTAGGCACCCCCATTCCACGTTCCGGTCTCACTTCTCCCATTTCAAACCCCTCCTCTCAGAAAGCCGGCCATAGGCGGCTCCTTCCCCAGAGATGCCCTGGACCACGCCTACAGGCTATTTAAGACCTGGCCCATAGAGATACCGCGTGTGCTCCCCTGTTCTGTCCCCGCCTTCCCGAGAGGCACCCGGGAGTGCTCTGCTTTGCATTGCCCTGTTTATTAAATCTGGATTTATTAATTCGGTTTGATCTGGCTTATTGCATCGGGGCAAAGGAACCCAGCAACCAGGGATTTAAAATGTATCATGATCTAAGCAGCTATCAGGATGACAACAGGCCGGGACCTGAACTTCCCAGCAGCTAAAACGAAGAAGAAAGCTTTGGATATTGTTACTGGTCCAGTATCCTGTCTTCTGCGCTGCCCACTGCCGCTTCCCCTGGTCCAGCCACCAAGGGATCATCTCTACCAACTCCAAAAGTCCAGGGCGGTAGCTCCGGTCCAGTCCAGGAGACCCAGAGCCCAACAAAATGGGCTCTTACCGGGCTGAGGTCGCTGCCCCTAGGATCCCACTTCAATCTGTCCGCATCCTCCGACTCTCTCTGTTTTGGCAAACTCAAAGAACCACCCGAGAAGCACTTTAAAGACATTAGTACCCACTTACCGCTGGAGCAGAGCCCATCAGCGAAGAGGAGACCTTAGCTCAGAGGTACTGCCACCACCGCGTTTGCAGAGCGCAGGCGTGGTGCGCAGGCGCAGAATTTTCCAAGCCCGACGCCGGCGTGGCGTGGTGCGCAAGCGCAGTCTGTCGCTGAGGCGTGCAGGACTGCGGAGACATGGCCGGCGTTGGAGCAGTTTCGCGGCTTCTTCGCGGGCGGCGCTTGGCGCTAGCTGGGGCGGTGAGTCAGTGCCACGGGATGGCGGGCACCAGGGTGCGCCAGAGCCGAGCGTGCTCCTAATCCCGCCATCCCATCCCAGCTGGGCTGGGACTGGGAAGGTGCAGTGGGCCAGAGCAACAGCTTTCCGGCGAAGGTCACGACCCCACGGTCGCGGGAGTGGAGTACGGCCTTCCCTGTCTTGGCCCAGCTGAGTTCTCCAAGGTCAACGGGCGGGAACGGCCTGTGTCCCTCAGGTCTGCCATTAACAGTTGGTAGCCTGGATGTTGACACTAAGACGTTGAAAGTGATAAGCTTTTATGTTTTGTGTAGTGGCCTCAGCCACTGTTTTTAAATATCGGGTGACACTTCTGCACCGTGTATATCCGGTCTTGCGACTACTGTTTTGCATTGGAGTGGAATAGGGACACAGAGTGCTCCTGAGTTGCAAAGGACGGAGTTGGGTTCCCCAGATCGTCAGATTGTGTCTCAGTGTACTCTTTAACGATGACATAGTATGTGTCAGATTTCTAGGGTTTTATTAAAGCAAACTAAATGAACTGGCCCACCTACCTACTTAATAGTTTAATTACGAAATAAAAGCCTCAAGACATTGAACAGTATCGACTTGCATTATGCCTATAATTATGGCTGCAATTGTCTCCTTTCTGAAATAGATATTAAACATTAGGTTCATTTAAATGTTTAAGGGTTAGTTGGCAGTTATCCTTGCAAGACCAGAAGGCATTTTCAAATATTGATAATATCTGTGATTTGTATTTACTGCCATAGACTCCCACCTCCACCTTTATCCTTTGGGTTCTTAAAACACTACAAGGAGGGTTTTAAGTACTGATCACTGAAGCCTTTTACAGGAAATAGCAGATTAATAACCTGTAATTATAACAGAATTGTAGCAGAAATATGTGAATACACTCCACCCCCAGGATTCAGTCCACACACTCAGGAAAAAAATATGGAGAAAGCTTTTTAATGATAGTCTGAGTCCAGCTCTGGCTAATGCCCAAAAAGGAGCCAGTCAAGAACAGAAGATTTTACTAACTTGTATACACCTTAGGTTTATGCATTCCACCTATGTTGACATCCTTAAATCCCTTTCAGGTCCCAGATCCAGTTTCCATTTTGACCAATTTAGACAGAGACAGGAGACTTAGTAAGTCTGGCCACTTATGCAGGTGGGAGATTTACACAGCAAAGATATTCCACATTGCCTGAATTATTTTTAAGTACACTGTATTGTTCTTTTCCAAATAGTTATTGCCTATTGCTATCTTGTCTAGCCAGTAGAATTAGGCTTTTCTTACTTAAAGATGGTTGTCACCCTGGACTCCCTCCTAGAATTGCCTATTAGAGGAATGTTCTCTGATAGAGAAATGGGCCTAATGGTTGTAAGTTGGGTTGTCTACTTTGTTATGGGAATGGAGCCTAGTGGTTGGTCAATCCTGGTGAAGAAATATTTATATTCTAGAATCCTTAATTTTACTTATCTGTAACAGGACTGGCTAGTATACTCATATCTTTGGGGTATTTTGAAGGCAGCACTTCCTTAGCTAAATACTATTTTGTGTCTTAATGTCTCTTAAGCAAGTCTATTAATAGTCTATTAATAAATCCTTTATAACATCAATTCTACCACTTCAAGTTTCTCCTACATCAATCAGTATGTCCTCACCCTAGGCTATGACTTTTATTCAGACTAGAGTAGAATTATAGTTGAAAGTGAGAATAAAACTAAGCATGTGAGATCAAGCTGCATAACTCTTTCCTTTCATAGGGGCTTGATTGGAAGCCTTTTTTTTTTTTTTTGTCCCCCAAATTCTAATTGAATCATGTTAGCTGCGAGCATTTTACCTTCTTTGCCATAGCTCTCCCTAACTGTTCTGTGGTTAAGTACTAGGAAACAGGATAATAAGATAGAAAAAACAGAATTGACCCGCAAGTGAGGCCTCTCAGAATATGGTTTTAAAAAAGTCTTCATGAGGATGGCTGTTCCTATAGAAATTCTGCCCTCAAACTGAATATTTGTTGGCATTTAAAGTTGGTTTTTTTTTTTTTCATGAAGAATTTGAGTTTACAAAAGAACAGAATCAGGTTAGCAGAAAAAGAAATTTGTGACCACCAACTGAGAAATGCTGAAGAAAGAATTGTTTTGTTCTGTCTATTAATGATAATAGCTATTAGCTATTCTGTATTGACAAATGCTTTCAAGTTGTCAGCTCATCAAATTTGTTTTGCCTTTGGTTGGCTGATATGACTCACAAACATTTGAAATTGTTCATCTCATAGGCAAAGTAAAAACAGGAACAGCTCCCTTCTGTAAAGTTTTTTAAATTCTTAGGAAAAATATATGAAACATTATGGTAGAATAAATCTTTTCTTTAAATGAATTGTTTTAAATGTTTTAATGATATATGTAGAATTACATGAGTTAGTTAGGCCTCTATAATCACGCCATTTTGTTTGGCTTCTCAGAATCATCATAGAACCAGTGACATTCAGTTCTGTATTTTGTTTGTTATTCCTGGCTCATTAGTAGACTTGTGACTTAGTATTTTTTCATGACCAGAATTTTAATCTCAATTTGGAGTTTCTCAGGAATTTTCCTCAAAGATCTTTAGGTAGTAAAGTAAGTGCACAATATAGGTCCATAGTTCCCACTGGCCTTCAGTTTTTCTGTGGTGTTTGTGAGAATTTTTATCGGGGACTATGGGGGTCCAGCCCCTCGATAGTCCCCTCCCAGGGTCCGGGAAGAATCTACAACCAGCTGATAATTAATCTTTGATGAAAAGAAATGAATCTATGTACACGAAACTCCTTAGTCCATATACTTTATTATTCTGTGACAGTTATAAGCTTATATTCTGCTCTCATATTTAGGTCATCTTTAGCCTGATTTCTCTCTACACTTGTCTGCGATCCCCTCTAAGTTCTATCTTAATTCCTTCATCTAGTTCTGCCCCTTCTAGGTTCTCATCCATCTTGTTCCTTCCCATATCATTTCCTCTCCTATCTCCTTCTCTCTCATCTGGCTCTTCCTCATCTTCCATCTCATTCCTCTAGTACTCTCCTGTAGCCCTTCAATCTACTTCTTCCCCATCTCAGTTTGTTCCTCTCAGGTTCTTACCCATCTAGTTCTTCCATTCTCTTCTCTCTTCTCTGTCCTCGTGCCCTGGAAGTCCTGGTATATATACATTTACAAGCAGTATTCCCTTAGCAGTGCAAAGCCAGGCTTCCAGGGTCAAATGGAGGGGTGATAAGAATCACACAGGGAGGCAGTAACCGTTAATTATCACTTGCAACCCCAAAGGGAAGTGACCAATGGGGAAATGAATTAACTAAAGGCTAAATTCAGGTAATATCTAAGAAGAGGGCTCTTATGTGCTCAACTATAATCTTAAACGTGGTTGGTAGAAAGTGTTAAGAATCTATAAGTTGCTAGGTCAATGGGAGAAAATAAAACTGTCTTCTTTTTTCCTGTGGCTCCTATCTGTCCAAGCTATCTGCCGTTTTTTCTGCAGGTTGGGGGAAAGTGTGCTCAGTCGCTAGGCAACCTGTGTACAGCTAGATGCCTCTGGTGATAGTTAAAGGGAGATCTGGAACTAGAGGTAAGGTTTGGGAAAGGAGGAAGTAAGGCTTAATTGGCACATCCGCCAGGCCTTCTCAAACAGGTAGCCTGGATGCTTAAGTCTGTTCTTAGAGAGTACAGAGGTATCTCTGATAAGGTACTTTCCTCCATCTGGGGATGGACCTGGCCGGATGCTGCTAATGATAATTACAGGGAGGCTTGATCTGGGGTTCAGGCTGAGCATAGCTGTCAGCACAGAAGGTTATCTAAATATTCCTAGAAGTGGTTAGGTAAGGAGTTAGAGGTTTATAAAGTTAGTAAGGCTATAAGAAAGGAGGGTCCGAGCTGAATTGTGTGAAGCTATTACTTACGTCCACCTGACCTAGGTGGTGTCTCCTTGGGGAATTTATCTTAAATCAGGAGACTTGCATATGGACTGTTATTACTGTTTGTCCTTGAAAGTAGCCAAGGGAGATATCTGATTCCAGAGAAAGCCTTTCCTGAGGCTGTTCTCCAAATACCTGGAATGTGTATGTCCAGAGAGTGATCAGTCCACACTGTTAGCCTTTCTTAGGGAAAAGTCAATTGGGAAATCTATGAAGGCACACATGATTTTCATAACAGAATACAGCTAATATATATAACAAGCCAAGTAACACCAAAAACTCCTTGGGATTTGGCTTCCTCTGGAGGAATTCCCTGATTCCTCCAGGTAGTGACTTTGCCATAACCAGCTGAGTTCTTATGATATTCCTGCAGCCCGCAGCAAATTTTGTGGGACAACCTCTGAAAGTTTGAACTGTAATCATCTAAGTCAGGGATACCTATCCCTACGAACTGTATTTTAAGCATCTCTACTTAAAAAATAATGAAAGTTTAAAATCTTACTACATTTATTTGTGTGCGTTCACACACAGTGTATAGAAGTCAGCAGACAACTTGGAGGTATGGCTTCTCTCCTACAGTGTGGATCCTGGGGAATCAAGCTTAGGTCCTCAGACTCAACAAGAAGCATCTTTGCCCCACTGAGTCATCTGACTAACCTTAAAAGCTAAAATTCTTAATGAAAATAATCTCACATGGTTATTATTATTTTTTTTAATCATTGAGATTTAAAAAGACTTAAGCTGGTAGCACACACCTTTAATCCCAGCACTCAGGAGGCAGATCCAGGCAGATCTCTGTGAGTTCAAGGCCAGCCTGGTCTATAGGGTGAGATCTAGGACAGGCATCAGAACTACACAGAGAAACCCTGCTCGGGGGGGGGGGAGAGATTTATAAATAAAAAGGAATAAACTTCTGTTTAGTAATGGAAACAATTTCTAAATTGTGTCATTTTGCACTAGTATTTACCTCCATTTCTATGTTTTCTGAATGATAAGAGAGACTTCAATTCACTTTTTACGTCCCCTCCTAGTACCAGCTATTGCTAGGTCTTCATTGGGTGATTTTATAATTGCAAGGGTTGTTCAGAAGATGATATGTAATCTTCAACTGATTAGACACTTAGCTTATTGAGGTACTTTGCTTCTTGGGGATAATTGCTTCTCCAACTTACTTCATGAGAACATCTGTCCTACTGGACAAGGTATAAGTGGACTTTTTGTTACAGTGTAGGTAAATTTCCTCATTCATGTTCACGTTTCCAAATTAGAAAATGTCTCAGTGAATAAGAACACTTGCTGTGAAAGCAAGAGGACCTGAGTTCTAATCTTCATTATCCACATAAAAACCAGACATAGCCAGTTGTGTTTGTAACTCCTGTTCTGGGACATGGAGACAAGTGTATCTTGGGAGTTCACTGGCTGGCCAGCCTCGCTGAAATTGTGAGCTTCAGGTTAATTGAGACTGTCTCAAAAAATAAGGTGGAAACCCAGCAAGATGGTTCTTTGGATAAAGGTGCTTGCTGCACAAGTCTGATGACCTAAAGTTTGATCCCTAGAACCCATGGTAGACAGAAAGTAGAGAGTGATCAAGAAAGGCACAGCATCTTCCTCTGGTTTTTGTGTACACACACACACACACACATACACACACACACACACACACACACACCCCACCTCTTAACCAACTATGAAATAATTTTTTAAAAAAAAAGGTTAAAAAACTGTGTCTTCCCTAGTAGTGCATTCCTTTAATATCAGCATTCTTGAGACAGAAGCAGGTGGATCTCTGAGTTCAAGGCCAGCCAGGCTACACAGTAAGACCCTGTATCAAAAACTAAGTAAATAAGTGTAAATGTTAGGACCTACCATGACTTGAGGCCCTCCAACTTACAAAGAAGTTACTCATTTTATGTTGCCAGATTTTTCTCTGCTCCACCCTTACTTGTCTTACAGATTTTTTTCATGTCACATAATAATGTCTCTTCAAAAACATGGAATTCTTAAGATCATTTGTGAGCTCCCCTTTTTAATTGCTAAGTGTACGTAACCACCTAGAACTGTTCCTTAGGATATGTCCAAGTCTCTTCACTATATTTTGATCTATTAAAATAGAGCAAGTAGAATGGAAAATGTATTCCCTTAATGGCTGACTGGATTCACAGTGGACTGATTTCACTGGCACTATGTTTTCTGAGTATATGTATATCTTAATATTGGGGAGTTAATAGAGGTTTTCAGAGAAGGCCAGGGACAGCCAGTCAGGGAGAACAGGCCTGACCCATGAGAGGGGGTGTGGCTAAAGTCTTGGTATATAGGGTAAAGAAATAATTGATTCATTCTTAAGCTTAAAACTTACCTTGTTTCAATAAGCAGTAGTCTGTTCTAGAGTATAAGTCTCCCAGTACACCATCTAGTTCATTTTTTTAGAGCCAAAATTCTTGAAGGACATTCAGAGAGTCAGTATGTAAAGGGTTAAGATGGAACCAGTAAAAATACTTCACTATTTGCAAAATATAGCAACACAGGTTTCTTTGCCATTCTTCGTTGAGTTACATAGATTAATATGGTGCAAAGCAAGTGTCAGTAGTAGCATCTGTTAAAAAACAGGCTATTTTGGAAAAGGCTTTTCCTAGAATGCCAAGTCAGAGTAGAGGGGACGAGACCCAAGTCCTTGCCCCCTAGGTCTGTCTTTCAGGATTCCAGGTAAACTTTTAGAAGAATGAGAGCAACTGGGTACATAGGAAGTTTAGCAATTTAGAAAGAAAATTTTAATTCATTCCCCTCTGTTTTTATTCCTTCAAGACCCTAACACCATTTATATCTCTGCAGCGGCCAGCAACATTCCAAACACAGACCTGCAGCTTTCACTTCACTGTTGGTGAGAGTAAGAAGGCATCTGCCAAAGTTTCAGATGCGGTAAGTTCATTGCTCAATTGTAAACAACTTTTCTCTTTCGTTTTTGTTTTTTCAAGACAGGGTCTTACTATGTAGCTCTGGCTGTCCTGGAACTCACTATGTAGAGCAAGCTGGCCTTGAATTCACAGAGATCTACCTGACTCTGTTAGGATTAAAGGTGTGCCATTATGTCCAGGTTGTAAACAACTTTTCTTTGCTTTGAATGATAATAATCTATAATCATTTAAATATATTTGAATATTGCACATATTTTAAAAAAGGTTTTCTTGGGTATTGATTGCATGAGCAAATGTGTGTAATGCAATACTTGCAAAAATACTTACAAAGATAGATACTGACATTTTTGCTGGCAAATCTTTATCTAAACTAAACTCTAAATGCAGGTAAAGTAAAAATATAAGAAAATACAAACGAACTGTATATGCTGTGATGGACAGTGGAATGCCTGCACAAAATAAGACTGTATAGCTAACTGAAGTTGAAGTTCCTTTGTATTTAGCCTGTTCTGCTTTCTGTCTTAAAAAACCTGAACATTGTTTACAAGTTCTTATCATATGAGCTAGCAGGAGTTACAGAATATTCTTGACAATTTTTCAGTGATAAATCTACCCACACAGAACCTGCCCCTAAATATAGGCCTGAAATATAGTTGTGGTCTGCCCCCAGGAAAACTGAAATGTGTTGATTTAAACAGAAACAACATTGTTTTCAAGAAAGACTTGTCCATCACAGGTGGAGAAACATTATCTGTGTGTGGTTAGTTTCCTATAGATAAATGGATATGGTTGTGAACAGGAGTAAAAACATTGAGGAAAAAGGTATAATTAGAGCTCATTGTATTGATGTTTTCTTCTGCTTTTATACTTCCTTGCTTTGGTAGCAGAATAGAAAGATGGGAATCTTAATAATTTAAGTGCTCTCAAAATCTCTCTGGGTTTGTTTGTTTGTTTGTTTTGTTTTTAAAGCTAGGCATTGGGGAGCAGAGGCAGGAAGATGGTGAATTTTGAGCCAGCCTGAGCAAGATGTCTGTCTTAGTTAGGGTTTCTTTGCTGCGACGAAACATCATGACCAAAGAGCAAGTTGGGGAGGAAAGGGTTTATTAGGCTTACACTCCAGCATTGCTGTTCATCACTGAAGGAAGTCAGGACAGGAACTCAAAACAGGACAGGCTGTGAGTTTGAGGCCAGCCTGGTCTACAAAGCGAGTTCCAGGAAAGGCGCAAAGCCACACAGAGAAACCCTGTCTCGAACCCCCCCCCCCCAAAAAAAAAAAAAAAGATTGTGGTAGCTCCTTTGTCACTTTTGCCAGGCGGTGGTGGTGCATGTCTTTAATCCCAGTACTTGGGAGGCAGAGGCAGGTGGATCTCTGTGAGTTCGAGGCCAGCCTGGGTTACAGAGTAAGTTCCAGGACAGGTTCCAAAGCTACACAGAGAAACCCTGTCTCGAAAAACAAAACAAACAAAAAAACAGAACAGGATCCTGGAAGCAGGAGCTGATGCAGAGGCTATGGAAGGGAGCTGCTTACTGACTTGCTTCCCCTGGCTTGCTCTGGCCACCTTTTTATAGAACCCAGGATCACCAGCCCAGAGATGGCACCACTTACCCTCCCCCATTAATCACTAATTGAGAAAATGCCTTACTTACAGCTGGATCTCAAGGCATTTCCTCAGCTGAGGCTCTTTCTTCTGATCACTCTAGCTTGTGTCAAGTTGACAGACAAAACCACCCAGTACAATGTCTCAAAAAAAAAAAAATAATAATAATTTTGTTAGGGTGGTGGGAACAGACCTTGGTCCATTGTTCCTAACACACTTCAACACCAAGAATACATACTCATCCCAGAACAGGATTGAGGCTCTCTGTGTATAGCAGCTGTTTTTTCCTTTGATTATTTTGTAATTATAGTCTTAATATTTTATGAAGTTGAATATGTAATGAATAGCTGAATTTCCTTTTCAGATTTCTACTCAATACCCAGTTGTGGATCATGAATTTGATGCTGTGGTGGTAGGCGCTGGAGGGGCAGGCTTGCGAGCTGCATTTGGCCTTTCTGAGGCAGGGTTTAATACTGCCTGCCTTACAAAGCTCTTTCCTACCCGATCACATACTGTTGCAGCACAGGTAAGAAAAAAGCCCTCTTTCAGTGCCTACAGATCTTGCACAGCACCACTCCTCCTATAAGGTAAATTCTTGCCTTCTCATCAAGCTCCAGCCACAGTTGGTGTCATCTAATCTATCATTCATTCTCACTTTACTGCTTGTAATCTCTTCCTCAGGACCATTCTGGGTTGGCACCTCATTGTTATTCTCACATGTGGGTCTTTTCTAGCTCTCCTGACTTCTCTTTGCTCCACAGTTCTTCCTGGTATCAAATATGTTTGCACAGGCCAGATCTTAAGCTTAGTCAGCTTTTTTTTTTTTTTTTTTTTTTTTTTTTTTTTTTTTTTTACTGAGACAAATACCTGAAATATAAGCTTAAAAGGAAGAGAGACTTATTTTGATTTATAGTTTCAGAGATTTTAGCCATGATCATTTGGCTGTGCTTTTTTGGGTCTGTGGCAGCACATTATATCACTGAAGGGGCATGTGGCAGAAGATGCTGCTTGCCTCATCTCAAGGCAGCCAGGAAGTAAGAAGTGAGGAGAAGGCAGGGTGGTATATCCCCTTCATGGGCATGCCCAGTGGCTTAAATTCTTTTCATTAGGCCCTGCCTCCTAAAAGTTCTCCCATCTACCAAGCACCATCACTCCTTTAGCACATGAGCCTTTTGGGGGACCTTCAGAATCCACACTATAGTACCTTGCTAAATGTGTATTACATTGAGCTTTGATGGTATGGATGTGAGGAATAGAAAAATATTGGCCTTTGATACTTTCAAGTTGAGAAAAATTTACAGTAATTTTTATTCTAGGATCACTAAGTAACACTAATCTTTATATGGTTAGCAAATTCATGTTTGACTGTCTTTCCTAGTATCTGGAGTGGTTTTTTTCTAAGCCAACAGCAAAGTTAGATGGCTTACAGGAAAAGCCACCTTCATCTCTGTTGTTGCTAACACAGCCTCTAGTGCATGTTCTGTGCACTGAGTTGAATAGGTGGTTTGTAAGCTCAAGAATTAAAACACATTGAGAGAAATCATGATCCAGAAGGAACAGGAGACCTGAACAGAAGTTGTAGTGTCATGTTAAGGTAGTGTAGTAGTAACAGAATAGGAGAAAGGAGAAGTTTGGCTACTGGTTATTAAGGAGAATTAGCTAGGGGTAGAGTTCTGGAGATTTCAAAAGATTTGAGAGTTCTCAGAGGACCAGCATTTGTTTAGCTGTTATGTGAGTATCATGGCCTTGGTTTTCAGGTAGCAGTAAAGTGATGACTACTATCGGTTATACTTTTTTTTTTTTAAAGTAGTTGTTATATATTGCTACAAATATGTAACTTAAAGTTTGTTATCAGGATCATCTTGGCTTTACAACTGGAGGTGTTGGATAAAAAAGAAAAGAATGTAACTGTAACCTTTATTCAGTTACCACAAAGTTTTTAGTTCTTCCTGTGACTCCTCCAAACTGAAAAATACCATAACTGGGAATACCAAGGCACAGCAGTAGTGAGAAGGGAAGGAATTCAGCTTAGGTCAGCTGGCTCAAAACTTAATGAACAACAACTGGGAAGAAGAGAAGGAAGTAAGATATGTGTATTTATTTCCCCTTCCTATAAAACAGTGTCCAATATTTGGTACCATATTAAACAAAAAAAAGAAATTTTTAAGTCCAAAAATTGGGTAGCCCTATGCATTTGGTCTTCAGTGAGGGCTCCCTTGCCTACAACATAACATGGTAGATTGCATTATGATGAGTTCTTACGAGAGGAAGAAGTCATGTGACCAGACAAGAAACCAAAAATGGGAGGGGTTAGTCTTACCTTTTTTTTTTTGCAGGAAACACATATAGGAACTATCTAAAGTTCAGTAAAAACTACTTTAATTCCTCTCAAGGGTACAAATTTCCCAAAGCCTAACATATACTCAAAGGTTCCACCATCTTTTAATACCATTACACTGTAGATTGTGTGCCCCTCCAATACATGAACCATTGAGAAACCATCAAGTCATTACTAGGGTGCCTTCCCTTGTGAAAAGAAGATTATCTAAAAAGGATGAATTGAAATATAAATTGGAAGCTGTGTGTAGTGGCACATACCTTTAATCTCAGCACCAAAGGAGGCAGAAACAGGCAGGCACAGCTCTGAGTTCAAGGCCAGCCTGATCTACAAAGAAAATTCCAAGCTAGTAAGGGTTACACAGTAAAATTCTGTTTCCAAAAAAAGAAATATAAGGTGAAAGAAGAAGGAAAAAGATTTGTCCCAGTGCTACCATATTTTGTGATTCTAAGGGATAAGATAGAGTGATACTCACATAACAGCTAAAGAAATCAGAGTTCAGGATTATCTTAACTGATTGAGAAGCACATTACTTGATAGGGAGTATTTTAATTCACATACAAGTGCCATTGAGAGCATTTTATCATAAAATTTCTAGACAGACTTGTTGAGTACCTGTATCTGTCAGTTAGATAAGCAATAGATAAGGTATAAGGACTTTTTCCAGTCTTTACAGGCATTGAGATCAAGCAACATCCCCATCACAGATATAAATTAAGCCACCTGTCTAGTCCATGTAGTCAAAAGAAGTTTCATGACTTGGGGCCTGTCTTATTATTCCTTAACCCTCATGAAGAGTCACCACATAAGAAGTTGACTTTCTCTGAATCAGATCTCAGTGAGGAGATGAGCTGCAGAGGCAGTTGCAGGCTCACAGTTAAAGCATGTAAACAATTCGCATGGTATTTCCAGGGAGGCATCAATGCTGCTCTGGGGAACATGGAAGAGGACAACTGGAGGTGGCATTTCTACGACACCGTGAAAGGATCTGACTGGCTGGGGGATCAGGATGCCATCCATTACATGACAGAGCAAGCCCCTGCCTCTGTGGTCGAGGTAACTGAACGGAAACTCTTGGGTCATTGTGCATGTATTCTGCTTGTAGTAAAAAAGAACCAATGTAAAAATAAAAGAAGGGGCTGGGAATATGGCTGTTGGAGAGTTCATGCCTAGCACAATTGAGCTCTAGGGTCCCATCACTGGTAATAAGGAAGTTTTTCCTGTAACTATTCAGTTCATTTAACAAGATTTTTTTTTCCCCCTGATTGGTTAGTGTTTTCATAGACTATGCTAGTATGGAAGTTTTAGATTTCTGGTTTGGTGCAAATTAATCATGAATATTTTGACCTGTTTAAGGTAACATATCTTTGCTTGTTTTGTGTTTCACAGCTAGAGAATTATGGCATGCCATTTAGCAGAACTGAAGATGGAAAGATTTATCAGCGTGCATTTGGTGGACAGAGCCTCAAGTTTGGGAAAGGCGGGCAGGCTCATCGGTGCTGCTGTGTGGCTGATCGAACAGGCCACTCACTCTTGCACACCTTGTATGGAAGGGTGAGGCTGACTTGGGGGTAAAGGAATGGAACACATAGGTGGTTAGGGTTAGGATTGACAGTGAGAATTTTATAGGACAGGAGGCAATCACTTAAAACAAAAACAAAAACCAAGACAATAAACAATGTTCTGCTTTGATTGCTGTGACAAAGAGCATAACCAAAAGCAATTTACGGGAGGAAAGGGTTTATTTCACTTTATAGTTTTAGTCCATTAGGAAGGGATGTCAGGGCAAGAACTTGAGACAGGGACTTCTGGGGAACCCTTGGAGGAACACTGCCTAATGAATGGCTTTTTCCCTATGGTTTGCCCAGCCTACTTTTTATACACTCCTGGACCACTTACACAGGCATGGCACCACACACAGTGGGCTGGGCTCCTTTATATTAGTAAAGAAAAAAAACCCACAGGCTTGCCTCTAGCCCAGTCTGATGGGAACATTTTCTCAGTTGAGGTTCCCTTTTTAAATATTCTAGCCTGTGCCAAATTGACAAAAAGCTAACACAAATAGTAAGGTGTCCTAAGTAAATATTAATCTGAAGTATTGAATAGGTATTATGAAAAGCTGTTTTTAAAACAGTATGTTATTCCTTGTGTCTGTTTTGGAAACTTGAATTGGTAGTCATTGCTAACCATCTTGCATTTGTGAACCATCACATGTCAAGAAGAGAGGAAGTATTTTAATGTGCTTTTATCATCTCTCAGTTCCTGAACTAACTGGTATGTTTTAATACTTCACTGTTAAACTGGATGAAGTCTTGAGGGACAGGAGTCACTAGATCAGTGGTTCTCAACCTGTGGGTCATGACCCACAAAAGACCATTGGAAAACACATATTTACATTATGATTCATAACAGTAACAAAATTATAGTTATGAAGTAGCAACAAAAATAACTCTTATGTTTGGGGTCACCATAACATGAGGAACTGTATTAAAGGGTTGCAGCATAAGGAAGATTGAGAACCAGTATGCTAGATAGTCTGCCTACTTTGGCATATCCAGAAAATCAACAGAAAGTAGTGACAAGTGGTTAACATGAGAATATTAGAACTAGTAGCTGCCTTTAGGCTGAGTACACTGAAAAAAAATGTAACAGTGTATGGTGATTTTGTGGTGGTTTTGTGGTGGTTTTGACCATTTGCCTAAGCTCAAATCCACCCTTGGTAGCATTGTCCAGGGCTGACTCCCCGATGTACATGGAAATGGGCTTACCTGCACTGCTTACTATCAGCCCCATGTGGCCACTGCAGGTACAGATGTGGAGGAGCTGGATGTTTATATTTTATTAATCAAATAGCCACATGTAGCTAGCAGCTTTTCTGGGTCATAACTCTGTGATCCTTGGGCCTCATTGAGGGTACCAAATTCTTGAGAGTGTTCAGTATTAAATGGAGCCACCAGAGAGCCTAGAGTGCCACCTAAGATTTTGTAGAAATAAGAGTGGTGTTACTAAAATATGAGTAACCCAGAGCCTGTTACATTCTATTCTCTGCATTTTTTGTTGTGAATGTACTGATAAAACATAGGGTGGCTTTTTGTGCTTGTATTGCTATCAGTACTGATGCTAATATAAGCTTCATTACAAACCCTAGTATTCTTTAAACTTCCTTCCATTTGTTAACAGGACTAGATCAAGTCCTTCAAACTGTTTTCATGGTTTAACTATTCACATTTTGAGTATTGTTGGTTCAATCTTAATCTTACACAGTTTGAAATATGGGCTCTTTTTCTTACAGTCTCTACGATATGACACCAGCTATTTTGTGGAGTATTTTGCCTTGGATCTTTTGATGGAAAGTGGGGAATGCCGTGGTGTCATTGCACTGTGCATAGAGGATGGGTCCATACACCGAATAAGAGCAAAGAACACTGTTATTGCTACTGGGTAGGATCTGATTTTTTTTTTCTTTCTTTTTTTTCTTTTTTTTTTTTTTTAACTGTATTTAATTTCTTACAGAAAAATTGAGATTCAACATTTAGGAGGAGGGTTTATTTGCTTTTTTCTTAAATAAAACTGGTTCAGAACAAAGGGTCAGACATAGGCCTTTATTTCACTTCATGTGCAAGGTAACCTTTTCCAGCCTTGGTACCTTCATCACAATATAGATGTTCTTTGAGCATTGTAGGACAAAATTGGGGGTTATAAAGCATACCCTGCCTGTTCTTACGTAAAGAATAAGCCGGGAGAATCACATGGCCTTTTCAGATAAACTTTCCTGCTTCTTGTTTACTGTGTATAATGATTCTTAGAATCAAGAAATACTATCTGCTTGCATGATGAAAATAAGTAACTTTCACTTGATATGACTTTATTTTTACCATTTTAAAAATTAAGAGCTGAGGGTATATCTCAGTTGTGGAGTATTTGCTTCTCTAGAATACATGTTGTCCTGGATTCAGCCTCTATTACCACCACCATCCTCCAAAAAAATGAAAAGAAAGTTTAAATAAATGTTTTTAAATGGATATAGAACCTGAATAGATGTTTTTCCCAGGGCATAGGAAATGCACATGGTCAGCAGGTTTATAAAAGGTGCTCAGCACCATTAAACATCTGGGGAGTTCAAGTAACAGCCACATTTGTGAGGATGGTTAATGTAAAGATACAAATAATAGTAATGTAGATGAAGATGTAGTGAAAACGGGGCCAACTGTTGTAGTTTTCTATTGTTTGATAAAACACTATGACCAAGGCAACTTATAAAAGGTGTTAAATCTGGCCTCCAGTTTCAGAGGGCTAGAGTCCATGATGGTTGAATAAAGGAGTAGCTGGATGTTCAATCTTGATCCACTACCATGAAGCAGAAAGTCCAGAGTCTTTTGTAACATCAAAGCCCACCCCCAGTGATACACCTTCCAATCCTTCTCAAACAGTTCCACCAACTGGGGACCAAGAATTCAAATATATGAGCCTATAGAGGCCATTTTTATTTAAACCATTATACTAGGTAAAAGCAGTTACCACAAAAATGTGACAATCTACCTGAGTTCGAGCTCTAGAACTTATAATAGAAGAACAGAACAGACTTCTTAAAGTTTTCATCTGACTCTTGACACATGTGCCATCACAGTGCCTGTGCCCACGCTTACCATATACACTCAGTAATAATATATTTTTTTAACCAAAACAATGGGCTGGAGAGATGGCTCAGAATTAAGAGCTGCTACTCTTGCAGAGGACCTGAGTTCTGGTCCCAGCACTTACTTCAGAAGGCTCATAACTACCTGTAACTCCAGCTCTGAGGTAGCTTCTTTGGGCATTGGCACAAATGTTGTATAACTCACACAGACACATATACATAAATCTTAAAAAAAAAAGATATAGAGAAAAGTGTCCCTAAAGACTATTAGGAGTATAAATTGGTAGACATTGTGAAGGTTCCTCAGAAAACTAAAGAAGACTAAGGAGATGGCTTAGTAGACAAGGTACTTGCCACTCACATGAGAATCAGACCTTAGATAGCCAGAACCCACATAGAGCTGAGCAAGTGTTGCCCTGTCTGTAATCCCATGATTTAAGAGGCAGAGTTGGGATTTCTGAGCACAGACTGGCTAGCTAGACTAGCTAGTTGATGAGCTCTTGGCTTAGTTAAGAGACCTTGCTTCAATAAATTAGAGAGCAATTAAGAAAGAAATGTTGCTCAAATTTTAAATTGTCTTATAATAAAAAAAACCCAGAGCCAGATATTGGGTTAAATGCTGAAAGATCAGAGAGACAAAGGAACAAGCCACTAGAGAAACTTCTCACCACTACGGAATCCTCAGGCCAAATGGAAGGCAAGATCCTGTCTCCACGAATCCTCTGACTGAAAGCCTCTGAGTCCTCAGCTGAAAAAACCTCTAGTTCCTGTCTCCTCACACCTTATATGCCTTTCTCCTCCCGGCCATAGCACTTGCTTCTTAGTGCTGGGATTAATGGCATGTGTGCTTCCCAAATACTGGTAGCAAAGGCATGAGATCTCAAGTACTGGGATTAAAGGTGTGTGCCACCACTGCCTGGCCTCTGTCCTCTGATCCTCAGGCAAGCTTTATTTGATACACAATGTATCACCACAAAGATACCCAGTCTTAACATCAGGCGTACATACACACAAACACTCGTAGACATGCAAGCACATCACACTCATACCTTTAAAAATAAAAATACCAAAGAGTAAAACTAACATGATGCATCAGTCCCACCATGGCCACATATGTTAAGGGAATAAAGTCAGCATAACAACATTATGAATATATCATCAATGCAAATGTTTGCTGCAGTATTATTCACAGTGGCCAAGATACAGGATTGAATTAGCCAGACTGTGACTGTTACCAGTTTATGCAAGAAAGGGTTTATTTTGACTTACGGTTTCAGCAGGCTCAGTGCATGGTGACATGGATTCATGCACTTAAGCAGGATATTTTAGTGACAAGTATGTGATTTGGCAAAGAATGAAAGACATTAATCCAGGATTGTATATAGAATAAGATATACCCCCCAGAGATCTACTTTCTCTAGTAAGGTTCCATGTCCTAAAGTTTTCACAGTCTTCCAAATAATGCAACTAGCTATGGACCAAGCCTTTTCAATATATAAGCCTATGAGGGACATCTGTATTTAAACAAGAATAGTTTGAGTCATGAGATGAGCAATTTCTGAAACCTGATTGGTAGCATGTTGGCTACAATAATTAATGATTCAGTTGCTAAGAGTCTTAAATGTCAACACCACAAAGAAAGGATAATTATGTAAGGTTATGGATGTGTTAATGAAATTGATTGTGGAAATCAGTTCCTAGTATACATTTATCAGATCATGTGGACGTCTTATAAATGTACAATAAGGCTGGGGAAGAAATAATAAAAGAAAAAAACAAATCAATAAATATTTAATTTTTTTCATTATAGAAGTAATATATCCTTATCAGGAAAATTCTTTGGAGATAAAGCACAGAGTACCAAATTTAAAAAAAAAATACAAAATTCCCCTTCTCTATCTTTTGACTTCCATCCATCCCATGGTAGCAGCATCACAAATGTGGCCTCCCAGTATTGTGTGCCATGTACATACATGCATAGGTCAGAGTACAAGCAAGGAGTTCTTAGAGGTTCGTGCCCTAGAGGCCACACTATATATTCTCGATTTCGTAAGAAAAGGTTTGGTGTCAACTGATGCTCATAGTCACTGTTTTCTGTTTTCAGGGGTTATGGTCGAACCTACTTCAGCTGCACATCTGCCCATACCAGCACAGGGGATGGCACAGCCATGGTCACCAGGGCTGGCTTGCCTTGCCAGGACTTAGAGTTTGTTCAGTTCCACCCCACAGGTAGGATGGGGTACCTGTCTGGCTCTGGGTTCTTCTGTGTCTTATAAACATGCAATACCTATGCACTTCTCCTGTCTTGAATCCTGGTTCCATAAAGGCAGTTCATATTTAGTTTTAGACACCCATAGTTAGAGGGATATGAAGTTAGAACAGACCAGACAGACTCAATCTGATGCCAGAGTTTAGGTTTGGATTTGGAAGAGGGAAAGAGCTCGTTGTGGGAAAAATTAGCTCTTGCTGCCTGTCAGAGGAGAGAGATGGACGGAGATAGAGAATGAAAAATAACTGTGTTCGTTTTCTTACTGCAATTTTTGTCCAGTGTCACTGGTCCTCTGGATTTCCTGTCATATACTATGTTTAGTACTCCCATTTTTTTTAATGCTTCCTTCACAATGTATAAGAAATAAACTACCCAAAGGATGTTACTGAAACTATAAAAAGTAAAAAGAAGGTGAAATGTAAGAACTTCTGTTCTTACTTTTAGAGCATGAGCCCTTTTGGCATATGAAAAAAAATTCGCTTCAAAAATAACACTTATTTTAGCCTCTCCTGTTAAAATTCAGTACTTGACATTCCTTGTTTTTCCTTACATTGAGGGACACAGATTTATATTAAGAACCCATATATTACTTCAACTTTCTTTTCTCTGAGGATAGCTTCTTATTACCCAGGGCCATCATAGAACTTAAATGAGTGAATGTTTAGGATTGATACAAACATAAATATTAACCATTAAAATAATTTGTCAGTTTTGCTGTTTGTGTACTTCAGAAATTTTCCAAGCTTATTTATTCCTGCCTAAATTTTTTACCACATTTCTTGGTATAAAGGTATATTTTAAAAGTCTACTAGCCCAGTGGTAGTGGTGCACACCTTTAATCCCAGCACTCTGGAGGCAGAGGCAGGTGGATCTCTGAGTTCAAGGCTAGCCTGGTCTACAGAGCGAGTTCCAGGACAGGCTCCAAAGCTACACAGAGAAACTCTGTCTCGAGGAAAAAAAAAAAAATCAAGTCTACTAAACACACATGATGTGTATTGAGATATGGGTTAGAGCCTTATGGGTAAGCTACCCTTCCTGGGTCTGTTGTGCTTCCTGATTCGTCACTGCTCCTGTCACACACACCTCCTACTTGACTTTTCTTCCTGAGTTTAATGCTCTTTGTGTCTCTTTTCCCCAAAATATGGTTTCTAAAAAAGGATTTAGCCATTTGAAATAGCTACCTAGTCATCATTCATTTATACGCATTTAATCACCTGGATTTTGACAGGTATATATGGTGCTGGCTGTCTCATCACAGAAGGATGCCGTGGAGAGGGAGGTATTCTCATCAACAGTCAAGGTGAAAGGTTCATGGAGAGATATGCCCCTGTTGCCAAGGACCTGGCTTCTAGAGATGTTGTATCTCGATCCATGACCATGGAGATCCGTGAAGGAAGGTTTGTGATTCCCCTCCAGGGATCATTGAGTGTAGCCAGGTGGACAAATATGTGTCCTCTTCTTTTCTCTTTGGTAGCCGTTAGGTAACATCTATGTATTTTAGCACTTTACCTTTGCAGACAGGCACCCCTGCACCTACCTACAAGGATAAAGCTACCCCATTATTTTCTGGCTAACATCTGTTAGTTTGTGATATTTCCCTAAAGACCTACGTTTTGAGAATCTTCTTCACATCAATATGTGTAAAAGTAAGCATATCATGTGCTCACAGTCTGAGAGTGAGACTCACACACCCAGCTAATACTCATAAGCCTCAGAGTTAGGTTGTCGGTCACTATCTCCAGGTGTCTTGGTAGGTAACCTTCAGGGCTTGTGTGTTGCTTGTCCTTTGGTGAAATTGCTTTAGGCTCTCAGGCCTCAACCCTGTTACTTAATGCAGGTACTTATGTGGGTTTGACACTTTAAAATAGAGGAATCTGATGGGTTATGGGAGACTTTGTAACACATTTACCAAGGAAAACATAGGAAATCATGATACCCAAGATGAGAATGTGACTTTGGTGAGTACAGGTTTCTATTCTTGCTTGTGTCCCTGTACAGAATTGTTCCAGACACTCTGTAGATGATTAAAAAAAATACTTGAAGGGAAAAAAAAATGAGATGCTGACCATAGATGAAGGTGAAATTTTCTTCAAGATCAAGGATTGTTGAAGTTCACATACTTCAGTGATTTTAGTTGGCTCTTACTGGTCTTTGCCTCATGGTACAGTGTTGTATTTGCAGAGGCTGTGGCCCGGAGAAAGATCACGTCTACCTGCAGTTGCACCATCTGCCCCCTGAGCAGCTGGCTACACGTCTGCCTGGAATTTCAGAGACGGCTATGATCTTCGCTGGTGTGGATGTCACCAAGGAGCCTATCCCTGTCCTCCCCACTGTGCATTACAACATGGGTGGGATTCCCACTAACTACAAGGGGCAGGTGATGGTGACAAGCCCACCTCACAGAAATCCTTTCAGGACTTAAAGGCATAGAAGCAAAAACAGGCATTTTTCCCTCCAAAGTGCAGTGTGTTTAGTAGTTTAAATTATAAAATGCCATTTCTGCTAGGCAGTGAGAGGCTAGGTGATGTTCCTGGGTTTACTTCTACTTGGTAACAACCAATAGCATGTTAACTACCCTATAGCTATAATACTATACACTTTTCCATTTTACAGTTGCTTTTCTAAATAATCTGATATTGGTGACCTTATAAATAGGTGATCTATATATACAATTGACACTTGGGTTATGAGCAGTTCACAAATGCTTATCAGCTGGTCCTGCTTTGAACTCCTGTCAGGACAAAGGGTAGGAATTACTACCCCAGTTCATAGATGATCCTCAGTTTTTTCTCTTCCCTTTAATGTTCCATCACCTGCCACATTCCTTAGATCAGGTGGTGACTGAGACTCTGAGGAACCCCGACCATCTTTGACCTGCTTGTAACAAACACCAAGCGTTCAGGAGCAAAAGGAGAACTGGGGATATACTAAAAAGAGTGAAATAGAGAAGATGTAGTCTTTACTTTTTCTATGTCAGGTGTGGGAAGTATGCTAGGGAAACATAGGCGTTTTTGAAGCCTCATCTGAAATATTCCTGCAGGTGCTAAAGCATGTGAATGGACAGGATCAGATTGTGCCTGGCCTGTATGCCTGTGGGGAGGCTGCCTGCGCTTCGGTGCATGGTGCCAACCGACTTGGAGCAAATTCCTTATTGGACCTCGTAGTCTTTGGCCGAGCCTGTGCCCTGAGCATTGAAGAATCTTGCAGACCTGGTATGTGTTCTCTTAAGCCTTCAAGCTATTTTAGAAGATTCCATAGTTTTTGTTGCTGGAAATTTGCTTAGTGATCAAAGAGGAACTCTATTTTTTCTCATAGAAACAGATTATGTTGAGACTAGACTCTCAGGAATCTTAATAGTCAAGAAGGTAAAGGATTTGGGTCACTTTTTTTTTTTTTTTTAAAGACATGGTTTCACTATGTAGCTCTGGTTGGTCCAGAACTCAACTTATCAGCCAAGCTGGCCTTGAACTCATATCCAGCTGCCTCTGCTTCCTGAGTGCTGTGTACACCCTCATGTATGGCTTGGTTTTTTTAAAAATAGTCATTGTATCCTTAAAAGACACTATTAAGAAATTGGTATTTGAGGGGAAGTTGATTACATATTATTTACCTGTTATAAATTTCTTTTGCATTGAAATATTTTTAATAGTAAAAATAAATCTGTGACTTCTTGGTAATTATAGAAAAATGCTTGTCTGTTTTAAAAACAAGATATAATGGAATTTCATTAATAAAGGGATGACATAAGCCTCTGCCCCTCAGGGATAGAATGAATTTCAGTTGATGTCTTCTTATGGTAGCTTAAAACAATGTGTAAAAGGAAAGTGTGCCTTGTGTTGGAGTGTAGTTCTGCTTGTAGAGACCAGACCACGAGTTTACTAGAGCTCCAACCTCCAAGAAGCCTCCACTGTAGCTGTTTTGTCTATTTGCTCAGAAGAGCGGTGTGAGAGGACATCTCATGAGGAGGAGGATAGAGACTCTCCCTGACACATCCATTACTCTTTCCTCTTGTTAATTGTAGGTATAAATTGTACAGTTTATATAGTGGATGTTTTATAATGAACAGTAGTGATAACATAGAAACTAGCACTTTCTTGCCTCACTGGTAAATAGAAAGATGCAGGTCATCAGTTTTATGTCTTGCATCTTCACACTTCTAGTCATGCCACAGTACAAGCTAGAATGTAAAGACAATTCCTGGTCCTTAGTGCTGGCCAGCTGCACAGACAAGGTTCAGAGTATCTTCTCTGACACCAAAAGTAGGTTTTTGTTAGCCTTGTACTTAGCATTGAGGATCAAAATCACTTCTCCTAGAGCAATGTAAAGATTCAGGTGCCCTGCTTTGAGAATGAGAAAAAGAAAGTTTTATAAGAATACCTTATGTATTTATATGCAGAGGTTCTACAAATACATGTTAAGATTTGTTTTAAACTCAGTGATGAAAAGAACAAATGTCAGTGCTCAACAACATCTCAGACAGGGCACTTAGAGTAAGACTCAAAAGGCTGCACATATGATTTTAATTCTGGAAATAGCAAACTGTAAGAAAGAAACAGACTTTGGCTGCTAGGCTGTCCTAGTGCTGGTTGTACTTAAATACAATTCTGTTTGCCCAAACCTGAAAAACTCTACTGAAAAAACAAGAACAACAAAAGGCAGCAAATTCACTATGTCTTTAATTCTTTAATTTTAAAAATGAAAACGTTTATAATATTTTACCCCAGAGGGTAACAGCCTAATATTTTTAAAGTATAAGTCTGGGGTATCCTGTTTATAGTAGTGTTGAAAGTTATAAAAATGTACACCACAAGAAAAGTCAGTTTTACTGAGTGATTGTTTTTTTAAACACTAAAAAGGAGCCAGGCACATACACACCTGTAATTTGAATACTCAGAAGGCTGAGGTAAGAAGATTGTTAGTTCAAGGCTGATCTGGACTGTATAGTGAGTTCCTGATTATCTCAGGACAAAGGGAAGTGAGCTAGTTACATGCCTGGGAGGACATATAAGAACCAGTTCCCTAGTTTCCTTGGAGAAGAGGTGGCTGAAAGCAGCTGTTGCCTGCTTTTCTTGAATAGAAAATGCCTATGCCACCTAAAACAACTTTTTAAATACCTCAGAACTTTTTTTTGTGTGTGTGTGGGGGAGGACTGTTTGATTTTTGCAGGGGCCAGTGTAGTACAGGGCATCAAACCTGGGGCCTTACCAATGCTAGCCAGTACTCTACTTCTAAGTTGTACCCCCTGCCTAAAAGTCATGATCTTTAGGTCTAGTTAAAAGGGCACAAGAGTCAAGACCAGCAGACAGCTTTTTGAGTCACACAGGATAGCCATCTGCTTATCCTTTCATGGGAAAAAGTGGGAAGCTAACCCCTCACTATCTCAAGGGTATCCAGTTTACTTACTAGAGTAACAACAATTCTGATTACATAGAAGTCTCTTAGTTTCAAAAATGGTTACCTACTATGTTGGAATATTTTTGTTTATAGTTTCAAAAATGGTTACCTACTATGTTGGAATATTTTTGTTTATAGTTTCAAAAATGGTTACCTACTATGTTGGAATATTTTTGTTTATATGTTCTTAAAAATTGACTGTGGGAATGACCCACACCTTTAATCCCAGCACTCGGGAGGCAGGGGTAGGCACAGCTCTGTAATTTTGAGGCTAGCCTGGCCTACAGGTGAGTTCTAGGACAGCCAGGGTTATTATACAGAGACTCCCTGTCTGAAAAACAACAAAGACAACAAAATTGGCTCTGGGTCAGTATCATACCTTAGCTTGGTGCCAAGACAATGTTGACTCAGATTACTTCTATGCTTTCCAGACTCCTGGAATGGCTATGGTGTAATTTGAGTGGTATTTTAATCTCTCCTTTTTCCCTAAGTGATTTTGAAAGTTAAATTCTGGCTTTCTTTTAAGGAGATAAAGTTCCTCCAATTAAAGCAAATGCTGGAGAAGAGTCGGTTATGAATCTTGACAAGTTAAGGTTTGCTGATGGAAGCATAAGAACATCAGAACTACGCCTCAGCATGCAGAAGGTAGGAGTAGACACAGCCACAGCCATCCTGTGTGGGTGCTTGGGGGTTGACAGCAGGAGGACCTGTTCCTCATTTTCCAAGTCAGTACAAGAGTGATCAGGAGCCTTAAATGTGTTTCTTTCCACATAAAACATTGGAGTTCTTAGTTCATGGCAGAAATAAGCAACAGCTTTAGCACCAGGGACTTGGCTTTCTCTGGCACTCCTATATTTGAGTTTGTCATTCATCCTCAGACCAGTACTGCCTGTCATGTGCCTTGCAGCCAATAGGAAGAACATCAGAAACTTGAGTCCCAGGACACTGGGAAGCCAGCATGGCACCCCTGCTCACCTTTCATTGCCCAGAACGAGTTGTGTCATGTTATGTAGCTTCTCTCAGCTTTGAGAGAGAGAACGTCCTTAGACTGATTCTTATTGTACTGTAACAAAATCAGAAAGTAGGGAGAGTGAAGTAGGCAGGAGCTAACCTCTAGTCCCTTAGACAGTGGAGCAGTGCCTGGCCACCAGGGTTCTCAGGCCCTGGTCTCCTTTTAACTGCATGATCTCCCACTGCACCCACCACTATTAGCCCACTTGGACTCGGGGATAGTCGTGTTCCAGAAATGCTACCAGACAAGTAAAATAAATCATAAGTGATATGTACAGATTTGTTGTGAGATACATACATAATGGAGCACATAGAAACATTTTTTAAAGTTTAATCAAAATTTTATTTTTTCCAAGGTAAAGTGGCATACTTGGGAGACTATGGTAGGAGGATCATATGCATCTAAGACCCTTTCTCCAGGAAAAAATTACCTTAAGTTTAATTTAATTCATAATCTGAATTTTCTAGTTTATTTAAATTGTGTAAATATATAAAATTCCGAAAAATTAAAGATCAGAGTTTTTGCATGTCTTCTTCTGTGCGTTAAAAATTTATAATGGTATCTTATGATAGTCGATGCAGAGTCATGCTGCAGTGTTCCGTGAGGGAAGTGTATTGCAAGAAGGCTGTGAAAAAATCAGCAAATTATATGGAGACTTGAAGCATCTAAAGACGTTTGACAGAGGTGAGTCAGCAGTATTCTGAAGGGACACTGCTTTCTTTGGGGTAGGCTGGTATCTGTCCCATTTACCATTACCTTATTCCATGCCTGCTGTCCAGCTGTCTCTTCCCCACAGCTCTCTGTTGCTAGTAAGTCTAGAGTATCTACATGACTGGATGCCATCTGTCTCTCATGGGTTTTTGTGTATCCCCAGGAATGGTCTGGAACACAGACCTGGTGGAGACCCTGGAGCTGCAGAACCTGATGCTATGCGCACTTCAGACCATATATGGTGCAGAGGCACGGAAGGAGTCACGGGGAGCTCATGCCAGAGAAGATTATAAAGTATGACTTCAAGATATATCACATTGACCTGAAATTTTCCCATCTGGTTCTACTCATCCCTATTCACTTTCTCTGTTTCATTTTATTTTTTTCTAAAAGTAAATCAAGGAAAACACCTTTACCTCCAATATTTTCTATTTTTATTCTCATTCTCAGAATCTTGTACCTTTTTCTTGCTTTGAGTCAGCCCATGCAGCATCTGTAAGCAGAATAGGCCTGGTTCTTAGCAGGGCTAAGGGTAAAATGCATCCAGTGACTATAACCAATTAAACTATTCATGAGTCGTTAGCTCAGACACATCCTGAGGCTTGCAAAAGGAATTAGAGATCTGCCCTGACCATGGTTTTTATGCAGACTATTGTCTATACAGAGCACACATGTTGGATTCTACATGTAATGGTAGAAAACACAAGGAGAAGCTTGGGTGTAGCTCCAAGTTCAGTATGAATGTATCAACCAAAGATTTCCCATGATGGGTACACAGGTTCTGGACAGTATAAGGTTGTGAATAAACAGGAAAGTGAGCTAAGCAGAAGTTTTCATTTGCTTTGAGCCTGTATCGATTTAACCTGCAGAAATCAAGTAGATGAAAAGAAACATGAGCAAGCATATCCCCAGTAAGTACCAAAGGCTAGAAGCTTCTTCAGAGTTAACTGTTAGGAGCTGAGATAAATAAAGCTTTGAAGATGTGAAGCAGATTCTGCTTATTCTCAGCAGGCTTATGTTATAGTTAGAAATGTATAGCTAGGGCTCAGCTCTAACCCATTGGCTCAGGTAAGGAACATCCTATCTGCCACTTTTCCAGTACTTAGTTTTAGTGGAAACAGCAAGGTATCTGATCTTAGTTTTTTTTTAAGCGCCTCTTGCTCATCTAACCTATTCCCACATGCAAAGTTTTCTTTGTTAACAGTCAGTATACTGACAAACTTTCATCAGTATAAATGCTAAACTTAGAAAACAGCTAAATTAAGCCAGGTATGGTAGTGCATATTTAATCCTAGCACTTGGGAAGCATAGGCAGGCAGATCTCTGTGAGTTCGAGGCCAGCCTGGTCTACATAGTAAGTTTCAAGATAGCCAGGGCTATGTAGAAAGACCTTGTCTCAAAACAAAACAAAAACCCACTTAAATTAAAAATGCTAAAGCAAAAAGTTGAAGAAATCTCAGTGCATGGAACCAAAAGAAAAACTACGTAAATGATAGTTATTTATAAAGTTGTAAGAGAAAAATGCAGAAATAGATGTTCTATACTTGTACGCCTGCCTCCAAAAGCCCTTTCTTTGCCAAGGCGCCCACCTCCTGGGCTGGTCCCTGTGCATCTGTTAATATTTTCTGTGTTTTTTGATGTTGCTCTATGGTGAGAGAGGTTTGTGTTTTACCTCAGGTTCGGGTTGATGAGTATGATTACTCCAAGCCCATCCAGGGACAGCAGAAGAAGCCATTTGAGGAACACTGGAGGAAGCACACCCTTTCGTATGTGGACATTGAGACTGGGAAGGTATGTGGGCATGTTTCAGCCCAGGGATGCACTGAGCCACTCTATGTGGTCTTTGATGGTTGGCCAGTTTGGGAAGCAACCTAGTTTTAAACCAGCTTTTAACAGATCTGAGTTATCACCAATAGAATAATGTGAGTCATGCTTCTTGCTAGAAACAGAATCCAGTGCCTAGGTGGTTCAGGAGGACCTTAGTATAGGGTCAGCTCTCATCTTCTGTACCAGATAAAGAGTACGAACAATGACTAGATGTCTGAGGCTTATGGTAGGGAAGAAGTGGTGACTGATTATTAATACGTTTATATCACTGTGATGAAATAGCTGATATCAATAACAAAGGATTAAAGATTTTTTTTTTCTCCCAGTTTCAGAAAGTTCATAGTTGCTTAGACTCATTCACTTAAGCAGAATGTTATGGCAGAGGCAACTGTTCACCTAGTAGCAGGAGGCTAAGGCTCAGGAGGAGCTTGAGTTGTAGGTCAGCATAGGCTGTAGAAGAAATGGGGAAGGAAGAGTTACCAAAATTTACCAACTTGTGACTCCTTTGTCTTAAAGTTCTCATGCCTGTAAATCTGCTTTGATGGCTTAATTTTACAGAAGAAGTGACTAAATATTTATGCTTTGATTCACTGTGACCCTTTTCTCCAAGGTTACTTTGGAATATAGACCTGTCATTGACAAGACCTTGAATGAAGCTGACTGTGCCACCGTACCCCCTGCTATCCGTTCCTACTGATAAAACCTGGCAGCTACAAGACCAGCTTGTGTGATTATATATAATAGCTTACATAGGTTTTCCTGTCATACTTGTCTTGTTAAAATTCTACTCATGAACAAGAAGTCACTTCATAGATTAGTAGCCAACAGATTGCTAGTACTTGATGTGAGGGACAACTGCACTAGACTTTGTTCCTTTATTTTTGTGCAGTAATAAAACTGGTATAATTCTTAAATAAAATACACATGTCTCTTATTTCCAAATAAAGTCATGTATTTGATTTTAGGCCTATCTATTTGTCTAAAATAGCAAATGTAATTGTCTTCCCTGTCTAGACCCAGCAGTTGTGTTTTTCAACTATAAAGTTTCTTCTGCTATATACTAAACTAGACTTTGTAGAATGTTAAGATGTACTGGTAAATAAAATTGAGAAGTAGGATGGGCCCTTAATAATTAAAAAGAAAGTTTTGAATGTGATAAGTATAGAGCCAGTGCCTTGTTTAGGTTCCTGGTGGGGAGAGGTATATGTATACATTCATGTATATGTGAAGGGGGTGGGTATGTGCAGGTAGCTTTGTCAACTTGACACAATCTAGCATCACCTGGGAAGAGAGTCTCAATGAAGGACTGTTTCAATTTAATTGGCCCGTGGGCATGTCTTTGAGGGATTATCTTGATTATGCTAATTGATAGGGGAAGATAGCCCACTATGGGCACCACCATTCCCAGGGTCCAATGGATCCTGGATTGTATAAGCGCAAGCTGAGCACTCACCATGCATGCATTCATTCATTGCTCTACTTTTCACTGTGTATGTAACTAGTTGCTTCAAGTTCCTGCCCTGACTTCCTCAAAATGAAGGACTTTAACCAGGAATTGTAAGCCAAATAAATCCTTTCTCAAAGATGCTTTTGGTCAGGGTGTTTTATCACAGCAAAAGAAATGAAACTAGCATAGTGCATTCTTATGTAGAGACTAGAGCTTGATGTCAGGGTTGTCAGACCAGAAATAAAGGAAAGGTGATAGAATTCTAGCCACTGAAAATGACCTAGAAGTTTTGTATCTGTTACAGAAAGTAGCCACAGAAAATTTGCTTTGACTTGCAGGAAAAGGATGATTGTATTGTGTCCACACAGTGCTCATCACTATTAGAATGGGATGGGCTGTTGGTGTACATAGCAGCATGGATGAATCCCAGTGTTACTGACAATGGTAAGTCAAGAAGGTGCACTGATTCCACTTGAAGTCTAGAAACTGCAAACTAACATGTAGCAACAGCAGATCAGTAATTCTGTGTAGACTTGGAGAAGAGGAGGAAAGTTTTGTGTGCTGATTATATTTATATTCTTCTAATTATACCTCAAAACTTAAAAAAGAAAATAGCCAAAAATATAGAAAAGCTACACTAAGAATTTCTCAAAGCTGGACATGGTGCTGCTTGCCTATTATCCCAGCACATGAGAAGCTGAGGCAGAAGGATTGATTGCCACATGTTGGAGGCCAGCCAGGTCTATATAACAAGACCCTGTTTCTAGAAAACAATGAGAAGAAAATTCATCACCTATAAAATTGGTACACACCCTGAAGTTTGTTGTCCTACATACCATGCAAAGTAATGTTATATGTAGCTGAAGTTTTCCTGTGTCCCACCTGGCCCAAGGTCAGAACAAATCTCTCACCCACCAGTCCTGCAGCCACTTGGACCCAAGTAAACACACAGAGGCTTATATTAATTAAAACTGCTCAGCCATTAGCTTAGACTTAACTATTGACTAGCTCTTACACTTCAACTCAGCCCATTTCTGTTAATCTGTTATGTCGCCACATTTTCCATGGCTTTACCTGTGTGCCATTACATGCTGCTCCCTGGACGATGGGCTGGCATCTCCTGACTCATCCTTCCTCTTCCCAGAATTCTCCTTGTCTGCTTATCCCGCCTATACTTCCTGCCTGGCTACTGGCCAATTAGCATTTTATTAAACCAGTGTACAGAAGCATTATCCCACAGTAGTTATACAAGAACTCCTATTAATGACTGACGGGAATGCCAAGCATTACATCCATGGTAGAAGAGAATTTGGCAATATCCAACAAAACTACTTAGGCATTTGCTCTTTGACCCAACAGCTCTAGGACTCTAAAGAAATGAAATGAGCTTTAAAATCGAGTCTTCAGAATAATGGAAGTAGAGCTCATATTTGTCATAATCCAATTAGAGGGCAGAATGAAACTTCAGATAGGATAAGCAGGGCATGGTGGGGAATACCTATAATCTTAGAACTCAAACTGAGGCAGGAGAATCTTAGTTTGAGGCCCTGTCTTAAATGACTACAAAGTTGAAAACTTTATTGTCTTTTTAATATTAAAAACAATAGTTCGGAATGCTGATTCATACCATAAAGATACATGCTCAGCTATGTTCATAGCAGCACTATTTGTATTAGCCAGAACCTGGAAACAACCTAGATGCCTGTCAACAGAAGAATGGATGAAAAAAATGTGGTACATATACACAATGGAGTACTACTCAGCAGAGAAAAACAATGAAAGCATGAAATTTGGAGGCAAATGGATGGAACTAGAAAAAATCATCCTAAGTGAGGTAACCCAAACCCAGAAAGACAGTCATGGTATGTATTCACTCATAAGTGGATTCTAGATATAAAATAAAGAACAAACAGACCACAACCCATAGAACCATGGACGCTATATATATAGCATGGAGGTCCCTAGGACAACTGTGGCTTATAATAAATTTCAGTTTTACTCAATTATTGAAAAAAAAAATAGCCAAATGAATGGAAACACATAAACTATGAACCAAAGGCTGAGGGGCCCCCAGCTGGATAAGGCCCTCTGAATAGGTGTGACAGTTGATTGGCTTGATCTGTTTGGGAGGCAACTAGGCAGTGTGACCAAGTCCTATGCTCATTGCATGAGTTGGCTGTTTGAAACCTGGAGCTTATGCAGGGACACTTGGCTCAGGCTGGGAGGAAGGGACTGGACCTGCCTGGACTGAGTCTACCAGGTTGATTGCAGTCCTGGGGGGAGGATTTGCCCTGGAGGAGGTGGGAATAGGGGGTGGGCTGGGGTAAGAGGAAGGAGTGGGAGGGGGAGAATAGGGGAACCCGTGGCTGATATGTAGAACTGAATGGTATTGTAAAATAAAATAAATAAAATTAAAAAAAAAAAAAAAAAAACAATAGTTCATTGCCGGGGCATAGGTGCTTTCATCGAAGGTGGAAGTACTGTATAGCTGAGAAGGAATGAAGAGGATCTTGACCACAGGTGTGGTGTGTGCCTGTCTTCCTAGTACACTGGAGGTTGATGTATGAGCGTCATGTTTGAGACATGGGGACTGGAGAGATGGCTCAGAGGTTAAGAGCTCATACTGTTCTTACAAAGACCCTGAGTTCAGTCTCCCAACACCCACATTGGGTAGCTCCTAACTACCTTTACCAGGGGTGTCTGATTCTCTGTTTTCCTTGGGCACCTGCTCTCAGGTGCACACTTACACAGACACACACACATAATTAAAAATAATGAAAATGCAAAAAATGTTTGAACCCAGCCTGTGCTATATAGGAAGAAACACACACACACACACACACACACACACACACACACACACACACACACGCATGAGCACATGACTAACGTAAACAATAATAGGTCCAGCCAATATTGTTTACTGCCAGGGTCTGTGGAAGAGTTTAACAACCAGCTGAGCATTCTAATCTGAAGGATATTCAAATATCTAAGCACACTGAATTCATTAGTCCATTCACTTTATTCTTCTAAGTAAATCCTATCTACACAGTTTCTTTTCTGTTCTCATACTTAGCTCCTCTCAGTCCCTCCTGCTCTCAGTCCCCCCTGATGTTCTCTCATCTCTATCTAGTTCTTTCCATCTCTGTCCTATTCTCATCCTGTACTCTCAGAACATATATACATCACACTCTCAAGTTCTCAATCCCTGTACTCTCAGAGAACCAGTATATACATACACATGCTCTCAGAGAGCCAGTATATACACACACGTGCTCTCAGAGATCCAGTATATATACACACGTGCTCTCAGAGAGCCAGTATATACACATGTGCTCTCAGAGATCCAGTATATACACACATGTGCTCTCAGAGAGCCAGTATATACACACACATGCTCTCAGAGAGCCAGTATATATACACACGTGCTATCAGAGAGCCAGTATATATACACACGTGCTCTCAGAGATCCAGTATATATACACACGTGCTCTCAGAGAGCCAGTATATATACACACACGTGCTCTCAGAGAACCAGTATATATACACACGTGCTCTCAGAGAGCCAGTATATACACACACGTGCTCTCAGAGAACCAGTATATATACACACATGCTCTCAGAGAGCCATCATATACACACATGCTCTCAGAGAACCAGTATATACACACACACGTGCTCTCATAGAGCCAGTATATATACACACGTGCTCTCAGCCATCATATACACACGTGCTCTCAGAGAACCAGTATATACACACACGTGCTCTCATAGAGCCAGTATATATACACACACGTGCTCTCAGAGTTGTGCTCAGAGGCCATCATATACACACGTGCTCTCAGAGAGCCAGTATATACACACATGTGCTCTCAAAGAGCCAGTATATATACACACACGTGCTCTCAGCGAGCCATCATATACACATGTGCTCTCAGAGAGCCAGTATATACACACATGTGTTCTCAGAGAGCCAGTATATATACACATGTGCTCTCAGAGAGCCAGTATATATACACACACGTGCTCTCAGAGAGCCAGTATATATACACACACGTGCTCTCAGAGAGACTATATATATACAATATAAAATATATAAAAAAAAAAAAAAAAAAAAAAAAAAAAAATATATATATATATATATATATATATATATATATATATACACATACACGTGCTCGCAGAGAACCAGTATATATACACACATGCTCTCAGAGAACCAGTATACATAACCAAATAGTAATTCTTTGGCAAAGCAATGCAAGGCTTGAAGTTTTCAGGGTGGCCGAGGGAGGTGATAAAGATCCACACATAAATCAATAATTGTCAGCTTCCAATTACAACCCAAAAGGGGAGTGACTAAAGAGGAGTTCTCTGGTAGGGTCACTAAAGGCTAAGATCAATTAGGGAATCTAGGAATAGCACCTGGTTGAGAAGGAATTAAAACTTAATTTGAACAAAAAAGAAGCTTGGCACCTATGCCTTCCTGGCCTTGATGACAATCTCCTTGGGTCAGTGGGAAGTAACTACTTTAACTTAGTAATTAGCAAGTGGCTAAAACATCATCCCAGGAATGTGAGCAGTAAATCTCTTAAGCTAGGTCTTGTATAAATATTCCGGGGTAAAGGTAAGGAGTTGAGGATTTAATTACTAGTGGTTATTTTCTCTTATCTGTAGGTGAGATGAGCTAATGTTTATGTGCAGTTTTGTGCTTGGTAAAAGGTATCTTTGCTGAAATCCTGTTTTGTTTTCTGGAGAATGGCCCTGGCCAGATATGTGTTAATGAAAAATAAACACAGCTGGGGACAGTTATCCAATTACCCTAAATGTATAAGGTGAGTTTTGCCCCTAAGACTGAGATGCAATCATGAGATTACATGTACACATAAACATGGAAATGCATGGTAAATGGGGAGAATCATAGCTGTTATTGCACTAGAAGTTTACAACAACAAGAAACAGTTTATTCAAAAGGCAGTAATTCCATAACGCCTTGTGTGATGGTTTCCTCTAACAGAACCCTTAGTTCTGATAGGTTGACCTTCTGAACTCTAGTCGCTGCTGTATGCTCTCATGGACTTTTGCTACTAGCGGCTCTCAATGCACAGCATTATATTTCATGCAACATGAATGTATGCTTGTTTGTTGCTTTGAAAAACAAACAAAAAGGAAAATGATAAATGGAAGATTGGCCTGCAGTATTCCAACCAGGACCTGTAATTCCAAAGGTTCTGGTTGCACCCAAGAATTTGCATTTCTAGAATGACCAGGGAATTTGAAAACTAGAATGACAGAGTCCAACCAAAAGGCAGGATAGCAGGTGGAAAGTTGTGACTGCTGAGTAACTTGGCCCCATTCAGAAGGTTTAATGAATATGCAAAGCTCTATGAGAGTGCTAGAGTGAAATTCAAGATTAGCACTTGAACTAAAAACACAAGAGACACCTGCAGCATAATAGGGTGATGTTTTCTCATAGTCACAAATATAAATGTCTATACTTCACTAATGAACAATGAACCAGAATCTTTCAAAATACATGTCTCAGAATTTCAAAATGAAACATTTTGTAGAAAGCAACAAACCATGTAAGTAAAGGAAGTTGGGTACCAGATGTGATGGCACCTTGAAGGAAACAAAAAGAATCAATGCTTCATCATAGCCACATGTAGCTGGCTACATTTTAATTGATTAACTTGAAATTTAAAACTACTTCAGTTACACTGGTCCATCTCAGTGCTCTGTAGCTTCATGTGGTAAGTGACTATCACGTCAGAGCAAGCAGATCAGAACAAGTCCATCCTGTCCTCACACCAACTAGCACACATTTAATAGACTCAACAATACTCACTAAGAAGCCTGAGTTACATAAAAAAATGATAGGTTGTTATTTTTCAAACTAAATTCAAAGACTAATGTTGGAGCCAAGGGACAATGTTTCATCATTAATCCAAGAAAGAAAGGGGTATGCTGAGCACGTTTGGCTCTGTCCCAGAGGCCATTTAAGGAAAAGTTACAGTAAAAGGACTTAACTTTCCTGTGCAAATGCCCAGTGCTGCAATCAACCTGGGAAAGTAAGCACAGGAACCATTGTGGCTTAGAGGTAAACTGCTAAGTTAGATATGTATAAAAACATGCATGCATCAGTGCATACACAAAAATATCTTTATGCAAAGGATAGGACAATGACTCACTCATTTCAAGAGTGAACATTGTAGAATGTATCAAGCACCCCAGCTCCCAGAAAAGGCCAATGTTTAGAAAAGTTCTAAAGAAAAACAAGAACTTTCAAAGTAGCTCAGAGAAATTAGGCTAAAGGAAAGACTGGCCCAATATGCAGACACATGATATGATTAACATTACAGTAGGGAGGACGATGTTATCTCATTTATTTCTCAACTCCTGGAAAGCTTAGAACAGACCTGGTTAGGAGGAAACTGAACCTGAGATAGGGTAAGGAGATAGATGATGGTGCCTGGAAGACAGCTGTCTGTAAGCTGTTGGAGAAGGTAGTCTCCTTGGGACTGAACCTTTATAGGATTCAAAGCTGGAGACTTGTCAGTAAACAGCTAGTAGAGTCCCAGGTTCTGTAGGTATGGGCCTCAGGTCTGCAGAAGTAACTGCTTCCAGCTGAAGTTTGTCTGTACTAGAAAATTTCCAGATCAGGTAGCAAAATTATGGTTGTTAATATTATTTCTGAAAAAGAGAAAAGGAGCCAGAGATAGGACAGGATAAAAAATGGATTTCAGAATCTAAATAAAAGAACTGGAAAAGTCTGAAAGATTATTCAACAAGTGAGATGTACAGTTTATGAGAGATTTTAAAAATGAATTCACTAAATCATGGGAGAAAATCCACCTTAAAGAACTTTGTAGATTTCTAGGTAAATGCCAAAGCTATGAGATAGTTTCTTTGAATAATTTGAAAAATCTCATGGACAAGAACAAGAAAAATGGGACAGAAAATGATACAGTTGGGAGTTGATCAGATCTATAGCTATGCTAAATAATAGATGATTGTCCACATGGAAGAAAGTTTCAGGTGTACGAGGCCATTCTCTTGGTCCTTGGACTGTTCAGCCTTAGCAAGTAAACTAAAAACCCACAAAGGTAGCATAGCAGTTACAATGATAAATCGGTCTTCACTGAATGAGGAATAGGAAAGCTGGACTAATCCTGTGGCAGAACTGGAATAACTGTAGTATCTTGAACTGTACACAGCACACAGATCTTGGTGGAAGGATGGCCTGATGCATGTGAATGTGAACACAACAGGTTGGTAGTTGCTCCAACACTGTGCATTACTCAAATTCAGGAGCATTCCAATTATAAAAGCATCATAGAATTAGTATCCAGAATGAAGGAAGGCAAGTTTATAATTATAGGAGTAAGCACCAAAAGTGTTAATTAAGTACAGGAGTCCAAGTAGAGGTCACAGACCAAGGACATTATCACTTTAGGACCAAACCTTACTGGGGCCATTCACAAACGAACTTATTTGTGCAATCCCAGGGAGGCTGAGGTTCAGCCGATATAAGCAAGTGGGAAGGCGGGAGGGTGGAGTACGGACTGATGGACAAACTCCAGGGTCCATAAAATGTCACTTTGAGTTTTCGACGAGAACTTCCCGCGGTTGGTGCACATCACTTTTACACCATTCTTATCTATGCAGACATAACGGGAGGTCATCAACTCAAGTGAAGCTTTCACCACTTCCCATCCCAGGTCGAGGCGTTTTGTAAGCTTGGGTTGGCCCGGAGTGGTCTGTTCTCTTTTGAACTTATCCACCTCAGCTCCAGGACAAGACACGCACCTGGCTGGGCAGGAGGGCGGGGCAGGGTCGGGCTGAAAGGCACCGGATGCTACTAGCAAGAGGAGGCGGGGCCCAGACTAGCCTCACGGCCCTCTAGACCTTGCGTGGCAACTGACCACGCCTGCTAAGTGACTCAAAGACACGCGCTTCCGTTGTTCCCAGGAAGTTGTGGGCTCCTGGTCCTGCCCGGGACGGAGGCGGAAGCGCAGCGTTTGGAGCGGGCCGCATTACCGCTGTGCATCAGCCCATGGCGGCCTACTCCTACCGCCCAGGCCCGAGCGCAGGCCCTGGCCCTGCTGCCGGAGCTGCGCTGCCAGACCAGAGCTTCCTGTGGAACGTCTTCCAGCGGTGAGGCCGGCGCTGCCCCGTTCCTCCGGCTCTTGGGAGGGTCCTTGGTTTCCAGGGCCTACTCTCCGGTTCTCTCTGGCCTTCTTTTCCTCGGACCTCCCTTGCAGTCGTTCCTACCCAGCTCCATCCCCGGCTTCCTGTCGTCTACAGTAGCACAAGGCTTGGGGTCATGTTGGCAGTTCCTTTTGCTCAGGGCTGAGGGACGCGGACCAGCTGCCCTACAGGGTCTGGGGTGCTTGCTTTAGGAACGGGACAGATCTTGAGTCAGGAAAACAGCATCAGTAAAAAGAGCCGGCTACTACTGCAGTGTTTTCTGTCCCTGATCGTCCTTCTGAATCGCCAGATTGTCACCCCACTGACTCGTGGCCAAGGAATGACTTATTTGCCCTAGAGAATCTTTATCTAGTACGAATAATATAAACTGGTGCAGGTGTAAATTTAGACGGACTTGAAGAACTAAGAGAAATTGTTCCTTAATCTCTGGCACACCTGGGGGCATGTGACATTCCAGCTGAGCTAAGAGAAAGGTCTGGCCGGAGTAACATTCCAGACCTAGTGTAGGTTGATAGAAATGATGTTTTAGCCTTGTTTTATTTTTCCTTTACTTTTCATCACCAACTTACCGGTCTTTTTTATTTTGTAGGGTTGATAAAGACAGGAGTGGAGTGATTTCAGACAATGAGCTTCAGCAAGCATTATCCAATGGTGAGTTGAAGCCTGATCTATTCACAATAAGCAGTTTCTTTCTTGGAATTATTTCCAAATAAGGAGGTCCTGAAGTTACCAGTATAAGGTAAAGGTGTTTCTAAGCTACTGTGTCCATATTTTCTTGATTATCATTATTGTTGCCTCACTGAGCTCCAAATGTATGTGAGCCTCAGAAAATGCTTTCTGAGAAACGGGAGCCACATTGTAGGCCTTGACTAGCTTTGCGTCAGAGGTCCCTTAGTTATCTAGAAGGCCTTTTACCTACTTGGGTAAATCAATCTTAGCAACTCCTCTGAAGAGGATCATCAGGGACACTGAAAAATTGTCAGGTGACATTTAGAAGTAATTGTTTAGTTGTTGAACAGTTTCAAGATGGTTCTTAAGTATTTTTGTGGAAATATGTTTGCTGTAAGAACTGCTAAAACTCTGGGGCCAGTTTGGGAAATAGATATATGGCAAGTGATGTCAGCAGGATCATGGGGAGGTATTTATGTAAATGTATCCCAGCAGAATTGAGAGGATTGTGGCCTTTGTATGGAGCTAGCTCTCCATGGAGTCATGTTTTTTCTGGTGTCAGTGTTATTAATCTTTAGTGGTACCATTAGAGACAATTAAAATAATTATTTAATTTTAAGATTTATTTATTTGTATGAATGTTTTACCTGCTTATATGTATGTGAACCAGGTGTATGCCTGCTGCCCATGGAGGCTAGAAGAGGGCACCTGACCCTCTGGAACTGGAGTTGCAGATGGTTGTAAGCCACCATGTAGTTGCTGGGAACCAAACGTGGGTCCTCTGCAATGGCAACAAGTGTTCTAAACCTCTGAACTGTCTCTCCAGCCTCAACCTTTCTTTCTTTCTTTCTTTCTTTCTTTCTTTCTTTCTTTCTTTCTTTCTTTCTTTCTTTCTTTCTTTCTTTCTTTCTTTCTTTCTTTCTTTTCTTCCTTCCTTCCTTCCTTCCTTTCTTTCTTTTCTTCTTTCCTTCCTTCCTTCCTTCCTTCCTCCCACCCTTTCTTCCTTCTTTCTTTCTTTCCTTCCTTCCCTTCTTTCCTTCCTTCCTCCCTTCCTTCCTTCCTTTTCTCTCTTTCTTTTTTGACAGTCTCATGTTCTAGGCTGGCCTGGAACTTCTAAGTAGGCAAGGATGACCTTGAACTTCCAATCCTCCTGCATCTAACTCCTAAATACTGAGTGCTGGTTTATTCTGTACTGAGCATAGAACCTAGAACTATATGCACAGTGGGCAAACACCCTACCAACAGAGTATATCCATGATCCTAGAGACATTTTTCTTATTAAATATCATTTGTAATTCTTAAGGTGTGGCTGTCTTTTCTTATTATTACTTATTATTATATTTAGAGCTTGTTTCTCCCCAGGTGAGCTGTATAAGCTTAGGAAGGTATTAGTTTCAAGATGTGATGAAAATTTTAAAAGGCTCATTTTTGTTATAATGGGGATTATTTTTCTGTAATTGGTTGGATAAAAGGGAGAAGGCAAGTGAGATGCTAGATAGTGCCTCATAGCCTTGGCATCAAAATTAAAGCCCTCTGCCATCCACTTATGCTAGGCATTCTTGTTTCATTTATATTTTCAGAGTGACCTTTAAACTGACACAATTTTTATTACTTAACCTGTGGGGACCACAAGATGCTGTTGTTGAGGGACCACTTTAAATCATGGTGGTTTTCTGTTGCCTGATGTTATAATGATGCTGTATAAATTAACCACTGTGTTGTATTACCGTATTGGGAAAGTAGACTTTGACAGGTTATCAGGGAAAAATCGAAGTCTACAGGAGCAGCCACACCCATGTGGTATGAAGTATATCTTCCAGTGAAGAGAAGTAGGGGACTAGAGTCCATGGCAGGATATAGGCAGAAAAATAGGTCCCTAGTGGTTTGGCGCATGTGTTTAGTGACCTACGTCTGGTACAAACCAGGTAGAAAAGCACAAAGGCTTCAGAGTAAAAGGAAGTGACAGCACCTCAAAAACACCGTATCACCTGCTCTGTGAAGCTGTGAAAGAACTGGAGTTTATGCTTATTGATAATCTGCTCTCTTTCCAAATAGTCGGAATACAGAAAATAAAGTAAAATTTAATTATGATTGCTGAGAGGTGGAAAATAGACAGTAAAGATGAAAGGTTAACAATAAGCCATAAATTTGGCTTCAAAATTTTTAGTAGCTAATGTAAAGAGGAACATGTATTCAGTTAATGTACAAACAAAAACAAATAGTCACTGAAGCCTCTTGGGACACACAGATTATTAAGCTTGTAGGTCTGTACAAGGTCTGTGCACTCATGGGGCCAGTTCTTATGCTCCCAGCATGAGCCAAGGATTTTCCCTGTTTAGCTTGGGCACTGATTTCAAAATGATTCTGACTTGAATTAGGGCTTAGTGTCCTTCAGGCAACTGTTAAACTTCTTTCTCTCTTTTAGGAAATTTAATTATTGTGTTGTGGAAGGAAATATGAAGTTAAAAATAGCTTCGTTTCTCCCTTCAGTTTAGACCTCTTGGTTGCTGTGTACTTGACACCATGCTAGGAGTGTTTGTGGGTACACTGGGCTTCTGTGAGATTTATTTACATAGAAGTATGGTCAGTGGACAGAAAGAACATAGAATGGGATTTGTTTTCTCATCCCTGCAACTGCAGTACCTGCTAGAAGCAGCTCATGAAAAGAAAAATTTGTTTTGGTTCACAGTTTTGGTTCAATCCATCCAGAAAGGGGGGGGGTTGGTGGGACAGAACCATTTACTTCATGGCAGCTAGGGAGCCTAAAAAGAGGAATACTGGTGTTCCTCTGTTCCTCCAGCTGTCTCCTCTTTCCCTTTTATTCTGTGTGGACCCCACCCCATGGAATAGTACCACCTACATTCAGGGTAGGTCTTTCCCTTAAGTTAATTGCATCTGGACATGCCCTGATAAACATGGAAATATATCTTATTAATCTCCTAGGTGATTGATTTTTAAATCCAAGTGGACAATGAAGATCAGCTATCACAGGATTTCTCTTACCTTTATGAAATAATGTGTCACAAACTTCTTTGGGACTTCTTGGGTTATATATTAAAAATTAATTTTTCTCAAGCTCCTTTTTGGCGTGTATTTGTTGATTAGTCTTTTGTGAAGTGTAGCCCAGGCTGACTTTAATTAAAACTTACTGTTTAGTTGAGGATGATTTTGAACTCATAATTTTCCTGCCTCTACCTCCCAAGTGCTGGGGTTATAGGCACTTGTCACCACACTCACCTCTTTTTAGTAGTGCTTTTGAAGTAGATTTGACTTAACAAACATATTATTAGTGATTTGAGATGCATGTTTTCAGTTGTACTTTGAAAATAGTCTTTTTTTTTTTTTAATTTCTTTTGGAGACGTTTTTATCAGTAGAGTTCTAGGATAAAAAAAAAAAAGCTGAGGCAAATCACACTCACATATAAACAAGATGATTCCCTGTAAAATTCAGTCACTTATGCCTTTTCCTCACCATTGGCCTTGTTACATGAGTGACAGTCTGTAGCTGGAGAGTTTCTTTCCAGCTCCCGCCAAGCCCCTCCAGTCCCGGAGCCCACTTAGAAAATAAACACACCAACTCTTATATTATTTAAACTGCTTGGCCACTAGCTCAGGCCTATCATTGTCTAGCTCTTACTTTTATATTTAACCCATTTCTATTAATCTATACTTTGCCACATGGCTCGTGGCTTCCTGGTACCTTACATCTTCCTTGTCTTGGCGGTGGCTGTAGGCAGTCTCCTCCTCTGCCTTCCTGTTCCCTCAATTCTCCTCTCTGTTAGTCCCGCTTATACTTCCTGTCTGGCTACTGGCCAATCAGTGTTTTATTTATACAGAGCAATATCCACAGCAACAGTCTTTGTTGCCCTGTGTTGGTGCAGAGGGAGTTTGAGATCTATTTATGTCTTTGACAGTTGGGTGGGGAGAATAACTCAATTGGCTGGATTTCCCTGGGCACTGAAAGTTCTTTTGTTTTGTTTATTTGATACAGGATCTCACTGTAGCCCAGGCTGGTCTCAACTCTCCATCCTCCTGCTTCTGCCTCCTAAATACTGGCATCCCAGGCCTGCACTGTCATGTCTTGACTTCTTTGCCTTGGCAGTTTACGACAAAGATGTGATTTGTGGCAGAGAGCATTATTTTCCTCTGGACAACTGGAGCTTAGTGGCTGACTACTGAAAAATGATAGACTCTCAGGTTCAAGACAGTTGCCCTGCTGATAGCCTGTGCTATAGTAGAGTATGTCTCACTGATTCTAGGAACCCATTCCTGGTTTTCCACCCAATTATCCCTTGCTACTTTACTCTTTGTCCCTTCTGTAAAAGGAGCTGTTATAGTGAGTCTTATACTAGAGAGTTGTCAAGCCTGAATAAGTGGTCTTTGGGACCCTAGGCACAGTCTGACATATCTACTCTCCCCAGAAATTTGCACAACTGAAGTTCTGTGGAGAAACAGCACCGAGCCTCTGGTAACCAGATCTTCTAGTGTCCCAGGGAGCAGGCCCCTGCTTGCAACCTCTGTTCCAGAGCAGGCTACTGACTCATAGACTGTCATAGACAAGTCACTTAGAGCGTCTTATAAGTTTATCTTCTTTTGTCTAATTGCTATTATGTCATTTGTTTCCAGGTACTTGGACTCCGTTTAATCCAGTGACTGTTAGGTCAATCATTTGTAAGTATCTATGCAGACAGGCTAGGTGGTTGTTTCTGTGGGTGCTGCTATAACCCCAGTCATATTGAGTGGGCTCTTATGTTTCATTCTCCCTGCTTCCGTATTTCTAGATGCTTTCACTTATTGGTTAGTTTAAAGTTACATCTTAGTCTGTCCTTTCCATTTCTAATTCAGAGGTTATAGATGCATAAAATTTTCATATTACAGTTTTCTCTAAGCCTTATTTTGTTATTTTGGTAGTATCTTTTAAAAAATTCATTTTTGTGACTTTTATTTAAGTATTTTAAGTAATTGTCTTCTAAACTTTAAGAAATGCATTTATTTAAGAATTACATATATTAACTTATATCTACTTTACCTTGTGTTACTTATGACTTTGAAGTCTATAGGAAAGAAGGAGTCTACATCTAATAATTCTTCTTGTTGAATTTCATACATGTAACTGATTTCCTTCATGTTTTAGTTACTTTTCTTTGTTTTGCAAGCTAGTGTTTGGTTGAATTTAAAATGCATGTACCAAGGCCTGAGCTGGAGTTGGGTCCTGCAAGGATTTTCATCATTTCTTTCTTACCAGGATTACCAGTTATGAGTTCTTCCTGTGTCTTAGTTACTTTTCCATTGCTATGATAAAACACCACGACTAAGGCAACTTATAGAAGAAAGAGTTTATTTGGGCTTACAGTTTCAGGAGGTTAAAGTTCATAATAGTGGACAGCCTGGCAGTAGGCAGCAGGCAGCAGGCTTGGCAGCGTGAACAGGAAACTGAGAGCTCACATTGAGAATTAAACTGATTTTTTTAAAAAATAAAATCCAAAGTTCCTAGGATAATAGATTAGGGCATCTTCTCATTAAAACAAGGCATTTCTTGCCCTAGGAGAACTCCTCTGAGCCTCCCTCTGGAGGTGTGTACCTGGTCAGTAAGTAAAAGGGTTAACTCTGGCTCAAGCCCAGGAGCTAGAATAATCGGGGACTTAACCTTTGCATACCATTTTCCTTCTTATAAAGTGAGAGTACTTTTTGGGGCAGGAGGCGCTTTCGGAGTTTCTCTGTGTAGCCTTGGAGCCTGTCCTGGAACTCACTCTCTAGACCAGGCTGGCCTTGAACATACAGGAGATCCGCCTGCCTCTGCCTCCGGAGTACTAGGATTAAAGGTGTACGCCACCACCACCAGGCTGGGAGTAGAGTACTTTTAGTGTTTCTGTTTTCAGAACTTTCTGAAGTATAAAACATTGTGGGTTTTTTTTTTTTTTTTTTTTTTTTTTTTTTGGTTTTTCGAGACAGGGTTTCTCTGTGTAGCTTTGCGCCTTTCCTGGAACTCACTTTGGAGACCAGGCTGACCTCGAACTCACAGAGATTCGCCTGCCTCTGCCTCCCGAGTGCTGGGATTAAAGGTGTGCGCCACCACCACCCGGCTAACATTGTGGTTTTTTTTAATTGTCTACCTTTTATACATCTGTGAATGTGTGTTCTGGTTGACATTACTTAGGAGCTAGTGTTGGGTTACTGTCTTCTACACTCCCTCCACCCTAGGCAGGGATAACTAGACTTTTAGGAAATCTTGTAATCAACAAACTAACCTTTAGCCAGCTGGTAGCTCCGTGCCAGCACCTGAAGGCCTTAGAGGTGATATGAAACTGTCAGTTCTGTACTATGATGGTCTTTTGCTGTTGAACATGCAAACTTAATGCTTGTCTGGTATTCCTCTGCATCTCAGCTATGTTTGACCGAGAAAACAAGGCTGGTGTGAACTTCAGTGAATTTACAGGTGTTTGGAAATACATCACAGACTGGCAGAATGTCTTCCGCACCTATGACAGGGACAACTCTGGGATGATTGACAAGAACGAGCTCAAGCAAGCACTCTCAGGTTTTGGTAATTCACTTGTCTTAATTGTATAGCATATTTCATTTTGGAATATAGGAGTCTCTCAAGCTTTGTTTTACTCTGTTCAGTTTATTGATTTTTTTTAACCCAGTCCATGTGAAATTTCTGTTTATATTGCACAGGTTCATATTTTGATTCTATTTTTGTCATGAAGATTTATATGTGACATGGAGTCTTTCACACAGTGTTTCATCCAAAATGAGATAAGGGCTATGCAAATCATGTACTTTTTGTGAAATGAGATGATATGAGCAAAATTGAGAATGTGGCTTTTGGAACAATTTAAAGTAGAAAACCAGAAATACAGTGGTGTGGAGAAGTTGGCAGCATATACGTAGTGGTTTGTCGAAGTACATGGACACAGTGATAACACTAAGAAACAATTCTATAAATAATAAAAGTTTATCAGTCCATTCAAATTTTACTTCAGTGGGAAATTATGAAGTGTATGTGCCCATTCTCAAATGCATTTAGCACGTGTGTGCTTGGTGTGGGCTTAGGCATGCAAAGTGTGCTGTGTTTCTTGCAAATATTCATAGTACCTGTCCAGAGTGTAATTAGAGGCTCCCAGAACTAGCCTTGAGTGTGAGAGAAAACTGGAATTTTTAATTACAAAACAATCACTGAAATGTTTGCATCCCATCTATAACTTGTCATGACTATATCAAGATTCAAATTTGGAACAGTTTCATATAGTACTTTCTGTTCTTTTGCCCTTACCAAACTCTTCTGTATTTTATCTTTTGAAAGATTGTTAATAGATGTCTTCTAGAAAAATTTTATTAAAAAATGAACTATAATCTAGTGTATTGTGACTATCTTGAGTTTTACTTTCCTAAAGTATGTTATTTCCTACTAATATAGCTTCTATAATTCTGCCATTTCTCCTTCCAGCATGACAGTGACCACCCCTTTTCTTTCATCCTCTCCCTTCTCATTTTGTCCTGGGGCCAGTTAGAAGCATAAGTGCCCTCTGTGTCTTGATCAGACCAAGGGCATTTCAGAATCTTCTACAGGAAAGGTGTTTGGTCAGGGCCCAGTGGGCCATCTTGGGCAGTGCCAGCATCTCTCACTTTTCCAAACATTTCTCAGCTCAGCAATCCCCTGTGAACTCTCCTGGTAGTCATGCCATGGTTTTTCCTGTTTGTCCTGATATATTTCTCTTAAGTCTTCAGGAAAAAGAAATGTCTTTCTGTTTGCATACTAATTTGGAATATTTTTGGTGGCAGCTGTTAGGAAGTTGGCTTTGGAAGCAAAAGTTCCTGTTATAACTCCTGAAATAGTTGTTGCTGCTGGGTAAACAGGAGCTTAGTAGAGAATAAGAGAATCTGGTGTTTCAGGCTAGCCCAGTGATACCTGTGGCTCTAGTGAGGCACCTGGTGAGGCTAATGATTCTTCTGTTCACTGAAACCATTGCTAATAAGTTCTGTGGCCAGGTACAGAGATCTGGATGGGCATGTACACTGCCCTGTAGGTGTGACTTCGGTTACTTGTTAGTTACTTTACCTGCAGTAAAGCCATCTGTTCTGGTGGGCAGCACAGTTGAAGTGAATAATCCCCCTTACCCCCAAACCCTGCACGTCTTTGAGCATCCCCTTTTCTGTGTAGCTTCGGGCAGCTTGTGTAGTTTGGATTTGTTGTTTGTTTGGTTTTTGTTGTTGTTGTTTTAATCATAAAAACTTATGAAAGTATAGTGGACCTCCACTTACCTATATTTCCAGCCATGTTCAATCTTGTTGCATCTGCTTAATTCCTTTATAGTGGAGGCTTAGGCAAATCTGAAACCTGTGGCATGACCGCCAGGTAATATGGTTGCTTACCATTGACTCATTTCACAAGGTTACTGAGTTTTAAAAATGCTCTGTGTAGGTTGGGATTAGACAAGACCTACATATAGCCCTTCTCATGCCATTTGCTGGTTGGGGGAACACAGATTAGTACCAGGCAGATCATTCCAGTAGAGATCACTAATTTCAATCAGGCTGTGTGTGACTGCAACCCTCAGGAAGCACAGGGTTGTATTGTTTCTGGTAGTGGAACTTCATGTCCAGGTGCTCACTTCCTGGTGCTGACCAATCTGGCCACAGATTAGTGGCCTGGACCAGTGGTGTCAATGGAGTTATTTTTCTGGTGGCGTCATACCTTCTATTAGTTTCTAGGTAGAAAAGGACCTTTGCCTAGTACCAAGGGTGTGGGCTATTGGAAGTAGACACAGAATATTTCCATTTCCATTCAGTGAGATTCTCACACACGGGGCAGATTTAGAGAGTAGATATGTCTCCATACTACCTCACTCAGACCCTTCAGCCTTCTTGTGAAGACATTCCACCTGGTCTATCCTGAGATAGTCAAGACTGATTCCAGGGCATGTCCCTGGTTGAGAATTATGATCTGATCTTGCTACTTATGCAAGAGTGCAGGCCTCTAGGTGGCCTTATCCTATTAGATAGAAACAAATTGGTATGCAGCCTGGCAGTCAGCAGGCTGGTCTAATATGTGTCTCACTGGTCAGTCCTAATCAGGCCTCAGGGCTGAGCACAAAGCATTTCAGTCCTAAGGCAGGGCTATTCTTTTTTCTTTTTTCTTTTTTCTTAACTTTTTTATTCATTTTACATACCAACCACAGATCCCCCTTTCTTCCCTTCACCTCCCCCCCAGCCTCCCTCCACCCCCAACCGCCTTCCATTCCCTCCTCTGACAAGGTAAGGCCTCCCATGGTGAGTCAGCAGAGTCTGGTACATTTAGTTGAGGCAGGTCCAGGTACCTCCCCCTGCATCAAGGCTGTGCAAGGTGTTCCACCATAGTTAGTGGGCTCCAGAAAGCCAGCTCATGCACCAGGGATGAGTTCCCACTAGTTTGGTTTGGTTATCTCTGTAGGTCTCCCCATCATGATCTTGATGCCCCTTGCTCATAGAATCCCTCCTTTCTCTCTTCAGCTGGACTCCTGGAGCTCAGCCTAGTACTTGACTGTGGATCTCTGCATCTGCTTAAGGCAGGGCTATTCTTGTGTGCCCTTGTATTGAAGGAACTCTTTTGAGACCAGTTTACTGCCAAATTTTAGCCCCTTTAGGGAGCATTCTTTTATGGTTTACTTCTTTGTAGTTTACTTTGCTATTTGTATGTCTTTTGTCTTTGCTTTCCCTACAAGAATGCCAATTGTCAGAGAAATTACAAGTTAATTATAGCAAAAATGGGGTTGCTTCCATGCACAGACAAGATAGATCTCTTATATATTTGTTCTCATTTCATTGGCCCTTTCCTTATCCTGGCAGGAGGACAACAGTATCTGTCTTGCTCTGTCTACACCTGGGCCCAAGCTCTGTTCTCAGAGGGTCAGGGCTTAGCCAGGGCCATTATTACCTCACATGCTAGGTGTAAGGAAGTGAGACATGGCAGCTGTTTCCTATGGGCTATCTCTTTCAGATTTAAATTGGAGGTCCCATCTTCTGCTTGATCTGTAAGAAAGGGGGCTCCTGTAGCAGTTTTAATGTCACACATTTGTTTAGGGTTCTAGAATGTAAGTTCCTGTCTCCACTCCCCGCAACTGCTCTGGAAGGTGCTTTGAACATGTTTTTGTGTTTGAACATTTATCAGTATAATGATTAAGTTTCATACAGTAATTAACTGTGAGATTCAGATAATAGGTGTACTTATACTTACAAAGCTTCCAACAAGACTGAAAATCAGTAAAAATATTTCAGCACCTGGATTTTGTCTCCTGCCTCAAAAAGGATACCATGGTCACACAGGGAAGGAAACAGATGAAGGGTATCCTCCTTAAACATGGCCTCTGGTCATGTCTGTTATGTCTGGTGTGTCCACACATCTTCACAGCTGTCATCCCCTGCTAAAGACCCTTTCAAACACACTCAGTAATTTGGAAATGGAATTATAATGCCAGGTCATTTGTTATTGATCCTAAACTCCACGAGGCATAGTGACACATTATTGATTCTAACCTTTATAAGACTGATTAGCTGTATTTCAGAACCCTGATCCCAGATGAACTATTTTTTGTAAGGGTCCCCATCAGTTACCTTCTTTCTTTATGTTGAGACACATGTAACTAGAGCTGTTAGGGATATTTTAGTTTTCATAGCATCTTCTAATGATGAATGACCTAGGACAGCAAGTCACTGAAAACATTCATTTCTAGATGAGTTGACATAGTGAGGAGTCTACTGGGTTCAGGAATACCAAGTCTAACTGCCTTGTGGATGTTTCTTAGGCACAGGCAGAGTGAGTACAGTTAGCTAACATAAACCAGTGAGCTCATAGGAAGCAAGACAGCAAGCAGCACATTCTGTTACTACTCAGACTTGCAAGTTGGTATTGGTATGTAAGATCACTCCACAGTGATATTTATATCAGAATATTGTATTTAAGTAGTTATTTAGTTTCCAGAGTGCCTTTCAGTTAAGTTTGTACTTTTTTTTTTTAATCTCTAATTTCTACCTAATCATTGTTTAATCTGAAGCCTTGGGGTCTTAAGAAGGAAAGCTTAGCCAATATAAGGTATAATTCATGCTTTATTCCTCTCCTAGCCTGTCTTGACTCTTATCTTCCCTCTCCAAGGCTACCGGCTCTCTGATCAGTTCCATGACATCCTCATCCGAAAATTTGACAGACAAGGACGAGGACAGATCGCATTTGATGACTTCATCCAGGGCTGTATCGTCTTGCAGGTGACTGAGCAGCTTCATATGGGTTTGCTGTGACATGCAGAGGTGGGAGTAGGGGATAGGAATGGAGGAGCCACCAGAGTGAGTACTTCCTTCTGTTTAAGTTTTGGAGCTAGGAATACTTTTTTTTTTTTTTTTTTTTTAACCCTTGGAACTAGGATCATTTGCCTCACAGTGATGTTTCAGTAGTTGTACCATAAGATTATAATGACCTGGAAAATGTCTATTTCCTATTTTATTTTATTTTATTTTATTATATTTTTTTGGTTTTTTGAGACAGGCTTTCTCTGTGTAGCTTTGTGCCTTTCCTGGATCTCGCTCTGTAGACCAGGCTGGCCTTGAACTCACAGAGATCCACCTGCCTCTGCCTCCCGAGTGCTGGGATTAAAGGTGTGCACCACCACCGCCTGACCTGTTTCCTATTAATGTCACAGCTGTTATGACATCATAGCATAAGACATTATATTTTTATGGTAAAGCTGGTATAATGAACCTTGATGCTAGTCATATGTAAGTCTAGCAATATGTTTATATATAGTACATAGTCCTTGGCAATAATAATTGACTTATATAATTGAAATACTATGTAATACTATTTATTTTTTAGAACAAGGTCTCTATATCTCTGGCTGGCTTTAAATTCACTATGTAGCCTATGCTGGCTTTAAACTTATTTTCAAAATAATAAATTATAGCTGTGAACCATATGCTTTACTTTTTATCGCTACAGTATATATACCTTCTACTTACTAAAAAAATACAAAGAAGTGCTGGAAAGAGCATTCATTGTTATACCAGCATTAGCCTCCTATATTCCATCCTTGCTGTGACCCCTTGATTGTGCCAAGCAGCCAATCATTGATGACCTATGCTATCTAGGCATGATAAGCAAACTCTAGAGTATGCAGACACCCATTCATTGCTTAGTGTATGTTCCTGTCAAAGAAGCAGGCTCTGCTATTTCTTCTAGATAGAGGTCTAGGTTCTCTAGGTTTAAGCTTTGGAAATATGGTGCATTGATTAGTCCTTAGGTATATTAAGATTTTTGCTATAGAAATTTTCAAACAAAAAGTAACAACAGAGGTAACAGTATGATGATCATACTTCACAGCTGTTAGCTCAAAGTGGGTTATATGTGACACATCCATGCTCTGGCCCCTTTATCTAAAGTAGATTCAGTTCATAGAAAGCAAATGTTTTCTTCTTTAATACTTCAGTGGAACCTGTTGTTAAGAGGTAAGTCCTTAGAGATTGAACCTAAGCTGAGGTCACTTACATTGGTTGCAGAACCACTGAGAGATGTGGACAGCATTAAGCCTTGAGATACAATGTAGAATTTTGGAAAATATTCTCAGTGTTGTTCTAGTTCAAAGAAAATCAATAAAAGTGTATCTCCTCTAATTGGATTGCTAATTACAATGCTGCTTGATTTCTTAAAAAATGAATCTGAGGGCCTAGAGAGATGACTTAGCAGTAAAGAGCACTGGCTGCTCTTCTAGGTGATCCAGGTTTGATTCCCAGTACCCACATGGTAGCTAACAACCATATGTGACTCCAGTTCCAGAGGATCCAGTACTCTCTTCTGGCCTGCATGGGCAATGAGTACACATGGTGCACAGACATACAATCTGGCAAAACACCCATACACATAAAACAAAAATAAATCTTTAAAAAAGTCATTCTGGGTCTAGTATGGTATAAGCCTATAATCCTAGCTTCCAGGAGCCTGAGCTACAAGATTCATGAGTTCTAGGCAAAGCCTAGCTACATAACAGTAAGTACCCTGTCTTAAACAAACAAATAAAAAGATCTTGGCATGTCACCCCCTGTTCTTCATCTTGTTGGATAACTGGTCTATTAGTATTCAAGCTTCAAGTCTCTGAAAGAAACTACCTCTGCTACTACTCTCTCATGAGGTTAGGGATGCTTACAGTGTTCTCTGAGCACTTTAAAAAGAGATTTGATGTGAAATCTCATAGACTGTGTCTGAATTATTATAAAGTTAGAGTTCACATTTATAAGTAAAGTTCTGATCCTTACATTTCTGGGTATGCAAAGGTTTGGGTTTTTTATTTTTTCAGCCTCCTGGGTAATCTAGTCAAGTCCAGAAGAAGCTCTCCACTCTGTACACCTTGTACTCTGTTGGTATTGTTTCCTGAGGGGTGGGGTGGGGTGGACAGCCAGTTTCTTGGATCAGTTTTACCTTTGGAAAAATGACTGAAAATGCTAGAAAGGTGGAGAATCTAAAAGGAAAGAGAACATTGTATGATATAGGTAAAAGTTTCCTCAGAAATGTGTTTCTTTTTTTTCTAAAAAGCCCAGGCTGGCATTGATTTTTCCCTGTGTAGTTGAGGGTGGCCTTGAACTCCTGGTCTTTCTACCTCCACTTCCCAAGTTCTAAGATTACAGACTTGAATCAGCACTCTCAGTAATTCATTATTCTTTGTGTTTTGTTTTATGGTGCTGGGATTGAAACTAGAGCCTTGCACAGGTTAGGCAAACTTACTCTTTGCTACAGTCATTTGTTACTGACAGAGACATGTTCTGGAGGATGTGTTATTAGGTGAGGTTATTGTGCAAACATGAGTGTGCTTACACATAATCTGGATGGCAGAACCTGTTATACATGTGAACTGTATTGTATGGCATAACCACTGTGTTAGCTTTCTTTATCTTACCATTAAAAAAATGACATAAATCAATTAGAAATAAGATTTAGGTTCACAATTTTAGAAGCTTTAGTCCAGATTTGGCTTGTTGCTTTGGGGATTTGTGACAGGCAGACAGGAAGGTGATTGGAGTCCCAATAACCCTTTCATGGGTACACCACTAGTGGCCTAATTTCTTCCCACTAGGCACCACTTCCCTAACATACCGTTTAGACAGAGTTCCTAACACGTGTTTTTTGTTGTTGTTGTTGTTTTAAGCAGATATTTAAGATTCAGATTGTAGTGTCTTATAGTCCAGAACTGACCAAGACATAGTTTTGTGGCCACATGACTAGTTTGTTTTGTGATAATAGTATTTTGTGGAGAGTAGAGAACATTGAGACAGACTCTTGCTATGTAGACCAGGATGGTCTTGAACAGTCTTTCCTCAGCCTCAGTGCTGAGGTTCAAGTGTGTGATACCTCCTTGCTTTTTTTTTTTTTTCTTTCACAAAAAAACCATTCATGTCTAAAGTAGTAAGTAGACCATGAACTGTTGAGTCTTGATGTGCTGGGGCTGTTGTTTTCTGTTAACACATAATATTCCCTTGTGTCTTTGGTTTTGTTTTGTTTTCATTAGAAATACTGAGAACATACTTATGGTCTTCATGAGTCTATTCAAAATTGGCATGCATGTAACCTAGTCTTACAAAATGTGAGTGAAATCTGGGCATGATAGCACCATGCCTTTAATCCCAGCACCCGGTGCTCTGGAGGTAGAGGCAGACAGATGGATTTCTGAGTTCAAAGTCAGACCAGGCCAGCCAGAGTTACATAGTTGTTCTCTGTCTCAAAAACATAAAACAAATAACAACAAAATGAATGGAATAAAATGGTCTTGCTCATCTACTTCTTACCTGTCTGGGTCCAAATTCTGCTGGAGGGGAGATGGGCTAAGGAGGCTGAGCCCTGCATAATGCTTACCCACTGCATGTAGTTGGCCCTTTCCCCACTGGGCCCTTCAACACATGGGCCCTTTGGGCATATAGTCAAGATTCAAAGTGTCTCTGTTCGGGCTACACAGACCAGGTCCATGAGATGGTTGTGAAATGTGAAGAAGGGTCTATGTGGTATATAGTTGGCTAGGCCTGCCATACCCTTTGTTGTCCATAGAGGCACTGACTAGAGGTGCTCAAGACTACCCCTGTGCTTTCCTGTGTGAATGCCATTGCAGTATCCTTCTAAGAGATGAGGGAAATGCATGTGCTTCTGAGATTGGGTCCCCAAATGTCTTTTTAAAATGTCTTCTATCTAAGTATACTGTTCTGTCCAGTAAATTCTCAATGTCTATGCTTCTCCCAGAGGTTGACAGACATATTCAGGCGCTATGACACGGATCAGGACGGCTGGATTCAGGTGTCTTATGAGCAATATCTCTCCATGGTCTTCAGCATCGTATAACCAGGCCTTGTGAACAGCAAGCACAGCGTGCAAAAAGACTGAAAATGCCAAATCCCTTACCTGTGATGAAACAGGGCACAAGTGCAGTTAGATGCTGTTCTTCCTGTAGGCTGTATAATTACTACTTGGGGACCTGGCTGTACATATGTGAATAAGCTGGTTAGTGATTCTGTAGTGGCACCCTAGCTACACTGTTATAATACAAACCTTGGGTTTGCTGACTAATTGTGCCATGAGGTGAAACCTAATAATGGTTCGGGATTCTGCTCTCAAACTATCATGTTCTCTTCTAGATGTCTCTAATTCTGTAGTTGAAATGCTTTTATTAGCCAATAGGATTTTAAAATAATATGGAACTTGCACAGAAGGCTTTTCATGTGCCTTACTTTTTTAAAAAAGAGTTTATGTATTCATTGGAATATGTAACATAATAAAGTAATGATACAGACTGTTGCCTACTCTTTTTTTTTTTTTTTTTTTTTTAAATAAAACAGGTGGAAGAAATGTACCCATTGTTGCTGCTCTAGTTGGTGGTGTGAACCTGGGAGAGTGGGGTCTAAATTGAGGCAGACTAAAGTCTCATGCAGTAGCCAACTTTATTTAGAGCGTAAGACAATTTACACTCTGAGGGTTAAGAAGAATCACATGAGAAAGGTGTTCAATCACAAGGACAAGACACATGTGGCAAAAACATGTTTTCCATAGAGGCACATGAGTAACAGCAGCTGAAGTAAACTCACTCCCATCTGCCACACCTGGGATGAGCATGAACACACACTCCAAGAACGATTCTGTTTTGAAGAAACAGATCACAAAACTTGTTTTCTTGGAGTTTTCTCACAAGCACCCGGAATTCTCACATGACTCCATTCTTGTACTGTGTTCCAACATCTATGTCTCTAAATTCACTGTCTCACATGTACTTTGCTACATGAAATTATGTTCAACAGACAAGCAGGACAGATGGGCTAGGAAGATGAGGTTTAACTAACCAGAGATAAGAACCATGTTAAATTACCTTACACCAGTTCTGGGGTTAGGAACCCTTCATGTCTCCAGCTTGTCAACTCTGCTTAAAGGAAATAGATTTTGCTTTAGGAGAGGTAGGGATATGAAGACAATTGGATAGGTGTCAGGGATGAGAAACATCCATTGAGGTCCTCTCCTGGCCAAGGATGCCTCTGAGGGTTTGTTTCCTGTGGTATCTGGTTTATAGGACCACAGAGAGAAGGGGCTATATTCTATGGTGGCAAAGTTGTGTTGCTTCTTGGGCTTTGACCTTGTGATCCCATTATGGGAGTCTCTGGGTGTGCTCTAAGGATCCATCCATGTTGGTCATCTCCCAGACATTGACCCACACTAGCAAATGACCCTATTCAGTGAGGTCAACCAATACACAGTGAAGTCAGTGGTATATGATGCCACCATCTGTGTGAAGGCTACTACTTGGACTCATCTTCTATTTATAGCCACCAGTCATCTCTGCTCCCTCCCAGCCCTGTCTGCAACCATCCTCTTACAGTCTCAGGTGGCAGGACCCCAATACTTCTTGTCCCTGTGCTCACCTGTTCATGTATACATATACCAAATATGAGTACCACATATCTGAGTACCTGCATTGCACACGAGCATTTTCATGGCATACCTTAGTGCCTGCACTGCATACTTGAGTTCCTTTATGTGGGTAGTTTGAATGTAATTGACCCCCATAATCTCAAAGGGAGTAGCACTACTAGATGTGATTTTTTTTTTTTTTTTTTTTTTTTTGAGTAGGTATGGCCTTGTTGAAGGAAGTATGTCACTGTGGGAACAGGCTTTGAGGTTTCCTATGCTCAGGATACCACCCAGTGTCTCAGTTTACTTTCTGTTGCCTTCAAGATAAAACACTCAGCTCCGGCACCTAATCTGCCTGCATACCACCATGCTCCCTGTCATGATGGTAATGGACTGAACCTCTGAAACTGTAAGTGAGCCACCCTAATTAAATGTTTTCTTTATAAGAGTTGCCGTGGTTATGTTGTCTCTTCACAGCAATAAAAACTGTAACTAAGACACTACCACACTTCTGAGTACTTGCACCAACAATACACCTTAGGTCCTGCTCCACAGTCCTGAGTACCCCCACACCATACAACTGAGAAACTGCTCTACACATGTGAATATCTGATTCCTATAATTGAGCACCTGTACTGTGGGTCTGAGGACCCACCCAAGGACACCTGAGGCTCTGGTGCACACATCTGAGTACTTGAATCCACACACCATACTTGAGTCTCTGCTTCATATGCCTGAATACTTGTACTGCACACCTGAAAGCCTACCCAAAACCTGCACTACACTCCTGAGTTTCTGTATCACATATCTGAATACCTTCACTACATGCCTGAAAACCTACCTGTTCCACATGCCTTCACATGAGAATGGAGTGCCTTGATTGCACTTGTGTGAGCTTGTACCATACACCTGGGAGTGTACCACACCCAAGAATGAAGTACCTGTGCCACATATCTGGGTGTGTCTGTGCCATAATCCTGAGTAGAGTACCTGCTAGGGTCCAGTGCTATCATTAGGAAGGCTTAGGCTTGGATTCTTGACCTGAGCTGGGTATGATTTGGCTGGGTTGCTTCCAGAAATTCAAAATGGCCTGTAGTTAGGGTCCCACCTGAGGGAGGCACAGTGGTAAGTGAACTGGAGTCTGTTTGTGGAGTGGGGACTTTGCTGGTCTTTCAAAGGCCAGGGAAGGAAGTGGCTCATGGTATGTAGGAGGGCCAATAGCAAGGCAGGTGCCTACCTTAAAAGAATCAGTGCTCTGTGCCTCTAGTACACCAAACTGCCCAGCACAGACTCCAGCCCTTAGCAGAGAAAGCAAGGACACCTGCTGAAGGAAAACCATTGAGCTGAAGAATGTTTATCTTCTATGCCCCCATGGGTTTGCTCAGCCTGGCCACATGGGGGCAGTGCAGTCACATCACAGACGGGCCCTGCCCATTCAGGACATTTGCAGAAGCAACAGAAGAAGCTCTAGGGCTGGCTAAAGTGTGGGTGTCTAGAGGGAGTTTCCTGCGGGTTTGTGTCCTTTGCTACTTCCTTCTTGTTCATTCAGAACTGATTGTTAGGAAGTGGTGAATGGATAGCTGATGAGGAAAGTATGAGTGAGGAGCTGGCCATGGTGTGGACAAAGCCCTGCTAAGGAAGAGGCAGCCTTAGAAAGGAGAGACAAGGATATCCACCCTCCACCCATGCTGATCCATCATATGAACAGTATACACATGATTAAACACTATATAACTTTGTATGGTAAGAAATTTCTTGAGATCCTGGAGCTGTCACTCAAATTCAAACCAGAGGATCCTACATGAAGAATGGTTAAGGTTGTCTGACCCTCCAGATGAGATAGTGACCACTCTGGTGACAAGAAGTAGATCTTGAGCCTTAACCTATAACCATTTTAACTAATAGTAGGGAATGTATCTTTCCCTCCCCTCTACTCATTGTAAAGATTGGGAATACCATCAGGTCCCCAAGAACAAACTACCCCCTAGTCTGTGTCTTACAAGAAGAAATTTCTTTTAAAACACCATACCCATGACCTTTGGAAAGTTACTTGTCCCTTTCACATCCCAGCAGCTTATTAAAAGATCTCCCCTTTCTTCTGTCGGGGACAGCCTGTTCTCCCACTATCAATGCTGTCCCCCATTTTCTTGAGAGGATTCTGATGAAGCTTTACTTTGCTTGAGGTTGGGGAGATGGCTCAGTGAATAAAGTGCTTGCTATACATGATGAAGACTTGAATTTGGATTCCCAACATTCACATAAAAAGCTGTATGTGTGGTGCAGGACTCCAAATGCTGAGAGGAAAAAACAGGAAGATCCCCAAGGCTCACTGACCATCCAGTCAAACCAACCAGTGAACTTCAAGTTCATTGAGAGAAAATAAGAGGTGGAGAATAAGAGGAAGAAACTTTATGTCAACTTCTGGCCTCCATATGCACACACATAGGTGTGCATCCCCACACACTTATGTGCACATACATACACACCACACAAACAAAAGCACCCCTATAGTCTTTCAGCCAGGTAAGGACTTCCCTGCCCCTATACATGTGAGTAGGTACAGTGGGAAACAGGTAGTTTCAGGATAAGGGAATGTGGGGGTACATCCTGGAGGATGGGGCCTCCAGGGTAATGAATGTGGGATCTGAGCTACCTGTTGTGGGCTCAGTACCCAGGATGCCTCTGTCCTAGTTCTCTTTTGTGGCTCCACATCCTCAGACAACCCAAACAACCTAGGCTTCCCTGCCAACCTAGAAAGAGCTAGGAGTGAGGTTTCCTGTTACAACCTTCTCACAGCCTGACGGTGTGCTAGTTGAGGGCCAGTGCCGAATTACTTGGCTTCTTCTTTCCAATTTGAATACAGCTTGTGCTAATGAGTGTGCTGGGAAAACTGCAAGAGAATTCGATGGATGTCTGATTTTCCACCAGAAGCTTCAGGAAGCTGACACTATGCCTCTAGTAGTTGGAACATCCATACTAAAATACAGCAGTGCAAATGCCGAGTCCTGCAGCTCCATGTCCAACATCCTGAGCTCTTTTTGGCGTTATTTGTGCTCTGGTAGCTTTGGATAGCCCTGTACTTCCAGGTCTGTTTGCCTGTGGCACATGTGACCCACTCGCCTATAGCTTCCCTTAGGAAATGTTCCACATTTCTGACATCTCCAGGATTCTGCTACTCCACTACAGTTTAGACTTTCCCGCCCTAGGATGGATTCTTAGGACCTCCTTGTGGGGAATTAGCCTAGCCTCAACACTTTTCTCTAACTATGGTGCAAGCCTCACTGACACCACCACCAAGAAGACACCTTAGAGCCCACTTAATCTATAATTGTTATCTCAGAGAGGTGGAAAAAGACAGTCACCCACGAAACAGAGTCAGCTTCTAGAATCATAAAATAGGAAATAGCTCAGAAATTAGATGTAGAGCAATATTTGGGGGAAATGGGTTGAGAAACAGGGGATTTTTTTCAGAACTCAGTGAGAGTCTGGTTTAGAGGGGCCCACAAAGCACCAAGTGCAGTTAATAGATAATGGCCACACTAGGGCACTTTGATCCCTGGGGTAGAAGAACTCCCAAGGCTTCTGAGAGCAGCAGAGGTCACGGGAGACCAAGACTTGGAACAGTTATATTTCCCAGCATTGACACCAGAGCTAGTATAAGGTGTATGAAAGGAAATTGCTTTCTACCTGGGCCCTGTCCTTTCCAGGCATGTGGTCAGATGAACCATAGACTTTCCTGGAAATTTTTTTTTGTTACTTCTTTATCTAGGTAACTTCTGGAAGGTATGCTCTGGAAAAATTCAGTGAGAAAACGAAAACTAAACCAAACCAAGCAAACCAAACAAACAAAAAAACCCAACTATGATTCAGATAATAGAGTAGGAGGACCAGTTAGATAGCCAGGAATCAGGGTGAGCTTTAGAGGGAAAAGTTCTTGGGTGGGGCTAAGACAGAACCTGATACTGGACTGTGGAGATTCACTGAGAAGCACTTGCAGACCTCTGAGATGTGGGAGGACAAAGACTGACTCAGAAAAATAAGCAAATGAGTCACTGCTCAGTCTGCAGTGTCTGTGAAAAGAAACAAATCACAGAAAAATCAGCACTCCTCTCTCCACTTCCAACCTCAACTACTGGCTTTCCCTTCTTTGTGCTAGGCCCACAATATGTGTCTTCAGCTTTGGGCTGAAGTGCATAAGATTCTGCCCTGGGGCAAAGCATAAGTCCAATAAGGCTTCTGCTAGTCGAACTTTTCACTGAAATCAGTAAAGACAGAAAAGGTTTGTGAAGGCGAAACTTTCAGTCATGGAAACAGGATCCTAAGAAAACAAGAGGAAAGTAGAGGCTCCAAGAGACAGGCAATGCCCGTGATCAGAGTAGGAGCCATGTCAAAAGTATGCTGGAGTAGGATATCAGAGGTTATGATGGAGTCAGGCCATGCTGGAGTAGACCGATGTTTGACATCTTTGCCATACCAGAAAACTACTACTGAACAGTGTCTGTCTACCATCTGGTACTTGATGTCTATCAGGTGTGGAGTCCTCCTTCCTCACCTAGGTTATAACACTAGTATATAGGGACAGGGATGTAGCCCACCGCTTAGTTTCAGCTCACAGGAATGGATCTTTAGATTAGGGCAATGTCAAGACTGTGGGTAGGGGTGCCAGCATCAGCTTCATAGCTAGAGTCTCCCAGATGTAGTTGAGGTTTGCAAAAGTTTGGCAGAGTTGAGACAGGCTGTATTTCTGACTCATCTGACTCCTTTCAGAAGATGGAGTGAGGGGCTCTTCTGACTCCCTGTGATCATCTCATACCTCAAGCTTTCTAGTAGTTTCTGTTCATGTTGGAGTCTGGTATAAGAAATTGAAAAAAGTTTGTTCCCTGTTTTTGTCATGGAGATAATGCCCATCGAGATGTTGGTGTGTGTGTGAGAGAGGAATGAAAAGGACTAGGAGAGCTGAACTTGTACATTAATATTAGGTTATGTGCACTGCCATGCTGAAGATCTTAAGACTTTAGCTACATTTTACTTACTCAGTGTCCTAGCTAGTGGAGCCTCTTGTACTGCTTCGTCTCTCAGATACTTCCTGCAACCTTCTCTGGGCAGCCTCTACTCTATATCTCCCAGGTTGCAGCTGCAGAGTCCCAGAGAACTGCAAGGTCAGAAAGTGTGTTCAGGGAGTAGGAAACCACATAGCCCTCCACAATGCACATCTAGCTGAAGGCAGTTTGTGATGCAGGTGGGTTGGTTGGGAGGGACAGACTTCACAATCACTGGGTAGTAGGAGCTTCCCAGAGTCTTTCCATGCAATACTTGGATTCTTTGCTGTCTTTCAGGAAAAAAGGTTGAAGAAGACAGTCATAAGAGAGAAGTTTGATACTAAGTGACTGCTGTGAAGAGAGCAGCCTATGACTGTGCAGGGTCCTGACCTATGGCTGTGAAGAGACACCATGACCAAGATGACTTATAAATGAAAGCATTTAATTAGGGGCTTGCCTACAGTTTTCAGAAGGTGAGTCCATGATCATCATGGCAGAGAGCATGGCAGCAGGCAGGCATAGCACTGGAACAGAAGCAGAGAATTTACATCTTGCAGAAGGTGTAGGCAGCGAGAGAAAGCGAATTGGTAATGGTATGGGTTTTTGAAATCTCAATGCTCATCCCAAGTGACACACCTCTGACAAAGCCACACATCCTAATCCTTCCCAAAAAGCTCTGCCAACTGTGGACTAAGCATTCAAATATAGGAGTCTATGGGGCCATTTCCTTTTCTTTTTAAAATATATTAATTTATTTATTTTACATCCTGACCACAGAGGATGGTGTTCCCTCCCCTTCCTCTTCTCCCATTCCCTCTCCTCCTCCCATCCCTCTTCCTCCATCTACTCCTCTTCTGTTTCTGTTCAGAAAGGGGCAGGCTTCCAATGGGTATCAACAAGGCAAGGCATACCAAGTTGCAGTAGGACTAAGCACCTCGCCTTGTATTAAGGCAGGGCAAGGTGACTCAGTATAGGGTTTCCAAAAGCCAGCCAAAGCATTAGGGACAGGCCCTGCTCCCACTGTTAGGAGTACCACAAGTAGACAAAGCTACACAACTGTCACATATATGTAGAGGGCCTAGGTCAGTCCCATGCAGTCTCCCTGATTGTCAGCTCAGACTCTGAGCTTTTATGAGCCCTGGTTAGTTGTTTCTGTGGGTTTTCTTGTGATGTCCTTGACCCCTCTGTTTCCTACACTCTTACCTCCCTCTCTTCAGCAGGATTCTCCTAGCTCAGCCTAATGTTTGACTGTGGTTCTCTACATCTGTTTCCATCAGTTACTGGATGAAGGCTCTCTGATGACAATGGGGATAGTCACCGATCTATGAGTATAGCAGAATATCATTAGGCATCATTATGTTGACTTTTTTTGGACAGTTGTGTTTCATTCTATCCCAGTTCTCTGGGCCATCCAGCCTCTGGGTCCTGGCACTCCGGGCAGTGTCGGGGTGGGCTCATTCTTGTGACATGGGTCCCAGGCTGGACCAGTCATTGGTTGGCCACTCTATGGGGGCCATTTTCATTCAAACCATCACAGAGAGTAAAGCACAGTCCTGTCTGCCCAGTTTAGAAGGGTATGAATGGGAGAGGCCAGAGGCAGTTGAAGTCAACTACCACCAAAGCTCAGACATAGAAAAAATGATTTTGCTCTTCTACACTTCCAAATGCCTCTGTCAGGTCTAAGAGCTAGATTTGGCCTTGGGTACCTTCCAGTGGCCATCATCCTCTGGGTGGTGTGGCAGCAACTCTCTGGAACTGCCACACCCAGAGCAGAGTTTCTAGGGCTGGCTGTGGTACCTGGGGTTCTTTATATTCCTAAGCCCTCAGCCATACTCAAACCCCCACACACAGAGTCAGAGGACAGGAAGTGGTTGGATAAAATGGACTGGAACCCAATAGGCAGAAATCTGAATGGGGGCAGCTCAGTGCCTGGCATCTCTGATTCCAACTAGGGGTCCTGACTGGGGAGAGGGCAGGGAAGAGTTCTGGAGCAGAAGGCTCCCAATAGTGTCTTTTTTGCAAGGCGGAAAGAAGATGCTGTGGTTGGGGAGTGGTCCATTTGAATTTTGACCATTGTGGTAAGGGGTGGGTGGTCATATCTTCCAGGATGCAGGGACCCTGGACAGCCATATGAATGGAAGTTGCAAATGTAGACTAGTCCCAGAAAACACTGCTGAGGATACCAGAGTCACCTTGATGTGGAATACCCTAATAGTTGGGGCTCCTAATATGGGGTACTCTGTCTTCTGTGCCCTCAACTTTAAAGGTGGTACTTTCTTTTGAAGGGTCATCTTTACAGAACTTGAGACTGTGAGAACAATATGAGGAACATCTGAGATTGACGACCTATACCTCTGAAGGTATCAAGGACCAAGGGTTCTGCTGTACCTGGGTAGAGCAATTCTCAACTACCATGCCAGTCCAGGAATCAATAGTGAAGAGTCCCCTTCCTGTTGATTCTGAGGGGACAAGGTAAGTGTGGTGGGACTTGTATTTGTCTTGCAATGTAGAGGTTACCTTCCCTTAAGCAGGAGTGAAGCTCTTTCTAGAAAGTTCTAAAGGTCCTGAAAGGGACAGCAAAGCCCAAATTCTTAGGGTACCTATGGTTGCCAGTTCCCCCATCACCAGGCTATGCACAGCAGAACCTCTCTCCTCTGCCTCTCAGGTGCCACCACCACTTCATTATACCTTCAGTTTTGTTTTCTCCAGATTACCAAAAACACTGCATGCCCGTTAACAAAGCTATACAAGAATCACAAACATCTTGAAAATTTCAAAGAAGAAAAACAAGTTTACAGTAACCTCAGTTCTAGCAAACCAAAAAAAAATTTTTTTTTGATTTTTCGAGACAGGGTGTTTCTGTGTAGCTTTGCACCTTTCCTGGACCTCGCTCTGTAGACCAGGCTGGCCTTGAACTTACAAAGATCTGCCTGGCTCTGCCTCCTGAGTGCTGGGTTTAAAGGTGTGCGCCACCACCGCCCAGCTGCAAACCAAATTTTTCTATGCATAGTTTACATTACAAAAACAGATCAAGATATAATTAATGATTAAAAAAACATGGTAGCGTAGCTGCACATTATTTGATGCCCAAACTCAATATAAATACCTCAATATAAATATAAATATATTAAATAAATATACTCAATATAAATAGTTACTCAGTCACTATTCCTGAGCCTATTTTGTCTGTCAGGCAGAGATGTTTACAGAATAGAGAACAGAATACACCCTACCCCAATGTCCCCAGATTTACTGGTGGAACTCACAAACTAGAACGTGTCAGCTGTTCAGTTTCAGAGCTGTGCATGGAAAAGTTAAGGTACTTTTCTTTTCTTTTTTTTTTTTTTTTTGGTTTTTCGAGACAGGGTTTCTCTGTGTAGTTTTGCGCCTTTCCTGGGACTCACTTGGTAGCCCAGGCTGGCCTCGAACTCACAGAGATCCGCCTGGCTCTGCCTCCCAAGTGCTGGGATTAAAGGCGTGCGCCACCACCGCCCGGCCGGTACTTTTCATCTCTGAGATCCCAGGACTAGTCCCTTGTGTCTCACAAGATTCTATCTAGGGAAGGGAATGCCTTCTGTCCAAACAGCCAGTGCTGAGTCGGGAGCAAGCAAGGGTAATCAGGGAACCTTAGTCAATGGACAGTGACATTAAGGTGTGTCCCAGGAGCTGGAAACATGGGCAGAGTCAACAGGACTGGCTGCCTAGGTGGAAGGCAGGGATGAAGACTGGAACATGAAGGGCACACTGCCCACATGGAGAACTCCACGGACTCCATGAAAGGTATCTTGTGCTTATTAGCAGGAGTCCTGATACCTAGGCCTGGTGGGACAGTAGAACAGGTTGGTTTAGGGATGAACCTATCCATCATGTGGTGTCCTGAAAAGCTTCAGATGAGAATGTCGCCCAAAAGACCACGAAGTGCCTAACCTATCTCATTAGGTAAATTCTGTGTCAGAAAGTAACAAACTAATATTTTATTCTTTGCAAAGTATAAAAATACTGTATCTTTAATCTTTTTGATTCTCCAAACAACTCCATAGAACAGGTGAGGAGGGTCACCCTAAATCCAGGTTACCTATTCTGATCTCACCCTCTGGCCCTAGGGGCCAAGGAGTCCCAACCCACAACTCTGCAAAACGGGGGGAGACCACCTGGACCGCCTCAGGCCCAGGTGAGATTTGGTGCACAAACTGGAGGCTTGCTCTGGGAATTCGAGAGGCCCAGAGTAAGACAACATATGGGCACGAAGACTTCGGAGGATCGCGGGGACTCGAAGGGCACGCGGTGCCACCCTATCCAGGCACTCAGACCTGGGGACTCTAGATACTCCAAGGGCGCGGGGCAGGCAGGAATGAATATGTGCGTGCGCCCCCTGCCGCTTTTCCCTTGCTCCTGCCGCTCCGGGCGGGGCAAGGCGGCTCGCGTGCCGGGGTGGGGCTTTCCTTCTCTAGTCCTGAGGCCAGGTCCCCGAGATGAGAGAGCTGACAGCTCCTGGCCTCTGCGGCTCCCTCAGCGGGCGCGCCGATCTTCCGCGCCCGCCTGTCCCGGGTAAGTGCTCCTGGGCTCCAAGGGATCTTTGGTCTTTGCCTCTGCAGTACCCACTCTGAGATTGTCCTGCCTTGGTCCGGGGCCCCTTCTCCCACTCATTCTTGCGTCGGGAGGGCCCAGAAATGCTGAAAGTAGTGGACACTCCAGGGGCGTCTCGTTTGACACCCGAATCTTTGAGGGAAGTCAGTCAGGTCCCACAGTTTGAGGACCTCAATTTCTCCAACTCGGGTATCCTGTCCCCAACCGCCTTCACTCTTGCAATGCAAATGAGCATATACCTGTCCCGAGTTAGGGAGCTCTTTGCCCTGGACCTAATATCTTTTAGAAGTTTTTTGCAGATGCTGGCAAGGGGCGCCCCACAGTCCACCTCATCCATCCCCAGGACTGGGGCACCACAGGCACAGGCAGAGGAAGTGGCGCAGCCAGCCCCTTCATGGAGATCAGAGGGCAGTAACCTGGGACTCACACTTTGGAGGGAATTCCACCATTTCAGGAATTCACCAGTTAGTGGCTCCAGAAATATTTGTCCCCTCCAATCTTGAGTGGCAGAAAATTCCAGAGTGTGGCTTTTTAAAGAAAGGGACGGGAGCCTTGGTGTTGTTGGGAATCTGCATGGCACAAACCCCGAAGTCCTCAGTCCCTGTGTTGGTGCTATAATCCCAATGGAGATTACTATTGCCCCCCAACCCCTCCCCGCTTCAGGGAGTCTGGGAGGAGGTCCAGGCTCTACACAGTTCTGGCACATGGGTCCCTCTACAAAAGCTCTATTTTGCGGCTGGTTCCAGGGTTTCGGTTCATGGGATCTTTCTAGCTATGCCTACCCCTTGTTCGGCGTGGGAGGTGTAGTTTGGCTTCTCAGGACTATATCCAGCTAAGCTTAAAGGCTCTGCTCCAGGAGAAGCTCGAGTGTGCATCTTGGAGATTATACCCCAGAACTTAGGGTACTGGACAGTGTAACTGGACTTTTTCTGGTCTAGTCAGACCCATAGTAAGAGATACTCTAGGCCTCAGAGCCTGGTTCGCTTTTGCCCATCACGGGAGCTGGCCTGCCTTGGTTATGAGACCCTGCTGCAGTATGCAGTGGCTGTCTTTGTTATGGTCAGATGCTGATTATTCCAGACTGGGCTCCGTGTTCAGCTTAATGAAGTAGCCCCATGAAGTGTCTGTTGCCAACCATCTTATTGAAGAAGGTATGGGAATAGACAGTTTGCCTGTGCCTTAGCAGGATGGGCACTATTTGTGTTCAAAACAAGTATGTCCTTTCCACCCTGCCTTCCCAGTAACTGAACATGCTATCAAGGTTATCATGAATACAAGACTAGAAAGAAGACTGAAATATTGCTACCGTGAACACAGGGAACTGTTTTTTATTTCTACTTTCTACTTATCTGTTATATAAAATGAACAGCTGTTACTTTGCTGATTTGCCTTAGTGAGTAGAAGGTCCACAGACCTGACAGAGGGCAGGCCCTGCTGTCAGAATAGAGCTTTCCTATGAAGAGCACTCACATGTTTGCTGCCCATGGCCCCATGGCTCAGCTCAGGCTATCAAAAAGACCCTGTTCTGGGCCACCAAGAGTCCACTGTGGAGGGTCTCTCCAACCAGTCTTCATTGAAGAGATGTCCCCTATCTGCTTCTAAAGTATGGGGAGGAGATGTAGTTGGCCACAAGGAACATTTGTGTGAAGTTGGTCTGATCCTATAGAGAAGGGTACACAATATAGGAGTCAGCTGCAGTGAAGCTAACACTGTGCTGGGGACATGGGCAGAGACCAAGGTACAAGACAAAACTCAAAGCAGTTGTTTGGAAAGACTTGTAGATGCCAACAAGTTGCTTCTTGCTCCTCTTGCTGTAGGAGCATAGAGCAGGATTTATCAACTCTTGATGCTTTTTGCAATAACCTGCATTTTAGGACTGTTGCTCACATTTCAGTGGAGACATCTAGGAACGTATCTTAGGCTACAGTGATCACCAACAAGTGGCTGTTTATGAGGCTAGACAGGCTCATGACACTCACAGATTGTAGGCCTTGTTGCAGTTCCTGCTGTATGAGGTAGGAGAGTAAAGATGGTTCATAGTGGCCTTCTGCTGTGGCCTCTGGGCTCCTACATGTCATTGGTTGTCCCCTATCCAAACGTTCTAGTTCTCTTCCTGCCCTGAGACTCATTTGGCCATGAGGTTGGTCAAGCTTGTGGTGCTGGGGCTTCAGTTGTTCTAGAATGTAAGAGTAATCCCCTTCCTTTGCTTGATTTGACCTGGAGGGTGGTCCAGTGAGTAGTGTGTGTGTGTGTAGCCCTCTGAGGGTGTCAGGAAGCATCTCTGGCCTGTTCTCTGGGGCCAGGCCTGGGTGTGGCTTGGAAGTTTCCTGTCTGAGTTGAAAATCCTTTGCAGACCCAGTGAGATGGCTTTACATGCTGGCCTCTAGCCACTGCTTATCCAACCTGGTTTCTTAGAGAATTCAACTGACTAGGCATGTGGCTGGACATAGGCTGAGGCCAGCATCTCACAGGCCTTCCTGGGAAGGTGGGCCTTCTGAATGTCTTTTCACACCCTCATCCCTTCCCAGGGGTATCTGTTGTGCTCATAGCCACTGCTCACCACCATCTACCTATCCATCCAAACCCTCCTGCTCCCCCATCCCCACTTCTTTAGGTGTCTTCCCAGTCAGCCTGAAGATTTCCCTCTGACCTCATCACTCCTGCAGCTTCCTAATCTCTCCTACTGTTGTTAAGTTGTAGTAGTTTCTAGGCCTATATGTGATACAACTTGCCAGTGTTTTCTGCCATTCTGTACATTGTCTTTTTACTTTCTTTTTAAATTAAAAAATGTTTTATTTGTATTTTGTGTAGATAAGTGTTTTGTCTACAGTTATTTATGAGCACCACATGCATGCCTACTGATAGTTGTGAGCTACCATGTGGGTATTGGAAACCAAACTCAGGTCCTCTGCAAGAGCAACAAATGCTCTTAACCACTGAATAATTCCTCTAGCACCTCCTTTTACTTTCTTGCTGGTGTACTGTGAGACAAAAGTTTTGTTTTGGTGAAATCCAATTTATCCTCTATTTTTTTGTTTTTTACTTGTGCTTTTAATGCCAAAACTAAGAATATTGTCACATTTAAGGACATGAAGGCTTATATTATTTTTGTTTGTTATAATCCTTATGTTTCTGAGAGTGTTGAAGCTTTAGCTATTACATTTAGGTCTTTAATGAATATTGAGTGATTTTTTTTTTCAAGTAGTATGCGGCAGGGGCCCAGTCTCATGCTTTAGCATGATATTCATTTGATGTGGATATTCATTTGTCACAACACTAGTTGTTGAAGAGACTGTGTCTTCCTCATTAGGTAAGCTTGGAACTAGAGCTGAAAGTCAGCTGACCACAGTATGACCATTCTTGTGCCACATGTTCTCTCTTCTTGAAGCATAAGAATCCACTTATTAATGTATTTATGCTCTACATGGGGCCTTGGTATATAGCTGAGGCTGACCTTGGTCAGTATCCTTCTACCTTAGCATCTCCAGTGATGGGGTTACAGATGTGCATGGCCAGGCTATCTTCTCTGTCTTTCTAAAATCAGATTCCCTGGAGTTGGAACTTACCTGATGTGGTTTCTGGGAACCAAACTCGGGTCCTCTGCAAGAGCAGTAAACACTCCTAACCACTGTGCTGTTGTTGTGGCTCCTTCTGTACCCTATTAAGGAAATGTTTAAGTCTTTTACAAAGGTGGGAAGAACTGTACAGTGAACCCACTTTGCTTACGAACCAGGTGGTTAATTATCAGTATTGACAGACATGGCTTCATTTGAGCCTTATTCTGCCAACCAAGCCATCTAGACTCCACTTTCCTCCCAGTTATGTAGAAGTGAATCCTTTGCACGCTCTGTGTGTGTGTGTGTGTGTGTGTGTGTGTGTGTGTGTTTCTAAAACATGTATTTGTATGATCATTTCTTATTTTGACTTAATTTTCAACTTGTATTTGATTAACTTTAATATTAAATATTAACTGTAACGGTAACAACTGTAAAGGTAACAAGGGTACTCAGAAGAGTACCCTGGTGTAGCGGGATAATACCTAAGGAGGTTCCTTTCACAGAGATGGTATTCAAGCCTTTTGGGAGAAATGATTCAACCCTCCAGGTGGCAGAGGAAGTTGCTGAGTTTTCTAGCCTCTGTAGCGCTAAGCAACAGCTAAGAGAAAAATTAGTTCCAGAAACAAAAAATGACCCCTTGTCTTCCAAGGTCCCTTTGGTGCTCTCTCCTGGCAGGTATAAAATCATGTTCACTCTAAAAAAGAAGTACTCCAAGGACTCAATATCTTCATGTAGAGCAGGCAAAGGTGACTTGGAGCCCAAACACAGCAGGTGGAGAGCCAGGGCTGTTCCCAGTATTTCTATACCGCTTCATGGATAGTTCCTTCCATGATTACTTTTGGTGTACACATCTCATAAATCTTACAATATACTATCATTATTGTTGTTTAAATGATCAACTATTGTTATATTTATTTAGTTTTAAAGGTGTGTGTGTGTGTGTGTGTGTGTGTGTGTGTGTGTGTGTGTGTGCACATGCACACATGTGCGCCAGCCAACAGAGGCCAGAAGAAGACATTGCATCCCTTGGAACTGGGATTATAGGTGGTTATGAGCTTCCTTACATGGGTACTGGGAACTGAACTCTGGTCCTCTGAAAGATCAGCAAGCTTTCTTAAGTACTAATCCACCTCTCTAGCACCTCATTTCAAAAATTAAAACAAAGTTTTTGAAAGGCATTTTTACCATATGTAGAATTCTAAGTTCTAGCATCTTTTCTTTAAATGCTTTAACTTGGCTGTTTCTGGATCTTTCTGCTTGTGTTCTCTAATGAGGAATCCGATGCTGTCCTTTATTGTTGTATTTTGCTGTGTCAAATACTGTAGTATTTGGATTATAAAATTATTCTATTTGTCACTGATTGTGAGCAATTTAGAAATGAAGCGATTTGGATACTTCAGTGTACTCTTCCTCACATTTTTTGTGCTTGGGATTCACTGAGGCTCTTTGATCTGTAGTTTGTAGTTTTTGTTATATTAACTTCTTTTCTAGTATCCCTTTAACCTTTCCTGTTCTTTAGAAGTCCATTTACACATATCAGGACCTTAGAAATATCTATTTAATTTTTACTTAGGTGTTAATTTAAATGTCATAGCTTTAAAAAAAACCTGAATTCCATTGGTTTATTGCCAGGATATAGTTGTATGATTAACTTTTGTATATTGTACTTTTACTCTTTGACATTGCTCAACTTAATAGTTAATTGTATGAAGGTTTTTGTTTGTTTGTTTTGAGACAGAGTCTCACTACATAACTTTGGCTTGCCTAGACCTTGCTATGCAGACCAGGTTGGCCTTGAACTCATAGAGATCTGCCTGCCTCTGCTTCCCAGGTGCTGGGGTTAAAGGCATGTGCCACCAAACCCAGATTGTAGGAGGTTTTTCAAAAGTTATTTTTTTCTTTTTAGAGAGATTTTCTATATGTACCATCACATTGCCTGTGACAAGATGAAGTTTGAATTCTTCCTTTCCAAGTTTTATGACTTTTATTTATTTTTTATTACCTTATTTCTCTGGCTAATCTACAATGTGATGCATGATAGGAGTTGAGAAACACAATGCATATGCTTGTTCCTGATTGTGGGGCAAGAGTGGGTCTTTCACCATTAGGTTGGATGTTAGCTGTAGGCTTTTTGGAGATGTTCTTCATAGAGTTCCTTACATTCATTCCCTTCTACCCATAGTTTTAGGTGAGCTTTTTAGTGATCATAATTGGATTTGGGATTTGTCAGATGATGTTTTATAGGTATTAAGATGATCATATTTTTCTTTAGTTTATTAATATTAATATAATGAATTGCAGTGATTAATTCTTAAGAATAAAAAACCCACTGAATCTTTTGGATAAATTCCATTGAGGCCTGGTGTATTTTGTATTGCTAGATTGTGTGCTAATATTTAATTGAGGGTTTCTGTATCTATGTTCACAAAGGATACTAATTTATAATTTTTTTATTTTGTAATGTCTTTGCTTTGATATTAGAGCAAGGCTGAACTCACACATGAGTACTGTTTAGTTTTTCTACCAAAAGCAATGGAGTTGGTCTTATATTTTAAAATAGTAGACTATATCAGGGAAGCTTTTTGGGCTTGAGTTTTCTTTATTGAGATATAGAATTATCTAAGTTATTTATTTTTCTTGAGTGAGTTTTAATAGTTTGTGCCCTTGAAGGAATTGCTCCATTTCATTTAAATTGTTGAATTTATGAGGGAAATTATTTACCCTAATGTACTTGGCAAAATGTCACAGACTGCAGACTAAAGAGCAGACCTTCACTCTTCACAGTTCCGGAAAATGGGCATTGAAAAACAAGATGCTATTCAATTCAGATTCTGGTGAGAGTATCTTCCTGACTGGTGGATAGCCTTGTTTTCCTTGTGTCTTCACGAAGTGCTGAGAGAAAGAGCCCGGGCGCCTTTTGCCCCTTTCCGAAGAGCACAACTCTGTGGAATTACAGGACACATCCAATGACCTCATTTCCTTAGTCACCTCCATTCATGCCCTATGTCCCTGTGGAGAGTTGCAGCTTTAACAGACGAATCTTGGGGGGACACAGTTCAGTTCACAGCAGTATTCTTTTATAGCCTTCCCAATGTCTGTGGGATCTGTGGTAATGTCCTCTCTCTTCTGATAGTCTATGCCTTTTATATTTCTAATCATTCTGGATAAAGATTTGCCAATTTTGTTGATCTTTTAAGAACCAACTGTTAGTTTCACTAATTTTTCTTCATTTTTATGTTTTAACTTTCATACCTTCTCTGCCTTGTTTTTATCCTGCTTGATTTAGGTTTATTTTCTGTTCTAGTTACTTCAGTTAAAAGCTTAGATTATTTATTTGATACTTTTTTTTTCTAACAAGCACTTTCTGCTCTGTCTCACAAAGTTTGATATATTTATATTTTCATTTTCATTCATTTCCAAATATTTTTTAAAATTATGAGTTTCTTGCTTTCCAAATATTTGGAAGTTTTCCAGGTGTTTTTCTAGTTTAATTCCACTATATCAGAAAACACACTTTGTATGATACCTGTCATTTTAGGTTTATTAAGGATTACATAAATCTTAAAGAAAAGTCTGTCTTGGTATATGTTCCATGTGCACAGGACTAGCATGTATTTTGGTGGTGCTGAAGGATGTGTTTGTAGCTCAGTTCCCCTGAGTTACAGTCAGCTATCATTTGTGAATTCTGTGTCTGTACTGATGTCCTATTTAGTTGTTCTATTGATCACTGAGAGAAGCAATTAGTACATGTGATAAACCATTTTCTTAATTGTGTTAGTTGTTGGGTTCATACACATTTAGGATTACCACATTTTCTTAGAAGATTGTCAATTTGTTAGTTTTTCTTTGTCCCTAGTGACATTCTTTTGTCTTATGCCTTGCATGCTACTCCAGGTGTGTGATTAGTGTTTGCATGGGAGATTCATTCTATAAATTTTTTTCCTCTGTCTGTCTCTCTTAATTCTCAAAGGAGATCAATCATATAGTTTTTCACTGTCACTTCCAGGCATAGAAATAGTACCTTTTCCAGATAATACACACATGAGGTCAAATCAGGGCTACCCATCAGGCTACTGGGGCAGGGGAGATACAACAGGGGTCTAAGGGAATTTGTGAAGGCTCAGATGTCCTCACTGCTAGAAATATCAAGATTATATGACATGAAATAGGGTACTTATATTTGATGAGGGGATGTGAATTTGCAAACTTTGAAGTGCAGGTCCTGCGATGCTTCAGTGACTTCTGTGGGTGGCATAAGGATATGTTTAGCATCACAGGACACTGTTCACTGGGCTGGAGGTGGCTGAGCATGAGTGACCATAGTGGAAGTCCAGCATATAGGATTAGGAAGAAATAATACACAAGAGTTGGGGGGCTGTTAACCCTGTGGGCCTGTGAGTGCTCAGATAAACAGGTGGTGTGGATTTGAAAGCAGCACCTTCTTGAGGCTCAGTAACATGCACCCTGCTCCACTACCTATGTAACAATTCTGCTCAGAGTAAAACTGTGGGAGGATCTCACAGACTGCCACCTGGTTTTCCATTGTGCTGTAATAGTATGCACTCCAACCTGCAGGACTTACCTGCATGAAGGCCAGTGGGCCTTGACTGACCTTCCTGGGGTCACTATAGTAGGCACATGTGGGGATGTCACGTGGGGTTTCTTCATGTGATTGACTCAATGTTCCCTTTCTCTTTTAGGACCAAAGATGATGATTCCATCAGGAGAGTGCACATATGCTGGTAGGAAGAGAAGAAAACCCATTCAGAAGCGGTAGAGTATCATGCCCTCCTTCCTGATATCCCTGGGGAATGAGGGACATACTGTGCCTTCCTGAGGAGAGGGAATTTTATATCAAACATAGTATAAGGCAGACTTTGGAGAACTTTCCTGGTAGGCATGGTCATGCTGGCCTTTAGGTCTCATGCAAGTGTGACCTGTCACTGCCTTTTTTTTTTTTTTAGCAGGCAAGCTTACTTTTCTGACCTGGACACAAAGCACTGGCTGGAATTAGTGGAGGTCTCATCTGGTTGAGGGATATATCACTAGTATGTTTGAAATCTTTGTTCTCTTCAGCAATTCTGTCTGTGGAAAGTGTCCCAGGATTTGGTCCTCACACTCCAAATGAAGAAGCTCTTTGGGGTGCATTCTCTCCAACTAAGGGTCTCTGAAGATATAGAGATGAGGGGACCCAGGGCTCAAACCCATGTCCCTTAGGGATACAAACATCCTTGTCTGTTGTGTTTCTGCCTGTCCTGGGCTTAATCTGCAGCCCTCAGAGTGGTCAAAGTGAGAGGTGTGTGGTGGTTCCAATAAAACCAGGGTTTAGAACATTTTCCAGGAAATCAGCTGAGTAACAGCTTCCACAAAAGGCCCACAGGCTGCCTCTGGCCCCTAGTGTAGAAGAATCTGCTGTGTGCATCACCAGCTGGGACTGTGGTTGTTCATGTGTGCATGCATGTGTGTGTGTGTGTGTGTGTGTGTGTGTGTGTGTGTGAGAGAGAGAGAGAGAGAGAGAGAGAGAGAGAGAGAGAGAGAGACACAGAGACACAGAGACACAGAGACAGAGACAGAGACAGAGAGACAGACAGAGACAGAGAGAAGGGATAGGTGTTCTGGATATGTGATATAGCTGTGTGTATGATGCAGCTGTATGTGAGAAAGAATGTGGATGGAGCACCCATCAGTAGTTTTTTCTAGGTATGCTCTCTTTGTATGTGACAGAGCTACCCCTGCTGGCCTCCAGGGCTACAAGATCCTGTGTAGATTTAAGATCCTGTGGACCCAAGAACTGACAAGAAGCTGAGGTTACCCTGAGTGTGAGGCTGGACTTTGAAGGTGGTTGTTTGGAGATTGGAGCCACCAAACAGTAGGGCTTGAGGTAGGCTTGGATATAGGTGTTTGGTGAAAGGAGTAGTGTAGGGGGAAGAGCTGAGTGAACTGAAGAGAAGACACAAAGCCCATGAGAGCAGGAGTAGAAATGTGCTCTTCTATGACAGAGATTTAGATTGGTTTATATAACATTTATCATATAAATAGGAAAAGAAAACAACTTTGTCACTCAGCTGAAACAGTGGTATCTGGTGGGTAGTATAGAAGAGGAAGTTGGGCTGAGTTTCCTTGTCTTCATAATATTTTTATTCCAATGCAAAAGTGAGGCCATATTGAGGCATTAAATACTTACATTTTATTTTATTTCATTTGTTTTTGAGACAGAGTCTCACCATGTCTGGCCCAGAATTCACTCTATATACCAGACTGGCCTTGAACTCACAGAGATCTGCCTTAGCAACCTCCTGATTGCTAAGATTAAAGGCAAACACATCGTATCCAGCTAACATTTTGGTTTATAGATGCTTTGAAAAGATAGAAAGCTTACCTGGCTCACAACTCAGGGACTGTCTCCACACCCTGTCCTCTCTCATGAAGCATCTGATTTTAGCATTGTCTGGGAATCCTGAGATGTCCTTGCTGTGTCTATTTTTTCTCTTTCTATATGTGCTCATGTTGTATACATACTTGCACACCTCAGAGTCTAATGCATAGGCTGCACCTTCCCTGCCTCATAGTCTGAGCATATGAAGTGTGTTCTATACAAGGGTATTATCTCGGTCCTTTGCTGTCCATTAAGCTCTGTGTTCTCCAGCTGCAACATAGATCTGATATGCAGCATGCATGTCATCAGTCAAGACCCACCTTTATCCAGGGAGCTTTAGGGATGTGGGTAAATGACATGTCACCTGCCATGCTATAAGTGGCAAGTAATTTGTAAGAGTGTTCATTCAGCTATCAAAATGCTTTTCTTCACAACTCTAGGTGTTACCTAGTAGCTATGGGTATTTCTAAGTCCATAACTTTCTCCCAGGAGTGAATGCCTGGTGTCACCAGCAGCATGTTTGGTGTTCCACATCTCATCCTCTAGGACCCCTGAATCTTTACCAGGGACAGTATCTTCATCACATGAGGATGTGGAAGTTGTGTTTTTTTTTTTTGTTGTTGTTTGTTTGTTTTTTTGTTTTTTTGAGACAGAGTTTCTTTGTTTAGTTTTGGAGCCTGTCCTGGATCTCACTCTGTAGACCAGGCTGGCCTCAAACTCACAGAGATCCACCTGGCTCTACCTCCTGAGTGCTGGGATTAAAGGCGTGCACCACCAACGCCTGGCTGACAATGTGGAAGTTGTGATACTCAAGTCTCTGATTCTTTTTATTTGTTTTTTTCTTCCCCCCAAAATAGGTGTGTGTGTGTGTGTGTGTGTGTGTGTGTGTGTGTGTGTGTGTGTGTAAGTCAGAGGACAACTTATGGAAGTCAGTTCTGTTTTTCCATTATATAGGTCCCAGGGATCAAATTCAGGCCTTTGGGCTTGGCATCAAGTATCTTAACCAACTGAGCTATCTCACTGGCCCACATCTGCTTTTTCTTTACTGGAGTGTATTTGAAGTACACGTGTTTCAATTGAACTGACAACGTTTACAGGATGATCATCTTTTGCTCATGAAATCATCAGCAAGTCAAGATTTCAAACGTTCTGCCACTCCAAAAGTCTCCTTTTGAACTTCAGTTGTCCCCACCACCTCTGTCCCCAGGCAGCCTCTGCTCTACTGCCTGTCGCTGTGGAGTTTGTGCTTCCTATGTCTTGTGTAATGGAATTACAGTCTTTGGAGCTTTTGACTTGCATAATGACTCCAGGATTCCTCTGAGTTTGTGCACTCAATAACTTATTCCTCTGTTGCTTAGCTATTCTCTGCTGTGGAGATATTCCAAGTTTGGTGGATACCTGGATTGTTCCCTGTTTGGGAGATGTTGAAGATTCTGTGGATAGTCTACAGCAATTCTTTGAGAGTTAGGTACTTCTGTTCTTTTGGGTAAACACCTAGAGGGGGAGTTGCTACATAACAATGTGATTATCTTTCCCAGAAACCTTCAGGCCATTCTCTAAAGTCGTTGCATCCTCTTATGTTCTAGCTACAGTGAAACAGGGCATGGGCCCCTCCATATTCTCTCCAGTGCTTACATTGCCAATTTTTAGTTCCAGCCACTTTCATGCGTTGGTAGAATCTCAGGGTTGATCTGTATTGACTTAAGAATTCATGATGTTGGGTGTATTCTTGCTTTTCATCTATACAGCTTCTGTGGTAAAGCATTCAGATAATTTGCCTATTTTCATTTTAGGTTGTCTCATTATGTCATGAGAGTTCTTTATATACTCTAGATACAAGTGCCTGTGATTATTTTCTTTCAATCTTTGATAACTTTTTCATTTTGTTAATACTGGTTTTCAAAGGATATTTTGGAGGCTGAAGAGACGGCTTATTGGATGAAGTGCTTTCTGCTAGCTATGAGGACATGACTCTAGCTCCCTAGCATCGACATAAAAACAATATTCATCTATAATCCCAGAGCTGAAGGCAGGGAAACAGGTAGATCCCAGAGGCTTTCTGGCCAGGCAGTCTAGCCCAAACAGCAAGCTTCAGGCTCAGCAAAAGGTTGTGTCATAAAAATTAAGGTAGAGAAGTCTGATATTAACCTCTGGCTTCCTCTTACATGCATACCAGCTTATAAACAGGTACACGTGTGAACAAATACACACATCTATACATTCACTATGTATAGGTATTCATAGTGGTATACCTATAATTCCTATACTAAGGAGGCTGAAGCAGGGTCATGAGTATGAGAGTAGCCTAGATTAGTTACATAATGAGACTCTGTCTCAAAGAAAAGTAATCTAAAGAACTTTTGATGAAGACAAGTTTATTGTGTATGTGTTCTAAGAGACCTATGACTACCCCCAAAGTCTGGAAGATTCTTGTACATATTTTCCTGTAAAGTTTTATATTCGATTTTACATTTGGGTTTATGATTCATTTAGAGTTCATCTTGAGGTACTGTGTGAGGTAAGTACTGTTTTTATGGATACCCGGTGGACCCAGCAGCCCTTGAGTTGCCTTAGTATTTCGGTCTAGTTAATTACTTGATGAAGAATATGTGGGTCTATTTATAGCTTCTCTATTCTTTTCCACTGATTTGTATTTCTGATTTCCCTAACACTAATCCATCTTAAACGTTGGAGCTTTATGAAAGGCTTAAAATCAGGAGGTAAGTCCTTCTAGTGTGTTCTTTTTAATTGACTATTCTAGGTCCTTTTCTTTCCATGTAAACATGAGAATTAACCTTAAAATCATATTAAGATCTCTGTTAGAATTTTTGTGGAAATGGTACTGAAACTGTCCATCAGTTTGAGGAAGAGTTACATCTTAACAATATTTTGTTTTCCAACCTATGAGCATGATATGCCTTTCCATTTACTTAAGTTCATTGTATTTTTATCAGTGATACTTTATTGTTTTGTCTGTGTGTTCTGGATATCTCTTGTTAAGTTAATCCACAAGTACTCCGTATTGTTGGTGTTAAGGGCTCCTTTGTGACTTTGTCCAGTGGAGCTGACTGACTACTTTTTGCCTCTTGCTGCTTCTTCTGTGTTGCTAGTCATATTGGGTGAGCTGCTACTCCTCACTTCTTGCTGTTTCTCTCCCTGGAGTCAGTGGGAATTCTACCCTGGCCTCCGCATTTGCCCTGGATTTGAACTCACCACAAGCCCAGAGGACTGTTTGCTTTCTATATGGATTGTCCCTCCTGATCATCTATCCTTTCTCGGGTTGCCACCTGCTTCATGGAGCTCATATTGAAAAATAGAGTACAGAGTATAGATCGCAGGCAGGGTGTCTTGGTGTCCTGAGAGCCAGAGGAGGAAAGAAAAGTGTACTGTGATCTTGGCACAACTTCTCTTTGCTGGACAGTGCACCACACTGAGCCTGATAGAGAGGCTTGGAGTGTAAGGACCCAACTTATTGCAGGCAGCACCTTTCATGTGCTCTGTATAGAAAGATCTGATAGTCAGGGCTGGAGCTAGTGCAGGCACCACTCTGCATAAAGAGACAAGGACACCTCTGCCTTAGATCTAGATAGAGGTTAGAAGTAAGCTGGGCTTATGACTTAGGGAACCCCTGCTCAGCTGAGGACTTCCCAGGACACTGAAGTAACTGGAGTTGGGGAGCATGAATAGGAAGACACATGTCTGAGGCTGGGTAGGTCCTTGGGTGGGCCCAGGGCTATGATAAAGATGACAGATCTTATCTCTGAGCACACAACCCCATGTGTGTGCTCATCACCCAGGTAGAGATACTGCTTTGGACCTTAAATATCACTTCCAAGTACCTATATATGTACCAGCCCACCCTGATTTTTCTGTCTCCTTATTACTACTCAGCACCTCCATGGTTCTCTTCCACTCTCTAACCCCACCCCATCTGCTCATTAGATGGCCCCTTTATTTTGTGGGGAGTCCTCAGGTATCTGTCATTCACAGCATGAAGTCCTTGCCTTCTGTGCCAGTTTAGTTCAGTTTTGGCTGGCAATTTAAAATAACACTGGAGGTAGGCAGATAACTAAGGACAACCATAGGGAAGAAAAAATGTTTACAAATCATGTATCAGATGAAGGCCTAATATATGTACAATGAACTCTTACAACTCAAAACCAAAAGGCAGCCTAATTAAAAATGTCAAAGGACTGGGTAGCCATTTCTCAAAGAAGATATATAAGTAAACAAGCACAGGAGAAGATTCACAGTGTAATAAATCACTAGGGAAGTGCAAATCAGAGCCACAAGGAAATACTACATATCCACTAACTATAATAAAAATGGAACTGAACAAGTGTAAATAAGCATGTGGAGAAATTGGTGAGTCTGTGAAATGGTGCAGATGTGTAGAATGCAGCCTGGTGGTTCCTCAAAATAGTAAGCACAGAATTACACAGATCCAGCAATTCTGGTCCCATGTGTTCAAACAAAGTCTTCTGAGTGAATGCTCAGAGCAGCTATATTCACAATGACCATAAATGAAAAACCACCAGATTTGTTAGTTGGTGAAAGATCAATAAAATGTGGTCCATTTATATGCTTGAATATTATTCAGCCATAAAAAAGAATGAAGAAGCAAATATACACATTACAATATGAATGAATTGTGGAAGCATCCTGTTTTGTGAAGGCAGTTGGGTGCACCATTATTCATGTTTCTGTACATTCAGATGAAATACTCATAACAGGTAATTCCATATGGGTAGAAAACAGGCTAGCAGTTTCCAATGCCAAAGTAAGGAGTTTAGGAGAAAAATGCACATGAGGGAAGAACTTCCCTTTGAACAATAAAAACCGTTAGGCCAAGAAGAGATGTGCAGCATTATGACTGGCAAATGAAGGAGGCTGCTCACTTTTAAATGACTGACTATGTTGTGTTAGATAGATCTCACTTTTAAAAAGCAACAGCTCCTGGGTTTGTTGCTGCCAGACACTATTAGAAAACTGGGAAATTTGGGCCATTGGACAATTCCTCAAAACCAGAGGGGCCTCTAATCTGAGATTCCCTGAGACTCTGGAAAGTGTTGGGCTACTGAATCAGATGGCTGCTTTTCTCAGTTCTGCCAATAATGAGCCTTTTTGCTTTTTGTCCTTTCCAACATTGGATCTGCTCTGGATGCTGTTGTCTCTTCTAGAGGCATAGTGTGGGTGATACTGATAATGAAGAATCAGGAAGGTTTATTCTGTGCCACAATTAAGAGGGCCAGAAGAGGGAGACCTAAGAAGTTAGACAAAGGGATGTTGAAGGCCCCCTCTCCAGGCAGGTAGTTGAGGCCAGGTGAAACTATCTATGAGTGAGCAGGTTTCCTGAGCTATGTGAAGTGGTGTAAAGGACCTCTTGACCCTCCAGATGCTGGGGCTCTGGAGGCCTTGACTTTGAGAACTTGTCTGTGATGTCTAGCAGGTCCTGAAGTCCTCTTCTAGGTATTTGGACTCTTGGGCCTGAATTTGAACTGAAATTCATTGTCCTGGGAACCAAAAAGACCATGAATTGTTTGGAGTGCCAATAGGGTCAGGAAGCTGTCACCATTCTAGCATGGGAACTTGTATTTTTCCTATTGTATATTAGGTTTGTGCTAAGGTGCTGTGAGACTTTGAAGGAAGTTAAATAAAATTCTTATTTTTTCCATGCACATTTTTGCCCAAACAACCCTAGCCAGGTATCCTCCCTTCTTAGGAAACCTGGCACAGAAGTGTTGAGAAATGCACCAGAATCACACAGCCAGTGGCCATGCCTTTCATCCTTGTCAGAGACTTTTCACATATTCCTCCAAATATCAGGTTGTAGCTAACTAGTGTCTTCAGTTCCTTGATATGCATCTTCAAGAAGAAGTGTAGGCTGAATATTCTGTCCTGCCAGCCAGCTCCCAAATAACCACTTATTATTAATTATAAATGCTTGGCTGGTAGCTTAGGCTTGTTTCTAATTAACTCTTATAACTTAAATTAACCCCTTTCTATTAATTTACTTGCTGCCACATGGCTCACAGCTTGTTACCACATCTTGTACATGCCCTGCTTCCTCTGTGTCTGGCTGTCAGTTCTACCCTTCTTCATCTCAGAAAGCTCTCTCCCTGTCCACAAGTCCTACCTAACCTCTTCCTGCCTATCTATTGGCCATTTAGCTCTTTATTAAACCAATGAGAACAAAACATCTTCACAGTGTGCAAAAAGATTGTTCCACAACAAAGGAGTGATCTTTTGTCTGTCTGGGCAGCAACTTTGATGTTCTCAGTTAGGTCATCACAGAGAATGGTTTCTTGTCTGTGGGGCCAGTGGCTCCTGGTGGGAATGTATATGACTAAGGCCTTCTTTCCACAGGAGGCTTACCATGGGGGCTGAGAAATCAAACCCTTCCAAACGGCACCGGGACCGCCTCAATACAGAACTGGACCACCTGGCCAGCCTGCTGCCATTTCCACCTGATATCATCTCCAAGCTGGACAAGCTTTCCGTCCTGCGCCTCAGTGTTAGTTACCTCAGGGTGAAGAGCTTCTTCCAAGGTAGGACTCTCACTTGTGGACATTGTATCCATCTAAGCTTAACTAAATCTCACTTGTGCCATCTGGGTCCACTTGAGTCCAGTTAGGTTTCATTTGTGCATTGCTAGGTCTGATCTGGGTCCTTCTGGTCTAGCCAGGTTTCCCCTGTGCTCTGTTGGGTCTTACCTGGGTCCATCTGAATCCAAATAGGTCTGACTTGGACCCAGCTGTGATGAGACATGTGCATAGTGTGTTAGACCATCATGCAACCCTCTCTGTCCATGCTAACCTCGTCTAGATGGAAAGATCCTTGGTTGTGGGCTGACCAATCTGTGGGGTTCCTCTCCAGGGCAAGAGTAACACACTTGCTTCAGGGGCTCTATTCACTTTATTAGGATGGTCCTGGGTTCTCTAAGTGCCCAGATCCAGGATAGCTCTGGGGATGGGGGGCTTCAGGGAATAAGACAGGACAGCTCTGGGGAGGAAATCCAGGGAATAAGGAGATCTACTCTGAGAGAGAGAGAGAGAGAGAGAGAGAGAGAGAGAGAGAGAGAGAGAGAGAGAAGGACTGCCATAGGCAGGAGCCTAGTGTCCACAGTTAACCTTGTCTTCTGTATATTGCTACCTTGAGTACCACAGGGTGACTGAGGAATAACTTTGTGTGCTGTGGCAACCAGGCTGATCTCCCACCACCATGCTCTAGCAAAGTCTTTCTGCCCTCTACAACTTGTGAAGCCCTCTCTTCTGGGAGTTCAGAGGTTCCCTGCATCCTGAAGCTCCAATCCACCACAGTTTGGGGATATTTTGCATCTTTCTATTAGCTGTACTGAACCCTCGAGGGTAGCAGGGCTCTGGCTGTCCTGGCACACTGTGGCTTTGTTCTGTGGGAGAAGGACTGGAAAAGGTGCCTGTGAAGGATTGGGGAGGGTGGTCAGAGACAGAGCCCTTCTTTGTGTTCACCATGGCTTCTCCCATTGGTCTGTATGAGAATTGTACCCATCTTCTGCCATGTCATCGTGTTTCCTTAGATGTCCAGGTTTTGGTTTCCTTGGAATCTTGGGTATCTGAAGGGCTGAAGAACACATAGGGCTTGAAGACATAGATAGGACTGGGCAGCTTCCTTTGTTGGAAGGTGGTAGTGATGCTCTCCCAGCTTCTGCTTTGTGTAGCAGCAGAAGGTGATAGGCTTAAAGAGGGTTGAAATCTGAATGGTATGGTTTCCAGTTGCTGGCTTCTCAGGTTAGTTTCTGGGTACAGCATGGTTACATGTTCTGATGGAGTAGGAGTACTGCTATGATAGTCCCCCTCAGTGTCCTGTTAGCAAGAGGGGCCTTTCTTGGCATGTGGGGTGCTGTCAGCATAGGGCTCTGCTAGCCTCAGCACATCCCCAGAGCCCTGGTGAAGTTTTGAATTCCAGTATCAGAAGATGCCAAGTGGAAATTTTGCATAGTGCCTGATGTCTGACCATCTTGATCCTCTTGCCTAAGTCCTGGCTCGTCCCAGCCTCCTTGAATACCATGTCACAGTGGAACTGTGGCAACACATTTTCATTTCACTCTCCATGGTTTCTAATTTTACACACAAATATATCGCTTTTATGGATTTTCCTCTCCCTCGAGCCCCTCCCATAGAACCCCTACCTACTTTGGGGCTCCAGACTAGAGCTGCCTGGTGGGCAACTCTTAGTTCTAATGCTGCTGCATTCAGTTTGCCTCTGTGGTCTGAGTGCTTTTCCAGGCATTAGGGTGGGAAGAAATTGAGAAAATCTTTCAAAACATGCTGTGTCATCCTGATCTTGTATGGGTGTGGGAAGCTAGGAGGGAATCAAAGCCTCTGAATTTGCTTTCTACAAAGTGCCTAAAAGTGAGAAGTGTAACTAAGTCAATTCCCAGCTCCCGTGGGCATTGCTAGCAAGCCTCAAGGGCAGCCCCCAGGTCACTCAGGTCAGACTGGGGCTGCCCTGGGTAGAGAGACTGTCCAGAACTAAAAAGGACTTTGTTTTCTGTCCTTGCACTGACATGGTCACACATACACATACTTGAGCTTGGGACAGAGTGAGGAGTGGTCTAGTTTCTCTGTTGTGTACTTTAATATGCTGACAAAAGTAACTTAGGACAGGAAAGGGTGTATTCTGCTAATAATTCCGGGTCACAGCCCATCATTGAGGAAGCCCAGGCAGGAATTTGAAGGCAGGCCCACTCACTCTTCCACATAACATTACCTTCAGCCAAGGAACTCATTTCACAGCCAAAGAAGCATGTTAGAAATCATGGAGGATGCTGCTCGATGGCTGCTTGAAGACTGGCCTATACTCGGCTAGTATACACTTCAGGATCATCAGCTGGTCATGGTACCATCCACAGTGGGCTGACCTTTTTCATATAGTCAACAATTATGACAGTCCCTCACAGATATGCCCACTGGTCAATCTGACAATTGAAGCTTTCTTCTCAGATGATTCTAGGCTGTGTAAAATTGACAGGTAAAGCTAACTAGATCAGTGAACAAGGCCAGTTCACTTCTTCCCTGCACAGGCCTACATGTACCCAGCCAGGCCAGGGCTTGTTGACCCACAGAGGAGATCTGCTCCTGATGTTTCTGGCCAATTCCAATGACTGTCCAAGAGTCTGTATAAATGCCCAGTTGTTAACTTACAAGTGAAGTGGTTTGTCATCTTGCCATTCCTTTCAAAGTTCTGTGACATGAATGCACACTACTTGTGACTGGGCTGCCCACATCACTGCAGCGTGAGGATCCCACTGTGCTGAAATGAAGTGAATCCTTGGGGTCCACAGTTTTCTTGAGAGTTTTGTGACTTCTGGGGGTAAGATAACAACCTTTTAAATTTTCACCAAGGATTCTGAATTTTGTGATCCCTTTTAAGCTGAACATAGAGAAAAAATTCTAAAAATTTTCCTGAACTCACTTCCAACTGTGTGATTAGAAAAAAAAGTGAAGCTATAAAAATTGGATTCTAGTTTATGCTTGTTGACCAAATGAATGAGCTAATTTCATTAAAATTGCCATAAAACATCACCCCTGAAAAGGACATGAACTGGAAACTCCAAACTCAGAGGGTGACAGTGACATGAGAATCTGTTTGGAACATTTAGGGTTGCCTTTAATGGGTGGTTAAAAGGCAGTGGACTATTTTAGTTTTATTCATCTGGTTTCTGTGTGTAACAAGACCTCACATTTTCACAGCTCTTTACTTCCACCATCTTCTGTGGGTAATGGTTAGGGCTGGGATTTTCCACTTTTATAAATTTTGCTATCCACAAAAGGGGAAATTTGGGTGAAGAAAAAAGTTGGGGAGTGTTTAGAAGAGATAGTCATGTCCTGTTACAGGGCAGGGAGCTGAGTTGGATCCTCCCATGCTTACACTAGGCTGGATCCCTGGATATGTAGCACTGAGCATCAACTAGGAAAATCCAAGAAACCCTGGCCCCATTATTATAGTCTAGAAGCATCATAGGCTGACTTGTCTCAGTCCTCTCCATGGATTCCTTGTTGTCACCAGGACAAGGCCCAAGAAGATCTACCAGGAGTAGAGAGTCTCAGTATTAATATTAAAGATCATGCCCAGGCCTGGCCCATGGACAACATTTACCCAATGAGTCATTAGGATGACAACATCCATCAAGCAAATGTGTTTTTGTTGTTGTTGTTTGTTTTTTTGTTGTGGAGAGCCACTCAAGGGAGAGGAGATGGTCCTAAAAACCAAAACAAATAAGAAAAAGAGGCAGAGAGGCTTAGTTTCATCTCTCATAAAAACATAGAGATTTTTCACGGTTATGGTTCTGCTGCTGCTGCTGCTGCTGCTGCTGCTGCTGCTGCTGCTGCTGCTTCCTCCCTATGGCCCATACCCACCTGGGATGGTGTCTGGAACCTTTTGCTCATTTGTTTTGTTCTCAGCCTTCTACACCTCCCCACATGCTTCTGGCTGTCCTAGAGTTCCTGCCCAAAGTCAATCCTGGCCACCATGCTCACTTGAGCTGAACAGGTTCCTCTGTTCCATGTTAATCCCAGATGGACAAATATAGACACACTATGACATCACTAGATGTAACCTGGGACCCAGAATTTAGGAATAAAACATCCATTAGCATATAAAAATCTAATGTACCTTGATACTGTTAATGATTTTGGATACCCAGGACTGATTTGTACAATTATTAAACTAAGAGGTGCCATTTTTTTCTGTTCTCACTGAAAGATTACCTTTTTCCTGGTCTTTGTTATGGGTTAAATATTTGTGTACTCCCAAAATTTATATCTTGAAGCCTAAATCTTCTGTGTGATGGCTTTTGAAGATGGCCTCTAAGTAATATATCAAAGTTAAAGAAGGTCCCAAGGTGTGGCTGTGATCTTTCAAGATTATTGCCTTTATGAGAGGAACACAAGAGCCTTCTCAGGACACATACCCAGAATAGCCACCCATTTGAGGACACAGCAAGGTATGTGTTTATAAACCAGAAAGGTCCCTTAAAGAACCCAAATTTAGCCAGGCGGTGGTGGTGTATGCCTTTAATCCCAGCATTTGGGAGGCAGAGCCAGGTGGATCTTTGTGAGTTCGAGGCCAGCCTGGTCTATAGAGCGAGATCCAGGACAGGCACCAAAACTACACAGAGAAACCCTGTCTCGAAAAAATCAAAAAACCCAAATTTGCTATCATCTTGACCATGACTTCCAGCCTCTAGAACTGTGAGAAGATGAATCTCTGTGGTCCAACCTGCCTAGCCAGTAGTATTTTGCTATACAAAGCCTTAGCTGACTAAATACTGAGAAGTGGGATGCCATGGAGACAAACACTGAGATGTGTGAGAGAAGCTTTGGAATTGGATGATAGGGGATGCAGGATCTCTAAGATGTGTGCTGAGAAGAGCCAACAGGCTGGGCATCTATTTGCTGTAATATGGCTGTTTATGGTGATCCTAGAATGTTAAGAAAGGACAGAGGAGTGGTGTAGATCAGGCTCTTGATATCTCAGAAAATATGTGTTACATTGAACAGAATTTAGTAGAAATGTGAGCATTAATGAGTTATTCTGTTAAGGACTCAGCAGGAACAAAGAGCTGATATTGGAAACCAGTGGAAATGGGATTCTTATTTGTAAGTTGGCAAAAATGCAGCCTGACTTTGCCCTAGTGTTATGTCTAGAATAGAGCCTGCAAAAAGATGAGGCCAGACATTCAATGGAAGAGATTTCTCAGAAAACCACTGAAGGTACTCTTTGATCCTTCCTTTACTGCTTATAATAAAATATGTGGAGAGATAAATTAAAGAAATTAAGAGAAAAGGAACCAACTAAAAAAGTTGAAAAATCCTTAGCCTACTCATGTTGTAACGAATGAGAGAGGATGCAGCTGAACAACCACTTGTTAAAGAAACTGTGTGGTATGAACCATGAATTTAATCAGCCACCACAGAAGGAGGAAGAGAGAAGGGGTATACCAGCAGATACTTCCATCTCAGCAAAAGGAGATAGGGCTGTACAACATGTTGTTATTCTACTAACAACATGTATTCATCATCAATAAAGGGGAGTGTGACCTGAAGAGATAGTCTAAAGTTGCTGTGGACTGAGGATGCCCACCTAGAGTTTTGAACTCAAGTATTTCTCAACTCCAAGATCTAATTGGATTTGCCTTAGTGGGTTTTAGCCTTTCATGGCATCAACACCTTTCTTTCTTTTCTTGATGTCTCCATTCTGAAACTGGGATTCCTCCTCTAGGCACTCTGCCACTGTGTCTCAGATGGACACACCTTGTTTGAGTGACAGACTCATAGCTGGGGGAATCTGCTGAGAAGGTCTGTCATATCTAGGTATCTCCTCACGTGAATAGATGATGCTGAGATGAGACTTTAGTTTTAGATGTTAGAGTAAATGTTGATAGGACTTCTATTTTTGGTTTTGAGCCACTCCTTTAACAGCTGAGCCATCTCTCCAGCCCATGTTGATAAGACTTAACACTTGGGATCAAATAGCTTTCACAATCACGTTGCTAGTGTATAAAAAGGTCACTCTGATTGATTCTATTCTCCTACCTCTTTTTATTGATTTCAAAAGATCAACCTGACCAATTAGAGACAGCCTTGATCAATTCCTCTCTTCTTCCCTCTTTCCTGTCTCTGGATTCCTTCTCAGGACATAAGGAACTGAGGTTTAGTTTCCCTTCTTGCTTTCTTAGAAGACCTCATCTGTATATGGTCCTCCTTCTGCTTCTGGGAGGATCTGGAACATCCTAGGGCCTTGCTGGTCACTTCTAGGCAGGATATATTAATATTTCTATCCTGTTGTTGAAGCAGGCTAGCTATTTGTACAAGTCTAGTGTCACAGTTAAAACATAATACAACTCTCTAATGAAAAAGCCTCAGATGGAGGCTGAACCCCAATTCCACTCCTCTACAATGATGCTGGGGTTCCTGATCTCCATAGTAGGAGTAGAAGGGGAGAAGAAAGAAGATCAAGAACTGTCCCATGTGTTTGGCATGGCTATGAGCTGGCACACAGAGCAGGCATGAGATCCCAGGGGACTCTTGGGATGTCACTGGGTGTCTAGAGAGACCACCATACTATGGCACTGAGCAAGGTGATCCTTTCCCCTAGAACTGGTACCATATGTCTTTCCTTGTACCACCTGCTTCTGTCTCCCAAGTGCTCACATTAAAGGTATGCACTACCACACCCAGCAAGATTTAGAATTATAAAAATGAATCAATGAGCTAACAGAAAATTAAGTAACACCTAGAGACCAAAAATTAAAGAAATCAAACCAAAAATTAAGAACCAAGAGATAACAGTATTAAATGAAAATCTGAACAGTTATACTTCATACAGAAGAGAAGAAATTCCAGATGGAGTATTTTAAGACGTAAGAGGAACGAGAAGCAAGAAAATGGTGACTATAAAGTAAATCAATCATTGACTCAAACAATGACATACAGTAAAAACAAAAAGGAGAAATGAGTGAATAAAATATAACAGCACAGAATTAAAAAGGATGATTTGGATTAGTTATAAGAATCTTGTATATCTTTGGAAGTTATCTTATTTTAAGACAGAAATGTGGTTTAATTTTCAAAATAAAAACCAGAATGAGAAAACATAATCAAAGGAAAAGACAAGAAAGTAAAAACTCAAATGGGTATAATAAGTAGAAAGCATAAAAGTCAAATATATCACTAATTGTGAGAAATATGAATGGAATAACCATGTCAATTAAATGATTCATGAGGGGCTAGAGAGATGGTTCAGCAGTTAAGAGCACTGGTTGCTCTTTCAGAGGACCCAGGTTCAACTCCCAGCACCCACATGGCAGCTCGCAGCTGTCTGTAACTCCTATTTCAGAGAATCTGACACCCTCACACAGACATACATGCAGGCAAAACACCAACACACATAAAATACAAATAAATAAAAGATACATGAATTTTGATATCTACAAAGAGCACATTTAAGGTCTAAGGATTTAGAAAGAAAGAGCAAAAATATGGAAAGACACACTGAGGAAACTCTAATAGAGAGAAGACTTATGTCTTTGAATTAATGTCCAAAATTTTCTTTGAAGTTAAAAAGCACTGGTGAGAGGAAGAGGATGAGTCACTACATACTTATTTAATAATTCATTTCATCAAATAAATAAAATAATTTAAAATGTGTGTTTTTCTAAAATAACTTCAAAATCTATAAAACAAACATTAACAGAATTATAAGAAAAATACACAAATTCATCATAAGAAACATATTAAAATAATTTATGAAATAAACAAGTAGAAGAGCAAAAGTTATAAAAGATTAAACAAGACAAAAATAAGGTTAATCTAATGGACAAACATAAAGCACTGGACTCCCAAACTACAGAGTCCCAGTCTTCTCAAGCCTGCATATAGATTGTAAAATGTTAAAATCAGATGATCAATAAAGCAAATCTTAACAAAAGTCAAAAGATAAAATCATAAAAAACTTATAATGAGACCCCAGTAAAAATTAGCTGAAAATCATTAATAAAAAGATAACCTAGATGGGAGGTAGTGGTGCACTCTTTTAATTTCAATACTTAGGAGGTAGAGGCAGGTGGATCTCTGTGAGTTTGAGGCCAGCATGATCTACAGAGTGAGTCCCAGGACAGCCATGGTTATACAGAGAAACCCTGTCTCAAAAAAAAAAGGATAACCTGAAACCCCTTTATTTGGAATAACTCTTAGACCAATGAAGAAAATATGACGGAATTTAGAAATATTTACAAATAAGAATATGTAAGATGTAGCCAAATCAATATTCAGAAATAAGTAGTCTTGCTTACATATAAATTAAGCCTGAAAATTAATGAGCTAAACAGTGAATTAAATTGTTTTGATAAAGAACAATAAAGCAAATAATCAAATTAGAGAAATGACAAAAGAGAAGATATTGGTGGAATAGAAAATCATTAGTAGAGTTCTTTTAAATAATCAACTTTACAAATTCTGGTGAATGATGAAGAAAAAAGTGTAAGGTATGTTAGTAATACAAAAGAAGACAATTATAGATTCTGTAGAGATTTAAAAGATAATTTGAGGATATTATGAACAAATTAGTGCTAATACACTTGAGATTTGAAAACAAAGTAATAAATTCTTATTAAAACTGAACCAGAAGAAGTGAAAAGCTCACATAGTCATATGACTAGTGAAGAAATTGAATCAGAGGCTAAAGAGATGGCTGAGTGGTTAAGAGAACATGCTGTTCTTTCAGAAGACCCAAATTTGATTCTCAGCACCCATATCAGATATAACTATAACTCCAGGTCCAAGGGATCCAAGGCTTCTGACCTCTGTGGGCACTTGTATACACACACACACACACACACACACACACACACACACACTAAATTAAAAATAAATCTTGTTTTACAAAAAAGAAATTAAATCAGTAGTTTAAAATCTCCCCAGAGAGGAAGTCTAAGCCTAGGTTGCTCAAAAACAATTTTTAAGCAAAATGCAAATGGAAAAATTTATTCTATTCTGTACTAAATCTGTGGTGTTGAATTGGAAATGGAGATGTCAGTGTGAACTGGTGGCTTTCAATGTATACAGATAGGCCAAAGCATGATGATATATGCCAAGTGGGCACAATTCACACACAGAAAGGCCCGTTGCCCAGTAACAACACACATACTTTGCATTCAGAGCCCAGCTCTGAACTCCATTCACCACTGGAAGGAGACAGGGATTTGGGAACAGGGGAGGTACAAGATAAGCTATAACTGTTTGTGCCAGAAAATAAACAATGGAGGAATATCATGCAACATAGGGTGGCCAGAAAGGAGGCTCTACTGGCCAAGCCAGGAATGATTTCAGCATTAAAATGATTTATGGTAGTAATAACTGATAGCTATATGAATAAAACAGGGTTCTATCAGTGTACACTAGTATGGATGGATGAATGATATAAACAGTGAGATCTCTCTTTAATATACTACCAGATAATAAAGGTAGTTGAGACAAACATAAAAGAGGTGAGCTTATAAGTCATCATCCAGTGGCCATTGAGCTATAATTAATTCAGACAAATAATACCAATAAACGCAAAGAATAATAGTGAAAGTGTGATGAGAAATGGGATTTTTATAGTCTCAAACAAAATATCTTTTTGTGTCAAGGCAGAAAAACATAAAGGAGAGAAACAGTATTCATTGTCCTCAGTGGTTCTATTTGATCTGCTGAGAATATCTAAGTTAACACTGTGTATCACACCAAAAAGCAACTTGGGTTGAGTCCAGCATAACTTGATGGTCTTCCTGATTACGATGCGTGTTCTCCTCTGATCACAAGCACTCATCAGTCTGCCACTAGCTGGGTTGTGGTCTTCAAAGAGGTCTGACAGAAGAAACTGGACTGTGGTGAGAACCACAGCTTTCCAGCCAGTGACTTGGCAGTGATCGTACTGCACTCATTGGTAAGCTTCAGTGGAGTCCATGGGCAAAAATTGGGTGTGTTGTGCTGTTCTTAAAAGTTTTGTGTAAGTTTGACATCTCAAAATAAGTCAACAGGAGGCATCAAGAAAACAGCACTTAAAAATTGCAGAGAAGTGTTCTGTGAGGCCCGAGTCTGCAGTGTGCATTCAGTGAGGTCCTGGGTGCTCCTGGGTTGTAGAATTGTAAGTCCTAGGGAACAGGAGGAAAGGAAAGGGGCATGGGATGGTAGAGCCTATAAAGAGGCTGTGTCCCACAGTGGATATGTACATGTATCTGCGAAGAGCATTTTCCTCACCACCACTATCATGACTGTCCTCATCATTAGCAGAGGCCTGGACAGTTACAGGAATTCAAAGCAGAGGAGTGGACAGTAGTGGCTGTGGAAAGGATAAAACATCTCTCAGCAGGGCTTGAACATGATATGGGCAGGGAGCAGGCATAAGAAGAGATTTTCTGGCTTGTGGAAATGTTACCTCTGCAGCTTGCATACCTGGAAATTATTACCTACATACCTTTATTTCCTTCAGTTATTTTTACTTTTAATTTGAACTTTTAATTGGAATATAGCATTTGTACTCATTAGTGGAGCAAAATATGTATTGTACATACATACATACATACATACATATAATAACGATTACATCAGAATAATTAGCATTTCTCTTTTTTCTTATTAGAGTTAACACATTATGTATACTAATAGTTTTGAACCATTATTACATCTCTGAAGTGAAAACTATTTGGTTATTTTCTTTCTTTTTGAGATTTATTTTACTTATATGAGTGTTTTTGCCTGAATACATGCCTGTTTTTGTCTGTGTACTACATGCATGTGGTGCCTGAAAAGGTCACAAGAGTTTGTTGGATCCTCTGGAACTTGAGTTACAGTTGGTTCTTCAGAGCTACTTCCTGCTTCCAGCTCTATTTTTGTAGCCATTACCCACCCTCTCTGTTTCTCTACACACTATCCTTCCCATCCTATGAATGACCGCTGTTCTCTCTACTTCTGTGTGACCAACTTTTTTAGCCTCCACAAATAAATGAGAACATGTGGTAGATTCAATGCTTGGCTTCTTTCATTTAGCACAATGATACCCAGTTCCAACATTTGTCTGGTAAATAATAGCATTTCATCCTTTTATGGATAAATAGTACTTTATAATGTCTATTCATCACATTTTCCATATCCATTCATTCATCAGTGAACATCTAGGCTGATTACATATCTTATGAATGGTGCTAGAGTTAATACAGGTGTCTCTTTGATGAGTTCATTTTCTTTGGCTGTTTACTCAGAAGCGAGTTGTAGGATTATATCACACTTCTTATTTTAGTTTTTAAAATTACATTTTAAATTTATTTATTCTCACTTCCTTGTGGGGTGTGGGAGGCACTTTTTCTACCATGTATAACATGTAGGCCCTGAAGCAACTCAGGTTGTTAGGTTTGGTAGCACTCACTGTTATCCACTGAGCCATCTTGACACTTGCCATTTTTTTCCTATGATAATCTTGAAGTATTTCTCCTATGTTTTCTTTTTCTAGTTTCATAATTTGGGGACTTAACATCTGGTTTTAGATCAGGTCTGAGTTGATATTTGCAAATGATGAAGGATAGGAATCAAGTCTCGATCTTGTGAATATGGGTAATTCCTCATGAACTCAGATATGACCTTCAGTGATATCAGTCAGCAGTGTCTAGAAGTTTTTCCTGAATTAGACCCCAGGTATTATAGAAGGAGTTTTCTTTGGCAGTACACAAGAGATGATGAAGGATATAAACTCAGGACCCAAGAGGCAAGTGCCAATTCTGATCATGTCAGCTTCTGCTCCTGAAAGAGATGGTGCTCAGGGATGTAGACTATGGAGGCTGTGTTCCTATAATCCACAGAAGGGACATTCTCAAGGGGAATGAGGAGGTGTCATAGCCTAAGGGAAGTACCATAACTCCTCCATCTTGAGGGAAGTCCCTGGCTGTGCTTGAGTACCTGTCCTTTATGCAGGATACTTGTTGCCCCACAATGCATTTCACAGTTGACCTGGTTGGGCTGGTGAAGCTGCAGCTTTCTGTGCTAGTGTGGTTCCCTTGAGATGGTGATATGCAGGGGCTCTGTCTCTGAAGCAGGGAGATTCTGAAAGAGTCTCTGTTCTCAAGATGTCATGTCACTAAAGCAGTCCAGGTTCCAAGGCTGTGAAGACATGGCTAGTTCATGAAGCCAGGTTATAGCATATGTCTGGTCTGTCATCTATAGCAATTGTGAGCTTTCTGCAGCCAGGGCTGCTGGTGTCTAGGGTGCTTCAGTCAGCAGGGACTCTGTTCACCCTCTCCTTCCCAGGAAATGGGATCATGACCATGTGTTTCATTCTACTCTCACTGCCACCTACCAGTTTCCTGTCTCTGAAAGGCTGACACCTTCCAGCCACTAGCCTGGAAATGCGGATGTCTATTTGGGGTACTGGTTCTTTCTTAGGGTTAAGGTGAATACTTCAGCTCCTCTTTCTTGGGATTGCTTCATCCAGATCTTTTCTCAAAGGTCATCCCCTCAGATGGTTTGTCTGACCACACTTTTGACATCACTCCTCATCCCCAAGCCAAGTAGAATGTCTCTGGCTCCCTCCTCAGCATTTCTTCTTATGTTTGGCTTGCATGTGGTATCTCATTCTCTGCTGTATAAAGTCAGGGATAGGTAATGACAGATCTTGAAGGGGAAGCAACTGCAGGGAACAAGTGGGTATATCTTTACAAGGACATGTGTATCTGGCATTAAGTTACCAGGATGTTTTACTAAGTTCAATCTGTATATGTTGATCACAATTACAGCAAAAACTCATTATAAAAACCCCTATGATGATGTATAATTTCTTTGTGTAAAGGAGCTGAAGACTCAGATGTGAGTTTTCTGAAAAGATTTATTTATTTATGAGTATTTGTGGTGTGTGTGTGTGTGTGTGTGTGTGTGTGTGTGTTTTGCTGAGAATTGAACTCGTAGATAACCAAGTGCTCTACTGAGCTTTCATCCTCCATTACCAGCTCATGCTTACAAGTAGATTATATACTCTTCCTGACCTCTAGGGCACCCAGTCTGAGCTGTCAGGACAGTATCTGGTTATGGGCTGTGGGAGTTTGATGAATCTTATAGATTCACCCTATTCGTGCTGATATTCACACCTGAGCATCATGAAATTATTAGTTTAGTACATCATTGACTTTAAAGTATTTTAATTTAAAACACACTTTTGAATTTGTTTTACAAAACACTTCTTGAGCCCTCACTGATACTGGAGAACTTTCTCTTGTTATTGTTTGCTGAAACATTTCTTGATAAAACTCCATAAGAACACCCAGTTTTTGTTAAACCAGATACTTCATATCATGAAAAGAATATAGATCTGCATTGTGCCCAAATCATGCTCTTCCCTCCCACAAAGAGCTAGTTTGGATTTCATCTTTCACAACGACAGGTATTTGAAGGACACATGTGTGACCGGAGCTACGCAGAGACTGTGGGAAGAAGTAAATATCTTTAGCAAGGAGTTAGAAGAGATGGAGACATGGCTGCCTTTTCACTAGTCCTCGTGGCTCAGAGGAAATGCATTTTTAAAATTTAATTTATTTATTTTACATCCCAATGGCAGCCTCTCCTCCCTCCTCTCCCCCCACTCACTCTCCTCATCTTCCTCCCACCCCTTCTCAATCTGCCCCTCCTCCATATTCAGTCAGAAAGGGGCAGCCTCCCATGGGCATCAGCAAAGTGTGGTTTATCAAGCTTCCTTAAGGTCAAGCACCTCTTCCTGAATTCAGTCTGGACAAGGCAGTCGAGTATGAGGGATTGTAGATGTAACCGTCTTATTAAATCAGAAACACAGAGCCAATACAGAGATGAAAGCCAAGAGGTCAGAGCAATAGCTAAGAGCTAAAAACCTTACCCTTCACTGTCGCTGTGGTCCTACCTCTCCGAAAGAGAACTACTTCCTGTGTGTCTGTCTTTTTATAGTGTTTCTGTTCTGCCTTCTCATTGGTTGTAAATCCAACCACATGACCATCTTGTCACTGCCTATCTGTACAGACCTCCAGGTCTTCTATGGTTGGTATTGAGATTAAAGGCATGTGTCTCCATGCTGGCTGTATCCTTGAACACAGAGAGAGATAAAATATCACCATAAGGGATAGGTTCCCAAGAGCCAGTGAAAGCACCAGGGACAGCCCCTGCTCCCATTGCCAGAAGTCCCACAAACAGACCAAGCTACACAATTGTCTCATATATGCAGAGGGCCTACATTGGTCCCATGCAGGCTCTCTAGTTGTCAGTTCAGACTGAGTTCCCATGAGCCAGGCTAGCCATTTTTTGTGGGTTTTCCTGCAATGTCCCTGTCCTCCTATGATCCCTCTTCCCTCTCCTCAGCAGGACTACCTGAGCTCTGCCCAGTGTTTGGCTGTGGGTCTCTGAATCTCCCTCCATCAGTCACTAGATGAAAGGCTCTCCACTAACAACTAGGTAGTCACCAATCCAATCACAGGGTATGGCCAGTTCAGGCTATGCATCCACTGCTGCCAGGAGTTTTAGCTGGAAATGGGGGCTTTATGGAGTCCAGTAGATAGAAGCTAGTGACCTATAATGATGTATAATTTATTTATGAACTCAGATGATTGCCAGGCAAGCAGGCCAACTCCATGCTGTTGTCAGTTACAAGTTTTCTGACAACATATAGATTTATTATGAGTGCTTGTGGTGTGTGTGTGTATGTGTGTGTGTGTGTGTGTGTGTGTGTGTGTGTGTGTGTCTGAGAATTGAACTCATGGATAACCAAGCAGAAGCCTGATGCAAGGGAAACTCCTTGAGTCTACAATGATGGCCTCAATATTCTCAGAAACTCCATATTAATTTCCAAAGTGGCTGTACAAGATTGCACTCCCACCAGCAATGGAGGAGTGTCTCCCTCCACATCCTCTCCAACATAAGCTGTCATTTGTGTTTTGTAGCCATTCTGACAGGTTTAAGATGGAATCTCAGAGTCATTTTGATTTGCACTGAGGAAATGCATGTGTGTGTGTGTGTGTGTGTGTGTGTGTGTGTGTCTGTGTCTGTGTGTCTGTGTATCTGTGTGTGCATTTCTTTGTAAGCTGTTTGGAAGTGTGAAATATATAATGAATGTATTTTGAAAAATCTAGAAGTTATATATGAAAGGCAGCAACTTGCTGTGATATACTACTTGAACTATGCTCCAATTTTTAATATCACAATTGGGTGAGTCTTTATTCATATTCTGAGGTCTATTCTTATCTGAAGGACTGAGCAGTGAAAGGATATATTTGAATGATAAATGGTCATTGCAGAGATCCCAAAGGCTAGTATTTGGCAAAGTGTCAGGTAAGACATGGCCATCAGCTGGGGTGACAGGGGCATATTCCCATTCTTCTTGTCTAACCTCTTTAGATGGCTGGAGGAGGAAACAACAGAAAGGGTACTGGCCCAATGTGCAGCTTGGAGACTGGAGGTCAGACACAGTATAGAGCCTGGGCTCCTATCTGATGCTGAAATGTTGGCATTTACCACTAGCCATGCCTTGGATGTATATTTATCGTGGTTCACTAGAGAAACAGATCAACAAGGGCAGGGATTGTGAGGAATTGGTTCATATAGTCACGGGAACCCCAGGGAAAGAATGTTGTGATCCAGCCCAAGTCCAAACTGAGAGTCAGGAGCAGATGTAAATAAGAGGCTATGTTACAGCTCACCCAGAGGCAGAAGGAAAGGATAAATTTCTCCCTCATCAATTTCTGTGCTCTTCAGGCCTCAGCAGTTGGGTGACACCATCCACACTTGGAAAGCTGTACTTGCCTCACTAGACCTTGATTCAGATACTACCCTACCTGAAATACCCTCAGACGTTGGAAACTGTGTGACTGGGTAGCTCACACATAGCCAAAGCAATGTTGGTCATGGCCCCGGGCACTGTCCTTGTTAAAGTAGAGGCCAGTCCTTGGTTGTGGATCTGTTCACTTCAACATCTGAAGCCAGTCAGTAAGGAGGTTCAGACTTGTCCTTTCCAAGCACTCCTGGATTTTCTCCAAATTAATGAGATTCCATGCATGTGATAGGAATCCTGTGTCCTGATCCCTGGCAGGTGCATCACCATCAGGGAATCACCAGACTGCCTAATGCATAGATGGGCCCTTGCATTTAGCAAGACTGAATGTCCCAGATGCACAAAAGAGCTGTGAGTATTACAAGACTGTGGAACCAGCTCCTGCTGTCACCGGGGTAGCTCCTTCAGTTCTAAGACACTCTCAGGGAACCTGTCCACATCTAAGCAACTTTACTTAGAAAGCTTTCTCAAGACAGGATAGCCAGGAATCCAGGGGTTTCTCTCTTAGCCTTCTGGGAACTGCTGAGTGTCCTGCTAGCAGGCCTGGCAGCTGTGTACCTTGGGACAGCTGTGATGTACCTGTAGGTCTGTTGGTCCTTACACCTTCTTCATGGGAAGTAGTATGTGGGACAGGTTTTGGCTGGTAGAACCTTGAAGTGTAGCGTGACCTTAATACAAGGCCTGGACAATGTGTCATTCTGTCTGTCCACACTGTTTCTGCCCTGCTGCACACTTGGGCCTTCTGTTCACAATAGACTGTGGTGCTGTAGGCTGAATCTTGATGGAGGCCTGTTCTTCCCAGCTGTAGTGCTGGGACTATAAAGTAGATTGGCTTACTGAAATTCCAGCCAGGCCTCCTTTTTATCAAGGGGATGCATCAGAGATTTCAACTGTCCAAGAGGACAGTCCAGCTTGTTGCCAGGAGATTCTGGATGAGTCCTGAGTGTAGGTGTGACAGTTACCGAAGCCTCAATGGGGGTTGGAACTTCCAGATCAAAGCTGGAATGGCTACCCACTACATCTCCTCTTCTTTCTTTTCCCCCTTTGTTTCTCTTTCCTATCCTTCCTTCCTGCTCTGCCTGGGACCCACATTTCTATCTATTGACAATCTAAAATAAACTTTACTCAGCCTTGTAAACACTCAGGAAACTTTAGCCAAAATTCTGGAACATCTCTGCTCCAGCTGGCTATCAGCTTTGTCTCGGACCATAGCAAGTCCAACGTGTAATTACAGGAATGCCTGACCCATTGATCAGACACATCACTCAGGTGTAGAAACTGACATCACCGAGCTAAGAGAAAAGAGGGAGCCATTTTCAGGCATTACAGCACCACCCAGGAACAGCGATGGTTCAGTCGTACTGCTTCTCCAAAGAGAACACTTGGCTGACCTGACACACACGACTCCCAGCAGTCACTGGATTTGTGTGTGTCTAGCACCCACAGATGCTTGCCTGCTAAGTGTGGAGAAAGAGAGATATGTTATAGGAAGTTGGGTGTCTAGGATGGCCTGCACTCCCTGCATTGCTGTGTGTGGCAATTTCGACTGTCTCCATGGTGACTCTCCAAATTCTTGCTGTTCAAAACAAACTACTTCATTTCAGGAAATAAGAGAAGTGAAAGATTCGTTGGTTCCAGTTGATTGTGACCAATTGGGGACTCCTTGAAGTGTTCCTGCGAATCTCAATAGTGACTGTGTTTCCTGGGGTTGGGATCTATTGATCTGCCTGCACTTAACAGGTGTGGGGGAAGAACCAGGGATTTAGGTCGAGCTGGGCACAGAGCACAGGAATCCAGCTCATTTCTGAGCGAGCCGCCCCGGTAGGTCCCTCTTCTTGCCAGTGGCTCCAGCAGAGCTGGTCGAAACTTGTAGTGGTTGGTGCCTTGGAGTTTCCTGCTCACTGTCCTAGAAGCCTGCTGGGGAGGGGAAGGCCTATAGGCCCGGGGGTGGGGGGCTAGGGGGGGTGGGAAGCCATGAAGAACGCAGAGGGAAGTAGTGGGCAGACTCTCAGAGGACTGTGGATCACCATAACCTTCTGTTGGTTCTTAGACACCTACCCTATAGCTATGCTTTGTGGGGGCCCCAGTGACCTCCACTACTCTTAACTCATAGCAGAGACACACTGCTCCGGCTGATCAGCAACTGCAGGCGGGAGTTACTGGACCCAGCGCTGCGACAATCTAAACCCCTCCCATCACGGTCCCACCCCAGGCCCCGGCCACACCTCTATCCCTTTCCCTCGGGTCTGGGCCCCCAACCAATCTCCCCCACGCCTGCCGGGCGGGGCCCCATTCACTCGCACGCGATCGCAGCCATCGCGTGACTCCTGTGGCCGCAGGAGGAAGCCGGAGGCGCCAAGCACGCGATGGGGGTGGCGGAGTCCCGGGAGCTCAGCCTTTGCTGGACCTAGCCGCTCTTAGAGGCGGAGCTGGCTCCAGGGGTTGGGGGTGGGAGATCCTGTAGATTTGGCCAGTTTCTGGGTTGTTCTCAAGTGGTCCTGCAGCCCCACCCCTACCCTCTTCCCGGCACAACAAGAATACTGGCCCCTCAGCCACCCTGGCTTAAGTTCTCTGGAAGCCTTGTGCAATCTCAGCGGTGCTGGGAACGTTGCTCCTATTCAGGGAGGTCATTAGAAAGCTGTCCTCTGGGTATCCTCCCGGTAGATGCCTTGGTTTATATGGGACCTACATGGGTCGAAATTTCCTGTCCTGTTCTCCTCACCCCCCAGCACAAGGGACCAGCAGCTCATTTCAGTCTTGCAGTTTCCATGACACATAGTCCAGGGGTATGGGGGTGCCCTCCAAGGGCTTTAGCGCCTCCGCGTGGAAGCTAGTCTCTCAGTTCCCTGTCGCCAGAGGGGAAGCAGAGCAGATCACTAAAGTGGGCCCCTTCGAGGCCTCCTGAAACTCAATGTATCAGTGCCTTCTGATGCCCAAACTGGGAAGATTAGTGATGAAGGAGGATGGTAGGTAGGCTTCAAGGAATCCGGCTCCACCCCTTTCTTTCCCCTAGAGCAGTGTTTCTCAACCTGTGGTTCTGACTCTTTTGGCAAACCTCTATCTCCAAAAACATTTACATTATGACCATAACAGCAAAATTACAGTTATGAAGTAGCAATGAAAATAATTTTATGGTTGGGGATCACCACAACGTGAGGAACTGTATTAAAGGGTCGCAGCATTAGGAATGTTAAGAACCACTGCCCTAGAGGCATCAGGGGCTGAAGTCTCCCAGGAGGGATCTGAGTTCTGACAAAGAAAATGGTATTCTTTACTTAGCGTAGTGAACAGGAAACTCAGCCTCAGTACTTGGGGGAGACAAGGGTGAGAAATGTAGCTTCAAAGAAAGGAAGAGAAAGACACCTGGTCCCAAAGGTCATCGTCTCCTGGGCTCCCCTGGGGAGGGTGGCCTGTTACACAGGGTCCTTTATCCCTGCCAAAACCCTTGCATGTGGGCAGGACTGTCTGAGAATGCCATCGACTTCTGGGACAGTGGAGGCTGCCAGCCAGAACAGCAGTTTTGGGTGAAGCTAGAAAGGCTAACTCTGAGGACCAAGTGTAGGTCTGTTGGGGGATGAGGCAGGGTGTTAAACAGTATCTCTATTCCAGAGTAGTAGAGCTGCCTGGGAGTCCAGATTCTGCAAACCTCTGGAGATGCTGAGAGCTCCAGGAAAAGGGAAGTTGAGTTTCATGGGATCAGCTGTCAGTAGGCTGGTGGGAACCACTCAGGAAGGGAGGTATGAAGTCACAATGAGACTCAAATTCTAGATAAGGATTGCTAAATACCACCACTCCTGGGCATCAGGGATTGCTAAGGCCAAGCAAGTCATGAAACACATGAATGATAGAACTTTGATTTGAATATTACTTTTATTTCTGATTAATATGCCCAGCCCATCAAACCCATCCTGTTAAACATGAGGTGGGCTGCTAACAGGCAATGAAAGTACTTTTTAAGAATGCTGTAGCTCTCAACAATGGGACTTTCTGTCTGGACTTAGGTTTCCTGGATGGTGGGGGATGGAGTGAGCCCACTGAAGACTAGAATACAGCTTAGTAAGAGAATCATGAATTTTCTACCCCTAAGCCATCAAACTTGGATAGGGGTATCAAGGAGGTTGGCATCTTCATAGGCCCAGAACCATTTTTGGGAAAGGTGGGCATTCTCAGGAGACTTCATTTACCTCCAGGTGAGGGCATTTGGCCTGCTCCCTTCCAGGAGAGATGAAGAGTAAGGGATATGAGTGAACTCAGGGGGCCTTGGACTAGCTTGGAAGCAGATGACAGACAGGCTCCCTTTCAAAGGGTAACCAACAGTGCTGTTGGGATCCACTGGTATTTGGGTCTCAGGAGGTTTCTGTAGGGACCCTAGGATCCTTGGTTATGAAGGGGACCTGGCAGAAAGCCATACTTTGTTTAAAGGCTGAATAGATGGGAGAATCAAGAGCAGTTTCCAAGATGAGGGTGGGTGGTACATAAGTTTGGTCACACTTTTACATTAGGTCACGCTTTCATGCTGGCCTGGGGCCTCAACTTGCTCCTGCCAAGTCCTTTTAAGGACTCCATGGAGACCCTGCATGTCCTGAATAGGACAACAGCACAGCCCAGGTTGGATATCTAGCAGGAACCATAGGGTAAAAATCAGGGAAACACAAGAAAAATGTGACTTAAATGCCACTAGCAGACCTGGGCTCTGCAAAGGACTCATCTGTTCATTCTTCCTTGACAGCCTTGCAGGAGACATATGTATGGCCAGCTCCAGCCCTGCCACCTGAAGACCACTCACACAGAGGATTCCCTGTGCAGGAGGGACAGCTGCTGCTGGAGGTAAGTGCACATTTCACTGCAACCCCACACAGCCATGATGAGTGTGTGTGTGTGTGTGTGTGTGTGTGTGTGTGTGTGTGTGTGTGTGTTTCCTGAAGCTGAAAGGTTCTTGAAAAGGTTTCATGAAAGCTCATGGAAATGCCTTCCTGAGCTGTTTGCCAGACTGGTCCAAGACTGCTTAAGCTAGGATCTGTAGGCAGAGATCAACTTCAAGGATGGAGTTAAGGATTTCATCATCCTCATGCTAAATCTGAGAAACATTTGTCATCCCATATTCTCTGGTTTTACCCATTGATGAAAGAACCTAAATATTAGGCCATTTATTTTCCAAATTATAGACTAAAAATAGTCAGTGTTGAGTTTCTATGTGGTTCATCCAGAGCCCTACACAAATAGGGCCTGACAATTCTTGCATTTCACACTAGCATTCAGGCCTAATGGGAACTTCCATTAGGTGGAGCTTTTCCCATATGAGATGAACCCCAAGATTCTTTGGTGCTGGGATTCCTCTGAACTGTTCAAGCTTGGTCTCTGATATCTCAGAAGATGATCACTACAGAACAGTCTCTGAGGGTTGAGACCTGGCATGAAAAGATCAGGAATTGGTAGGAATATGAGGTAGGGCAGAGTTGTGTTCCTTTATCCCCCATCCTCACTGGGCCAGGCCCTGGGTGAGCCTCTGTTGGTAGTACAGATAGCAGGAGCTGGTAGTTCCCCATTTTCTCTTCTCAATCGCTGTGGGAAAGGGTTGGCTCTCTGTTCATCACCATTCAGATTTAAGGCACCATCTCTGTCTATGCCTGCTTTAAAAAGGGGAATGGAAATATTAAGAGGGGATAGCACCTTTCAGTGAGAAGCCACACCTTCTCACTTTTACTATTTTTTTTTTTTACATTAGAAAATTTCATACACATATACAGGTTCCATTCCAGAAAGCTGGCTTGGACTTACCTGCCTTCCCTACAGGTTTCTGCATACTGCTTAATAGCTCAGATTTCCTTTATTGAGTTTTCTTGCCTGTTATGCTCTCCTAACTTTGTGAACTATAGTTGAAGAACAGTGTTCTGGGTCTCCCTTGGCCATGAGCAACTTTGAGACATTACATGCTTTGCATTTCACACAGCATCCAGGAGGTTCTGGGAACACCAGGAGTGCCTAAGGGAGAGAGGGTTGTGTAGCTAGAGTTTTCCTGTCTTGCCCACAGTCAGGAAAAATCTTTGTCACCCACCAGTCCCACAGCCACTCAGACCCAACCAAGTAAACACAGAGACTTATATTGCTTACAAACTGTATGGCCGTGGCAGGCTTCTTGCTAACTGTTCTTATAGCTTAAATTAATCCATTTCCACAAATCTATACCCTGCCATGTGGCTCGTTGCTGTGGGATGTTCTGTATGTCCTGTGGGAGCTTGTTCTCGGGTTCCTCATGGCTTTACCCAGCAGGTCCGCATAGAGGATGATTAGGACCATGGGCCTGAGTGCAGGTGTCTGAGATGGTCTGCACTTGGTTGTGCTGGGGGATGGTCTGTATGGCAACTGTGTTGCTCTGACTGGTCAATAAATAAAACCTGATTGGCCCGTGGCTAGGCAGGAAGTATAGGCGGGACTAACAGAGAGGAGAAAAGAAAGAACAGGAAGGCAGAAAGAGTCACTGCCAGCTGCCACCCTGACAAGCAGCATGAAAAGATCTCAGTAAGCCACAAGCCGCGTGACAGGGTATAGATTTGTGGAAATGGATTAATTTAAGCTATAAGAACAGTTAGCAAGAAGCCTGCCATGGCCATACAGTTTGTAAACAATATAAGCCTCTGTATTTACTTGGTTGGGTCTGAGTGGCTGTGGGACTGGCGGGTGACAAAGATTTGTCCTTATTGTGGGCAAGGCAGGAAAACTCTAGCTACAGCTTGTGGCTTACCAGCATTTTCACATGCTGCTTGTCCTGGCGGGCAGCTGGCAGTGACTCCTTCTGCCTTCCTGTTCTTTTATTTCTCCTCTCTGTTAGTTCCGCCTATACTTCCTGCCTATCCATGGGCCAATCAAGTTTTATTTATTGACCAGTCAGAGCAACACAGTTGCCATACAGACCATCCCCCAGCACAGCCAAGTGCAGACCATCTCAGACACCTGCACTCAGGCCCATGGTCCTAATCATCCTCTATGCGGACCTGCTGGGTAAAGCCATGAGGAACCTGAGAACGGGCTCCCACAGGACATACAGAACATCCCACAGCAGGGTTAGGGTGAGAAAGCATCTCTAAGTTCTATTACCTCTGATGAAAAGTCTGTGTTTTGATTAATTTATAAACCCCATCCTTTAAAAATACAGAGGAGTTGCATGCTCAAAGGAGCACACACATAGAAGCAGTTACGCTTGCTCGGAATAGCTGTGATCTGGTTTCAGCTCTTTGTGGCTCAGTGTGGATGAACCCCAATGACACTGCCATCTCTCTTTGGGGAGCATTGTCCTTTAGTGGAAGAAATACATGCAACTTTATCACTTACCATTATGTGCTAGAAAGCACATTCTTACATACTATTACTTTCTCTCTAGTATTGCTCTTTCTCTCACTGCTAGTAAAAACAGAGCTTTAAAAGTGTGTCCTGGTTTGAATTGGCATCTCCCCTTAAATCTTTTCAAAATTAATATTCATTAAAAAATTTAAGACTCATAAAAATCCTCCTAAAACTTTTGTACTAAATTATAAAACACAGAGTATGCACACAGCACCCAGGATACTCGAGTAGTCTGAACCAAGTCCTAACCAGGTACATGTTCTTCTACACCTCCTGTCCTACCTCCCTCCTTATATCCTCACTTCCATTCATACCCCTCTTTTAGGTTCCACACCTCCACCCACTCCCTACAGCATACCCTGACACCTCACCACCTTCCTCTACTCCTCCTCCCACACCTTCATACATCCACATTTCCAACCATGCTTTGTCTGGAACCAAGTAGGTTATGTTTAGGGATCTTTCTTTCATTTTCAGGGCAGGGAGTTAACTACAAGGCTAAAGATGCTTTCAGAAGGTTCCCACTGCTCCATGTCCTTGGGGTTGCCTTGGCTTTATCTCCCTCACCCAAAGTCATTTTGGTGGGTGAGTGCTGGAATCTTATTTGAACTAGTATTTCCTCATGACTAAGGAGGTTAAGCATCTCTTCTCTGTGCTCATGTATCATATTTACTAAACTGTTTGAATCCTTTGCACATATAAAAACAATTTTTGCCTTCTTACTATTGAGTCTATAGAGCTCATTGTACATTCTGAACATCGGTCATTTGTCACATGTGAAATTTGTGAAAGTTCTCTCCTAATCTATGGCTTGTTTTTCATTCTCTTGATGGGGTGATGTACAGAGTAGAAGTGTTTAATTTTTATGAAGTCATTTATCAATTTTTCTTTTTGTTGATCATGATTTTGGTGTCCTGTGTAGGAACTCTTTATCCCAAGGTCACAAGGACTTGGTTTTTTTATGTTTTCTCCAAAGTTTTAAATTATTTACATTTATTTATTTATTTATGGTGTGTGTGTGTGTGTGTGTGTGTGTGTATCTGTCTGTGCATATGTGCTAGGGTATGCTTGGGAGGTGAGAGAACAACTAGAGGGAGTCTATTCTCTTCTTCTACCATGTGAATCCTGGGTGTCAAACTCATGTTGCCAAGCTTGGTGGCAAGTGCCTATACCTACTAAGCCACCTTACCGATCCATTCTCCATTCTTCAAAGTTTTATAAGTTTCACATTTTATATTCTCTAAATTTTGTCTGGCATATCAACACTACCACACTTCCTAACTCCAGCAGAAGTAAGTAAAATTGTTCTGGACACCAGATGATCTGAATCTTCCAATTGTGTTTTCTTTCAAATTTGTATTGCCAGGGCTGGAAAGATGACTCAGCAGTTAAGAGCACTGACTGTTCTTCCAGAGTTCAATTCCCAGCACCTAACCTACATGGTGGCTCATAACCATCTATAGTCTGTAGTCTTATGGGATCCAGTGCCCTCTTCTGGTGTGCAGATGTACATCCAGACAAAACACCCATATACATAAAATGCATAAAAACTTTTAGAAAATTGTCTTGCCTATTTTAGTTTCTTTATCTTTTTTTTGTTTTTTTGTTTTTTTGTTTTTTTGAGACAGGGTTTCTCTGTGTAGCTTTGGAGCCTGTCCTGGAACTCAGTCTGTAGACCAGGCTGGCCTTGAACTCACAGAGACTCGCCTGCCTCTGCCTCCTGAGTGTTGGGATTAAAGGCGTGCACCACCACCACCACCACCACCACCACCACCACCACCACCACCACCACCCGGCTTTCTTTATCTTTTAACATACATTTTAGAATGATCATATTGACATCTATAAAAATTCCAACTGGGAGCTTGAAAGATGGCTCAGGGATTAAGAGCATTTGCTGCTATTGCAGAGGATGTGGCTTCAGTTCCCAGGACCCACATGGCAGCTTGAAACCATTGGTAGCTGAAGTTCCAGGGGGTCAGTGCCATGTTCTGGGCTTCTATGGGTACTTCCTGCACTCAATACACACATATTCAGGCAAACATTGTACACATAAAATATAAATAAATCTTCAAAAAATTTTCTGCTAGGATGGTGATTGCAATTTTTAAAACTGAAGTCAGTTTGAGTGAGCCCCTGAGCAGGATGTATGTCTGTTTATTTAGGTCTTTAATCACTTTCAAGAGAGTTTTATCATTTTCATCTCAGAGATCCTGTCTGTGTTAGATTCATATTTAGGTATTCATTGTTTTCTGTTTTTTTCTGTATATGGACCTTTTTTAACTATACTTTTTTGTTTTTGTTGGTAAAAAATAGAAATACAGTCTGGTTTCTAGGTTTAATTTGTGTCATATGACTAATACATTAATTAAGTAGTTCTGGGAGCTTTTTCATAGATTTTGTGGAATTCTGTTTTATGTTGATTGTATTGTATGAGGACAGAGATAATCTACACTACACAGATTTATTTTTAATTTTTAATTATGTATATGTGTGTGAGCAGGGTATGTGCACGTAAGTACAGGTGCCCATGGGGGCCAACAAGGGTGTTGGATCTCCTAGAGCTAGAATTATAGACAATTGTGAGCTGTCCTGAATGGGTGCTGCGAACTGAAGTCCCATCCTCCACAAGAGCAATAAGCATTCTTATTTCCCCCAGCCCCAAATCTATATTTACTTTTTCAAGCTACCTACTTTTTTTCTGCCATGGTGCATTTTTTAGGCTCCCAGCACTGTGTGGAATGAGACTGGAAAATGTAGCTGAAGTTTTCTGTGTCCCATCCAGTCCTCAGCCACTCAGACCCAAAAAACACACAGAGGCTTATATTAATTAAAACTGCTTGGCCATTAGCTCAGGCTAACTACTGACTATCTCTTACATTTAAACTCATCCCATTTCTCTTAATCTATATGTTGTCACGTGTTCCATGGCTTTACCTCTGTGTCATTACATGCTGCTCCTTGGACTGCAGGCTGGCATCTCCTGACTCAGCCTTCCTCTTCCCAGAATTCTCCTTGTCTGCTTATCCCGCCTATACTTCCTGCCTGGCTACTGGCCAGTCAGTTTTTTATTTATCAACCAATCAGAGCAACATAGATTCACAGCATACAGAGCATCCCACAGCAGGTAAAAGGGACATCTTTGCCTTGTTCCTTATATTAGGGGAAACTTCAGTCATCCCAAATCAAGCATGAGACCAGCTTAGTTTTTCTGTTTGAAACTTTGAGTTTTGTATATGGTTAACATTAAATTAAGAAATTCTCTCCCATGCATTTTTTGGTGAGTTCTTATGAATAAATGTTAAAATTAAAGTGATTTTTCTGTATCTATTAAGCTGATCATGTTTTTCTTGTCTTTAGTCTGTTGATACTATGAATTATATTGGTTTTTCAACTGCTGAAACAACTTTGCATTACCAGCATAAATCACACCTATATATTGCTGTCCAGTTTACAAAGGGTTAGCATTAAACCTTTAAAATATTTCAAATATTTTTTGAAATTAAAATATATCATTTACCTTTTAAAAAATTATATTTTTCCTCTCCAATCTTTCCTATGTATCTGTCCCCTGACTCTCTCTCAAATTTATGGCCTCTGTTTCTTTGCTATTCTGTAGATAGATAGATAGATAGATAGATAGATAGATAGATAGATAGATAGATAGACAGACAGACACTCCTAAATAGATAAATGCAACCTGCCTAGTACATATTTTACTTGTATGAGTATGATTTTAGGGCTGGCCACATGATATCAATTTGAGGGATCTTGCTTAGGGAAGACTATTTCTCCCACTCTCAGACTATAGTTGCCTATAGTTCTTTGTCTAGGGTTGAAGCCCCCTTCCATGTTAGCATGTCAGTTGGTGTTGTCCTTGTTCAGATCTTGTTTAGATAGCCATGTTGATGAGACTTCATGGGTGCAGCTTCTGTGACATTCTAAGTGATGCAACCTCACAGCAAACTTCCTGTTCCTTGGCTTTTACAGTCTTTCTGCCCCCTCTTCTATTCACTGAATGTTAGGTGCAAGAGTTGTGTTGCAGATGCATCACTTGGAGCCAGTCAGCACGTGATCACTTTTCTCTGCATTTTGATTGGTTGTGGAATTCTGGAATCATCTCCATCTGTTTCTTTTCTTCTTTATTTATTCTTCCCTCATATATTCATACTGACTGCAGTTTCTCCTCCATCCTCTCCTCCCAGTATGCCCCCTTACCTCCTCTCTCACCCAGCTCCCCTCCTCCTCCTTTCCCTTCAGAAAAGAACAGGACTCCCAGGGATATGAACCAAACATGGCATATCAAGTTGTAATAGACTATGCACAAACCTTCATATTAAGGCTGAACAAGGTAACACATCAGGAGGAAAAGATCCAAAAGCAGGCAAAAGAGTCAGAGACACCCCCACTCCCACTGCCAGTAGTCCCACAAAAACATCAAGCTACACAACCACAACATATATGCAGAGGACCTAGGTCAGAACCATATAGCCTCTCTGACTGTTGTTCCAGTCTCTGTGAGCCCCTAGGAGGCCTGGTTAGTTGATTCTGTGGGCTGTTTTCTTGTTGTGTCCTTGTCTCCTCTGGCTCCTACAATCCTTCCTCGCCCTCTTCTGCAGGATTCCCCAAGCTCCTCCTAATGTTTGGCTGTGGATTTCTGCATCTGCCCCCTTCAGTTGCTGGATGAAACTTCTCTGATGACAACTGAACCAGGTTCCAGTCTATGAGTATAGCAGAGTAGCATTAGGAATCATTTCATTGACTTTTTTTTTTTTTTTTGCCAGTTGTGTTTGATTCTATCCTAGGTCTCTGGGCTGTCCATACTCTGGTTCCTGACCCTCCAGACAGCATCAGGCATGGGCTCCTTCTCGTGGCATGGGTCTCAAGTTGGACTAGTCATTGGTTGGCCACTCCCACAAGTACTGCACCACCTTTACCCCAGCACATCTTGCAGGCAGGATAAATTGTAGGTTGAAGATTTTGTGGCTGAGTTGGTATCCCAGTCCCTCCACTGGAAAGCCTTGCCTGGTTACAGAAGATGGCTGGTTCAGGCTGTAAGGAGAGGTTTCTTGATGAGGGAGGGGTAAGAGCTATACTTATCTCTGGGTGTAAGGATAAATATTTAGAATGTAGTTAAGAATTATGTTGGTTTAGTAAAGCGGCAGGTGTATGTTTGTGGTGGTATTGTGTTCCCCAAAATATTGTGCACCCTAAAAAATTTATCTGGGGTCAGAGAAGAGAACAGCCACTAGATATAGAGGCCAGAAAATAGTGGCACACACACCTTTAATCATAGCATTCCAGAGGCAGAGATCTGCCTGGATCTCTGTGAGTTCAAGGCCACACTGGAAATAGCTAGACATAGTGACTCATGTCTTTAATCCTAGGAAGTGAGCCTTTAATCCCAGGAAGTGATGGCAGCAAGCAGAAAGGTATATAAAACGTGAGGACCAGGAACTAGCCTGGTTAAGCTTTTAGGCTTTTGAGCAGCAGTTTAGCTGAGACCCATTTGGATGAGGACACAGAGGAATCCAGTCTTAGGGAAAAGAATAAGCTGAGGAATTGGGGAGATGGGGTGGCTGTGGCTTGTTCTGCTTCTCTGATCTTCCAGCATTCACCCCAATACCTGGCGCTGGGTTTGTTTTTATTGATAAGACCTTCTAACAATTCATCCTACATATGTTCTCCTCTAAGACCCAGGACTTCACTAATTCCAGGTAGTTGCCAGTACCAGGCAAGATTTTCCTCTTGTTGAACAGGTCTTAAATCCAATTAGGGAACTGTTGGTTACCACTAGGGTATCCATGCCACTAGTACACTCTGAGGGATATTGTGCCTTGCTGATCATTGATTTAGTTCATAGACAACACCATTAGGTAAGACTATTGATTGGTTTCTTTCCTTCGAAACTTGTATGGCACCTTCTGGAACCATGAATGCTAGTCTGCATGGAGGAAGTTTTCAGGTCAGGACCAGACTGAGCCTCTAGGCCCTATGTCCAAAGTACATGGTATTTTCAGGAATAGAGACTTAACTTTAACCTCTGGGAAGTGACTAAGGATAATACTAATAGTGTATAATGTTTTGGGAGTATCTTGAACAACCCTGAAAAACAATTCAAAAGAGGACTTCACATGCCTCGTGTGCTGGATAGTTTTATGTCAACCTGACACAAGCTAAAGTCATCTGAGAGGCGGGAACCTTAATTAAGAAAATGCCTCCATAAGGTCGGGTTGTAGGCAGGCTTGTAAGGCATTTTCTTAATTAGTGACTGATGGGAAAGGGCCCAGTTCATGTCTGGTGCCACCCCTGTGTTGGTGGTCCTGGGTTCTATAAGAAAGCAGGCTGAGCAAACCATGATAAGCCAGTAAGAACTCCTCCATGGCATCTGCATCAGCTCTTGGCTGCAGGTTCCTGACCTGCTTGAGTTCCTGCCTTCGCTCCTTTTGATAAGGAACTATTATCCTTTCCGCCCCAAGTTGCATTTGTCATAGTGTTTCATCACAATAATAATAACCCTAACTAAGAGACCTGGTGTTAGGGTTTTTGTTAGTCTATGGCTCCTAGGGGAGCATTGAAAGCCTAGATGGGAAAATTTCATTTAAAATATGTTTATATTTATACACAGCCTTATATATAATACACAATTTTAGGTAGATAATAATATAATTCCTTATTACTTTTTCAGACACTCTTACTGTTATTTTAGCTACTTCATCCTTCTGTATTTACCTCCCTTTTGCTTCCCTAATTTTAAGTCCCCTCCCTGTTTTTCTCATTTTCCCTTTCAAATCACTTGTACCCTGCTATTCCCCTCTCTATTGCTCCACACCACTCTGGTCCTTTTTTAATTTCATGGGTTTTGAAGTTACTCAAGGTTATGTATTCATATCTGAAGATTTGGAGCTAGGAGCCAAAGATGAGAGAGAACATTTAACGTTTGTCCCTCTGAGTCTAGATTACCTTACTCATTATGTTCTTTTCTAGTTAGATCCATTTACCTGCAAATTTCATGAGTTCACTTTTCTTTAAAGCTGAATAGTATTATATAATGTATATGTGCCACATTTTCATTATCCATTCTTCAGTTGAAGGACATTTAGGTTGTTTCTATTTCCTAGTTATTGTGAATAGAACAGCAAGGAACATGGCTGAGCAAGTATCTGTGGAGTAGGATGTCTAGTTCTTTGGGCATATGCCAAAGAATGATACATCTGGGTCGAATGGCAGATACATTTTTAGGTTTTTAAGAGTTCTCCACACTGATTTCCAAAGTGGCTGTACTAGATTGCAATCCCACCTAACAGTGAATGGGGACTTTCTTTTTCCTACATCCTCTCCAGCACTTACTGCCCATTGTTTTTGTGGATGTTTGCCATTCTGACTGGAGGAAGATGAAGTATCAAATTTTGTTTTGATTTGCATTTTCTTAATTTCTATGGACAATGTGCCTTTTTTTAAGCCATTTCTTAGCCATGTTTTTTTCTTTTGAGAACTCCCTGTTCATATTCCAGCTCATTTTTAATGGGTTATATATATATATTTTTACTTTTTGCTTTATTTTAGTTCTTTATATATTCTAGATATTAATCCTTTATCAGATGTATAGCTAGAAAATATTCTCTCTTATTCTGTGAATTTCCTGTTCACTCAATTGAATTCGGAAAGTTCTTTCTTATACCAGTATCCTGTAGGGTATTGTCTATGTTTTCTTCTAGCAGTTTTGGGATTTCAGGTTTCACACTGAGGCATTCGATTCATTTGAAGTTGTACAAGGTAAAGGATATAGATGGGTCTATTTTTATTTTTTTATTATGAATGCAAATTGGCTTTTGTCAAAGGCTTTTCTGCATCTATTGAGATGATCATGTGATTTTTGTCTTTAAGAACACTTACCTGATTTATTGTATTTATTGACTTGCATATGTTGGGCCATCTCTGCATGTCCAAGATAAATCCAACTTGGTCATGGTGGATAGTCTTTTTGATGTGTTCAGTTTGTAAGTATTTTATTGAAAAATTTTAAATCTGTGTTCATCAAGGATATTGGTCCATAGTTTCCCCCCCTTTTTTTTTTTGTTGTGTCTTTACCTGATTTTGATATTACAGTGATATTGGCTTCCTAGAAATTTGGGAGTGTTCCTTCTGTTTCTGTCTTTTGATTAGTTTAGGAAGTGTTGGTTGTAGTCTTCTTTAAAATTTGCAGAATTCTGTGAATCCATTCGGCTCTGGACTCCTTTTAGTTGGAAGTTTTTTTTTTTTTTATTGCTATTTCAATTAACTTGTTTACTATGGGTCTGTTTAGATGCTGATCTCAGTTTAATTTTGGAGGTTTGGCTGAATCTAGAAGGTCATCCATTTCTTTTACATTTTCCAACTTAGTAGAGCACAGGTTTTTAAAGTATTCCCTTATAGTATTATAAATTTCTTTGGGATACTTTATAATGTTTCCCTATTCATTTCTGATCCTGTTAATTTGGGTCTGCTCTTTCTTTGTTTTGGTTAGTTTGTCCAAGGGTCTATCAATCCCGTTTATCTTCTCAAAAAACTCAGCTCTTAGAGTTGTTGATTCTCTGTATTGTTTTCTTTGTTTCTGTTTTAATTTAATTTAATTTATTTTTTTAATTTAATTTTTTAAATTAATTTAAGCTCTGATATTTATTATTTCTTGCCATCTAGTGAATTTGGATTTGGTTTGCTCTTTTTTTTTTTTTAACAAATTTTTGGTTGCATCATTACATCATTTATGCCTTTTCTAATTTTTAATCACTTTTAATGTAGGCATTAGAGCTATGAATTTCCCATGAAGGACTGCTTTCAGTGTTTCCCAAAGGTTTTGTTATGTTTCATTTTCATTTAGTTTCAGGACATTTTAAATTTTTTTATTTCTTCTTTGACCCATTTATCATTCAGTAATGAGTTGTTTGATTTCCAACAGTTTGTATATTTACTGGAGGTTTGTTTGTGTCTATTTTAAGTTTTGTTGCATTGTGGTCAGATAGTATACATGGAGTTATTTCAGTCTTTCTGAATTAGTAAAGATTCGTTTTGTGTCCCAGGATGTGGTCTATTTTACAGAAGTTTTCATATACTGCTGAGTAAGAAATGTGTATTCTTTGGTGTTTAGGTGAAATATTCTGTAGATACTTGTTAAGTCCAATTAATGTATGATGTAATTTAATTCTGATTTTTCTCTGCCTATTTTTTGTCCAGATGACTTTGTCTATTGGAGAAAATCTGGTATTGAAATAACCTACTGGGTTATTATTACTGGGTCAATATTAATCTTTGTCTATAATCCAAGAGGATAATTTTATGAAATTTGGTGCACCAGAGTTTAGTCCATATATGTTTAGGATAGTAATGTTTTCTTGGTTAATTGTTCCTATGTTTAGAACAAAGTGTCCTTTATCTCTTCTGATTAATTTTAGTTTGAAATCTATTTGGTCAGATATTAGAATAGTGGTGGCTGCTGGCTTTCTGTTTCCATTTAATTAGAACACTTTTGTCCACTATTTCACTCTAAAACAGTGCCTGTCTTTCAAGATAAGATGTATTTCTTGCAAACAACAGACAAATGGATTTAGCCAGTCTGTGTCTTTTCATTGGAAAATTGAGGCCATTAATATTTAAACTTATTATTGAAAGGTGTGCTAATTGCAGTAATAGTGTTGATTTTTGGTTTTAAGTCTTTTTATATCATGAAAAGTTTTTTTCTCCTTCACTTATGTCAGATAGTTTTGCTAGGTACATTAGGGTAGGTTGGCAGTCATAACACTCTAGGCCTTGGAATGCATTGCTTCAGACCCTTCTGGCTTTCAACATTTCCCTTGAGAAGTAAGCTGTTATAGTGGTGGGTTTTCCTTTTATATGTGACTTGTCTTTTTTATTGCAACTTTCAGTGCTTCTTCTGTGTTTTGTACGCTTTGTGTTTTAACTATGATATGCAGTGGGGAGCTTCTTTTCTGGTCTTGTCTATTTGGTGTTCTGTGTGCTTTTTTTTTTAAAATCTCTATGTGTATGTCTTAATTTGTGGAAGTTTTCTGCTATGGACCTAGGACTGTTCTGCCTCATCTATTTCTATAATTCAGTGGCTTGATCTTTTCATGCTGTCCCGTATTCCCTGCATGTTCATTTCCTGTATTTAAAAATATTCATATTCTTTGATTATTTTGTGTAGATCCTCTATTTTATCAAGTCCTGATTTCTAACTTTTTCTTGATTAATTCTACTTGTAAGGCTTTCCTTCAGGTTTTCTACTTATGCTTTTTGGTTTTGGCTTTTCAATTCCTTCTTCATCCCAGTTTGAGTTCTACCCAGTGTTTCTATCTCCTTGTTGAATTCCATTTTCAAATCCTGGATTGTTTTAGTTGTTATCATCAGCCTATGTTTGTGTTTTCCTGAACATCAATCAGTCATTTATTACGTTTCAGTTCATTGAGCCATTTCTTTGTGTCTTCCTTAAACTTCTTGAATTCTTTATTAAAGATTATTATTGTCCTTTTAAACTATGCTCTGGGGTTTATCCAGGTAATTCTCATTGGGTTTAGGGGTGAAGATACTGGCTTGATCTTTCATATGGTTTGTATTTTTATGATGAGATCTGGGCATGTGGACTTCTTTTGTTAGCTCTGAGTCTGATATGGGCAGAGCAGGTTGTAGCAGAACACAGGATTTGTGGGATAGGTTGGACCTCGAGTTTGGATATGGATGGATTAGGTGGAATAAAATCATGTAAACACATGGTACTTGGCTAGCATGCAGGATGTACATCTTGGTCTAAGCCTAGAGTCTGGGGATTTATTCAGGGTTGGGGAAGGTTCATGGAGAGAAGGATCAGTTGGATTCTCTCTGGTTGGGAAAATATGTTGGACTATGGCACTTGAGGGGCTTAGATGTTGAGGAGAAGTGAGGCTTGTTCTGACCAGTGCCTGGAGGTTAGGGACTGCACAAGCAGGTGTGGCTAGACTAGGGTGAGACACTGAATGTGGAACCTGAGCTGATCTGGGAGTTTCATGAAAATTGATGAAGGGAAGGATCAGACTCTTCCAGTACACCCTGGTGAAGTAGGTGCAGAATCTGGCTGGGTGGAGAGATTAGAGTATTTTGTTCAAGGGGCCTGGAGATTTTGAATTGGGAACTAATTGAACCAAGGTTGGACAGGATCTTTGGGGGTCCACTGTCATCCATTACAATCAAGTACCAAGTGATGTTGGGATTCCACAGCTAAAGAAAGAAAGGAAGAGAGAGGGGGATAGAAAGTCTTAATACAACATAAAAAGATTTTATCACTTAACATTAATTGTTCCATAAAGTGGCTATTTTAACTGTATAGAAGTTTATTGATATGTATAGACTTTGGATGGGTTAATTTCAGTGTTTTTAAATTTGCACTCTTTATAATAAAGTTCATAACTCTTTTATTAAAAAAGAACAATGCAAGCTGGATATGGTGATTCATGATTTTAATCTCAGCATTTAGGAGGCTGAGGCTGGAGAACACAGAGTTCAAGGCCCAGTCTCAGTTACATTGTGAGTTTGAGGCTGTGTTACATGAAACCCTGTCTCAACAAAACAGAGCAGTGTGGGGTACACTAGCATGGACAGGAGGCACTACTGTATTTAGCTCTCTATAATTCATAACTATATATCTCTATAATTCATTCTTTATGAAACACCCTACTTCCTCATCTTGGTGCACTATTGTGGACAGACACATATCTAATGCCCTGCTCCTGATGTACTTAGTCATGTGGGCTGGTTCTGACTGCTAAGTCTAACAAACAGAAGCAGGACCCACTCTTGCCTGCTATGTTGGATCAGGATTCTCAAGTCAGACAAGCTCTGGGTCAGTGCTGCAGCCACTGCTTTCTCATTAGCCATACCTGCCTCTCCAGTAGCTGATGGGAGTACCTTAGGTTAGGTGAAGTCATAGATCTTGCAAGGAATAAATTTATACAGCATACTTTGGGAAGATAACTTCCCACTACTAGGACTATTTCAATATTTTTTTTAAATCTGTTCTACCCTGTCTTTCATTCCTTCTTTTCACCCATTTGATGAACTTTAAAGCTTTCCAGAGATTCACAGCATAGCAAATGACTTTTAATCTCCCCACCCCACCCCCATGTGCACACACCTCTGGCTTAACAAAAATCTTGTCATATTTGCTTTTGAGTAACCTGGACAACCCCTATTATGCTTCTCCCTGATCTTTTTTTACTTTCCAATAGTTCCTGAATGCTTTACATTTAGGACAGATTTCTTCATTTTGATCCTTAGTAATGATGTTTCTGGGCTTAGATCCTAGAGATTGTCTGTTTTTATTTCACTGATCTTGAACCAGTACATTTATTTGTTTCACTGAATTTGGGTATTTTTAACCATTCTTTTTCTTGAAAAAAATTGTATGAGATTATTTCTATGACTTCTATTTCTGAGATTCAGTTGAAACAGCTATATAGGAACTAACCTTTTTTATATTGTCCCATGGGTCCCTGAGGATCTGCACATTTGTTTTTCCTGATGTTTTCTCTCTCAGATTAGATGATTTATGTTGAATTGTCTTTAAATTTATTAATCATTTTTTCTGTCACCTACATATGCTGTTAAGCTCATTCAGTGAAATATTTATGTTCTATATTTCTCAGTTCCAAAATCTCAAGTTCCATTTTATAAGATATATTTCTCTGTTGACTTTAAATTTCGCTCCCCAGGATCCATCCCTGGTTCACGGGTGGGATTTTTGGAGCCCAGTGCCTAGGGTGTGACACCTTGGTGCTGCCAGGAGGGGCTTGGACCTGCCTCAGCCGAGTGTGCCAGGCTCTGCTGACTCCCCATGGGAGACCTTGATTTGAAAAATGTGGGATGGGGATGGGTTGAGGGGGGAAGGCTGGGGGGTGGAAGAGGGAGGAGGGGGATCTGTGGTTGGTATGTAAAGTGAATAGAAAAAATTCTTAATTAAAAAAAAGAAAATGGAGCCGGGCGGTGGTGGCGCACGCCTTTAATCCCAGCACTCGGAGCAGAGCCAGCGGATCTCTGTGAGTTCAGGCAGCCTGGCTACCAAGTGAGTTCAGAAAGCGCAAAGCTATACAGAGAAACCCTGTCTCGAAAAAAAAAAAAAAAAAAAAAAAAAGAAAATGGTAAACCAAGACAATTTCTCTTTTAGCCTAAAATCTAAATATATGTACTAACAATGTTAACAGAGTGTTCTAAAAGCTATCCATTTGAGACACTCTTGAGAAGTCTATGTTGTACTTGCAAACAGTCTATTAATAATAGACAAATATTTTATATAATAAAGCCCTAGCACAATGAAAAAAATTCTCCCCAGTGTTAATCTTTATCATGTGTAGTATAGTGATAGTTTCTGTTTCAGAATCTTATCTGACAATCATACCATTTGCATAATTAGAGAATTATTATTTTATTGTCCTTAAATACTAAATTCTAGTTCTTAATATATTCAGTAATATACTGAGTAGGCGGAAAGTGTTTTGATGCAACCAAATCAGGCTATATCCTAGATTTGTTTTGTATGTGCTATGAGACTCTAGGTCCATGAGACCCTCAAGGGAATGCTGAGTATTTTTTATTTAGTTTGCATTAGCAACAATCAGCACATCCAGGTCCTCTGTGAGCACCGGATCCAGCCTTGATCAGCTGTTTGGATTTGTGTTACATGGATCTACCTCCCACAGTACTACATGGGTCCTAACATGGTTCCTGCCACATCCATCTCTCAGTCATCCCTCTCCTTCTTCCATATGCCTCACACGTAGCTTGGGAGTGACCTGAGTTAGTACAGTTCATACACAGAAGATGAAGGTTGCCGTCACCTACAGCCTTCTCTTCAAGATCCTTCTACCTGCTGCCTTCTTGTTTTCCTGGTCCTGACTAGAAAGATGATGTTTCTTTTAGACTTTTTTCCTTCATCATTGTCGCATGGTTTAGTGCAAGGGTCTTACAATTTAGGCAAGGTACCAAGGAATATGGGGGAAACCATGATATTACCCTCTTCCCCAGGGAAGAAAGGCATTTCCAGACATTCTGGAGTTCTAGGTTACTTTCTCTATGATTTTGTTCAGAAATTCACCAGAGGATTTCTATGCTAAATCCAGGACACAGAAGAGGCAGGTATGGGACCTATATCATAATGTCTCACCAGAGGCAGAGACATTGGGGCTGCCAGTAGGCAACTGACTCAGGAGATAGAGGCACCAAGAAAGGTTGGAATAGACAGGATGCTTGTCTAAGGATGCAACCACAAAGTTGATTCAACTCAAAAGGTAAGGAGAGGTCTCTTCCTGTTCTCTCTTGTTGTAACCAAACCTCATAGACCAAGTGGTTTATGAATGATACTTATATAGCTCATGGTTCTGTAGGCTGGGGGGTCGTAGGTCAAAAAATCACATCTGGCAAGAGTCTTCTTGCTAGTGGGAACCATGCAGATATTTGAGGAGGTTCAAAGTATTATTATGTCGTGGGAGATTGATCCACCACTGAGATAAAAGGCTTTGGGGTCCATCATCACCTCCTATTAGCCTCACCTGGTCCCACTTCAACAGCACAAAGTGGGATTAGGTTTAACTTGATATGGGGGGCACACCCAAAATTGGCACAATTAGTGAAAGGATAAGTGAAAAGAAAATGAAGTAGACAGGGACATTTGTTAACTCTATGCAGAGAGGTTGCCCAGAGCACTGAAGGGTTCTGAGTCTGCTGGGCCTGGCTCTTCTGAGAAGTCTGTGCTGTTCTACAAGCATATACTGAGGACATTGAGAGGCTCAGAAGGAAGCGTGTTGTGGCAGGTGGCAGGCAAGCCTGGGATCTCAGTGATGCAGTGACTGACTGAACTGAAGGAGTCAGTAGCAGCTGCCTGCTATGTGAGTACATAATGAATTAAAACAAGGACATGAGAAGAGCGCAAAACCATTCTCTGCAGGGCAGGAAACTATGAGGTCCATCTCCATGGTGATTACTCATCTTCGTTGAAATCTTTGGGCTCTGCATATTTATTTTTTTTGAGACAGGGTTTCTCTGTGCTAGCCCTGGCTGTCCTGGAACTTGCTTTGTAGACTAGGCTGGCCTTGAACTCAGAGATCCACCTGCCTCTGCCTCCCGAGTGCTGGGATTAAAGGTGTGAGCCACCACCACCCAGGTCCACATATCTTTTAAGATCTTGTACATTTGACATTTGGTTCAGTTTGTCAGATGGTAAAATTATGCTCCAGGTTTATTTTGACTCCTCACTTCACAGGGTATCTTTCTCTCCCTCATGTATATCATTTTCTATGTTAGCTTCTTGCAGACATACCAACGGACTCTCTTCCCTAAGTGAGCTTTACTTTTAGGGGTGACTATGCTCTAGCTGGTTCTTACTTTTTGGGCTGGTTTCTGCTGTCATATTTGTATTTGCTTCTCTCTACACTTACTATGGTGTCTCCTCTAACAGTCCAGTTGACTACGAAGCCTTCACATGTCTTCCATGTGCTATTGTTCTTACCACTCTCCTATCAGGCCTGCTGTACGAGCCCTCTCAGGTACCCTTTGAGAGCTCCCAGATTTACTGTGTCCCAGGCCTCATGTTGATTTCATGTAGACGACAGGTTCTTGTCTTTGTTGCGGTCTTCTTTTTCTGTGTTGACAGGACCACTGTGAAACCAACCAGAGCCTTTGGTCATCTTCTTGCCCAGATCTGCCTCTCTCCAGAGGGCTTCTTCAGGGTGTTGCTACTGTAAGTCTTGATATGAAGTCTTCCAGGAGTGTAGTGCCTGGTGGCCTGATTGCTCCACCCTGGTGCACTTGCTCTTTGAAAGTTTTCTAACATTTTCCTTTGCCTGTGGCATCCTTAAATTTCACTATGATGCACCTTTTGTCTTACTTCCCCTGACTGTGCCCTCTATCATCTTCAGTTCTGGAAGTTTTATTCCTTCATTCCCTGTTCCTTGTTTTATTTTTAGGAGTTGGCATTACTCAAAGACTGTCCCTATGCTAGTCACCTACCATTTCTATTTTTTTGTACGGCTGCCCTTCCCTGTGCCCACAGGCACAAGAACTTGCTGCTCATCTTCACACCATGTTCATGCACACTGTACATTATCACATTTCATACCTAGTATTTTCATTCTCAATAATTGTATCATTTGTTTACTTTGCTAATATCTTCCTTGTCTTTTTAGGTGCTACTGATAGTCACACTTACATCAGCTCCTTAGCTTGATCCATAGATGTCTCATAGGCTTCTTCGCTTGTGCTCCTGGAATACCAGACAAGGGATTTAGGCCTGGGGACACTGGCCACCCCTGGTCCGCTGGAGAGGTAGAAGAAAGTGTAGTCAGGGCAGCCAGCTTCCTGAGTGAGGTTATTACCTGTAGAAAGGGGCTTATAAGAGAGCCCTTCACTACAGGGGTCCACTCTGTGAACTATTTGTATGGTATGTGGCTGGGCGGCAGCTCTGTGGTATGAACTTTCCCATCTTTGAATTTTGTCTCTGTGGGCAGGCCCCGCCAGTCAGGGATGGTCCTAAAGACCCTGGCAAGGAGCAGGAACATAACCATTCCCAGGCTGTTCACTGTCAAATTCCCAGCTTAGGTGATTGCCTTCCACACCTCAACTCCAGACAACCTTAGGTGCCTGGGCTCCCTTGGCCTTTATGGGTAACCAGCTTCCCCTGGTGTGACTTAACTGAAGGTGTGTGTTATATTTTTGTGTTTAATGGAACAAAGGAGATTGTCATGAATGAAGGTAATAAACAGCAGTCTGGGAGACTTTCTGGGTAGATGATTTTGTATGTTGAGCCTAAGGTTGCTGTGGGTCCTCAAACTGAGATAGCAAAAGTCCTCCGGTTATAAATGGCTTGCAAACAAAAGATTCACTGAATCATGTGCTCAGATGAAGGGAATCTCATAAGTTCCTGAAAGGAGCACACCCAGCTCTGGAGGACAGTGCAACTCCTGCAGAACACAGGGCTGCCTGCCAGTTTTTAGCTGCCCTCTGTCCAGTCTGCCTCGCAATGCTTTACAGAAACAGCTGTGGGATAACCTTATATGTCAGGAAGCCACAGCCATGTGCCAGGCAGAAGTTCTCTGAGCTTCACTGCTATGTTTTGTAAATTTTGGAAAAGCTACCACAGACCCTTCAGACTCCTGGAAGGAGGTTTATAGAATTCAGGCCCCTCCAATACTCCAAGTGTAAGTCTGAGACAAAATACTTGCAAGTTGTCCTCCAAAGACTTCAAAAACTCACCTTCCTGGCTGGGATATCTTCCTGGGGCCCCATGTGCTGCACTGATACTCACTTGTGTTCTGTGTGTGTGACCATGCACTGGTCACTGGGAAGAAGACTGAAGTTAGGGATATGAGATGGAGCTGCAAGGTTAAGACCCCCCTTCTCCTACCCACTTCTTTGTACTCAGGAGGCCATGGCTAGAAAGAAAAGGTATAAAAATCCCAGAGACTCACAACCAACACTCAGGAACTCCAAAGTACAGAAAAAGGAAACACACTGAGAAATGCACCAGGAGAGCGGGGCAGACCTGCCAGGTCTGGAGGAGCCAGGCTTGAGTGTGAGGGCTTGGTAGATGAAGGTGATGGTCTGTGTTACCTACCTTTGGGAACCACTGGATAGAGAAGATCTATCCTTTTCTGTCCTGGCTTTTAAAATGGTGGGCAATGAAGTACACAGTTCAGGAATCCAGAGCAGATCTCTGAATGTACTGGGGTCTGAATTTTGGGGGTTTCTGCATTCCCCTGATGCCCCTCCTTGATTCTTGGGACCCTCAACAAACTGATTACAGAATGTGCTAACTTCATCTCATGATCCAGAGCTTCTTGCCTCCTTTTGGGCCTTTCTGACAGAGAAGCCTACATTTCATTACCAAGATTTATAACTGTTGGGTCTATTGGTCCCCAATGCCTTTGAAGCACTTTTTCTCTCAGGAATTCAACATATACATAGCATTATGAATGTGAAGGTAGTGTTTTCACCAAGAAGGAGCAGCCTGCCTCTGTGGCTGGCCTGTGCATAGATATGGATGGGAAAGCTGTACCACGGAAACAGATGATCCCAGGGATGCCCACTTCAGAGCAGTTCCCTTCAGCTGGGGCCGTGTCTTTTACTATGTTTTGTAACTTTTGGAAAACTTATACAGACCCCTCAGAGTCCTGGAAGAAAGTTCATAAAATTCAAGTACCTCCAGCACTCCAGCTGCAGTAAGTTGGAGACAAAATATTTGGGAGTTGTTCTTCCAAAGAAAGACTTCAAAAACTCACCTTCGCAGTTGGGATGTCTTCCACATGCCAGTCAGGCATTATATTCTGTCATCCAGCAGCATCCCTGTTGATTGGGATATGTGGCTTTCATCCCTAACCCAGAGGGTGGTTCAGATATCTAGGGCTAGGCTTCACCTCTTTTCAGTTGCTTTTCTGATGCTCAGGATTCTATACCATTCACCTGCACTGTCCAGCACACTCCTCTAACCATACACAGTCTGAGATGGGCACACTGCCCACTCAGTTTCTAACTTTCTATGGGCTAGCTGTAGACTCTTTCACCACTAGGACAGAACATAGCAAGGGATTCTGACAGAGTTAGTGGAGTGGGTGTGATGTGCCCAGGGCTGTCCACACCTGCTGTCTCTACAGCCATGGTTAGCATGGTCTCTCAGGAACTGCTTCGAGTGCTCTAGCTGCTTCATGGAAGAAATTCAAGGCTGAGTTTACTATTTGTGGCATCTATAAACAGCCATTTATTCCACTCCCCCGGCTAGAACAGTGCTTGCACGCACGCAAGTTCCATGCCACAGCCCCTGCGAGTGATCTGGCTCCAGGAAGCCCAGCCAGCTGCCCCAATGCCTGCCCGGCGCTGCTCGCGTGACTAGGAGCCTGTTGCTGTGCAGTAACCATGGCAGCAACTCCCAGGGGGAGCGACTTGCTCCAACTTCCCCTAATGCCAAGGGGGAGAGATGAGAGGAGTTGTTGAGAATTGTTCCCTTTTCCCTCTCTTTTTTTTTTCTTTTTCCCTCTGCTGTGACCTTGACAAAAATAATCTTTGAAGTACATGCTGGCTATTTTCCTGCCATGGGACTGGAAGAAATCAAGATAGTCAGGGTTCGCCAAAGGAAGTACAACTTCTCAAAGTGCTGGCTTCCCTGTGTGCAGAGGGTGGGGAGGAATGCCAGGGCAGAGCTGAGGGGCCATCAGGCCACTGACCCTTGCTGTACTGATCACCATCCTCAGTGGCAGGTGTTTCATGCTGTGACTTTTACTAATTAAACATAGATGTAGTTTTTTTCCTTAAAAAATGTAGTCTTTAACCTTAGGGCTAAATCCTTTTTCCACTTGGAAAAGTGATCTCATTTTCCATGTACCATGGGTTTTTTGTTTTGTTTTGTTTTTTTAAGAAAAAAACTTGTAGGAATAAAAAGAGAAAAGAAAAAAAAATTCATGATGCATATTTGAAAGATGGTTCCACATGTGTAAAAGAATTTGGCATGACAATTCTGGACTAGAAAGTCAATCTGATATTGAATCCATATGATCCCACAAAAGCATTTTATGGTCTTTAAAAAAAAATTCTGCCTTGTGAGTTAAAATTAAGATTGTTTTTGCTTGTGACTAATCTCATAAAATCTTTTTTAAGAAGACATTTTATATACTCAAGTCTTGAAAATTTCTTTGGTCTTTGAACTATTATTAGTAGGACATCATGAGTACGTGGCAAGCACTGAGCTGGGAAAAGCTGCTGCAGGATCTGGAAAGCACAACTGAGCTATGTCTGCCCAGTGAGCTCAATACTAAGGACATATGCTCTGGCTTAGCCTGCTGCACATCTGCCACTCACCTGAGAGAGAAGAGATGCCCCGAACACTGCAACTGCTGCCTGGAATGGCCATTAATCAGAGTTGAGGTCATTCCCTTCTACATTTTAACTACTTAACTGCCTATTGGTTTTGTTCTCATATAAAATCCTAAGTTCTCATGCAGTGGTGATACCTTATTCACTAACCACCCCTAAGTACACCCCAGTATTACTATCATCTCTGTTTGGATAGGGGCTTGCAGTGGCCTGTTAGTTGGGTGATGGACAATAGCCAACAGTGAAAGTTGTAGTGATTTGGGTCTCTCCATTCTGGACAGAACTGACTGTTCCTAAGGCATGGGCTGGGTGGAGATAATAGCTCTAGGGCCTGAGCACTAGGCTAGGCTGAGGTTACCAAGCCCTAACTATGCTGGCATCAGCTTTCTACCCTTCCACAGCCTCAGCTCTGGTCTCACCCACCCAAGCTGTGCCCAGACCCTGTGAGGCAGTAGCCAGAGGGATATAGGGGCTTCCAAACTTGGACATATTCCCCACCGAGATCAGATGTAAGAGCAAAAACTCTGGGATTTCCCAGGCAAAAAACTTGAAGCCAGCACACAAGAGATGTGGATCAAAAGTACTAGATGCCGCTTTGTGAAAAGCCTGCCAGCTGTGAAGACAGTAGAGTGACATTCAAGCCTCACTGCAAGTTTCTAAACCTTCTTTTATCCCACTGGGTTGCAGGAAGAGCAAAATGTCAAATGGATCCTCACTTACCCCTCCATACCTTCCTTCTCCAACAGGCTTGCACAACTCACACCCACATTCACAGACACCCTCTTCACCAAGTCAGAAAGAGGAGCCACCAAGTGTCTATCAACAAATGAATGGAAAAATGGAGAAACAGGACTGTATCAATGTAAAATACTCTGCACAGTGAAGAAATCAGAGACAGATCACAGAATGAAAGAAATCATCTGCAAAACATACATTCAGTGAGGGGTTAATGTTTAAAATATATGAGATTCAACTACCAAAAAATGATTAAAATATGCAAAGGAAGCTGGGCAGTTGTGGGGCACACTTTTAATCGCAGCACTCAGGAGGCAAAGGGAGGCAGATCTTTGAGTTCAAGGCCAGCATGGTCTACACAGCCAGGGCTACACAAAGAAACCTTGTCTTGAAAAAACAAAAAATAAAAAATTAAAATATGTAAATGAACTAGATAGACATTTCTCAGAAGAAGATATACAAAAGTTAATAGACATGAGAGCTTAGTCACTAATCACCAGGGAGGTGCAGATCAAACCCACTTCTGAGATGTTACTTCATCCAAGTGATGAAAATGTGAGTTCAGCCATTGCAGAAGAAAAGTATGAATGTTCCTCCAAAAACTAAAAATGGAGCTACCATATGACCCAGCAATCCTCCTAAAGATTGTGTATCCAAAGGAAATGAAATCATTATGTTGAGGAAATACTCTACTCCTGTGTTTGCTACAGCACTATTCACAATAGCCAAGTAATAGAAACAACCCACATTTCCATCAACCGATGAGCAGACTCTAAAATGTGTGCATATATGCAATAGAATATTAATTCAGTTGTAAAAAAGAAGGTATTTTTGCCATTTGCAATAACATGAGTAAAATAATCCACATTTTTTAAAAAAGGAAATCATTCCATGACCTCATTTTTCTGTGGAATCTGAAAAAGTAGAATCCATAGGAGGGGAGAGTAGAATGCCAGGGAGCAAGAAAATAATGTATGATATATACTGCAAGGTAGATAAATGTTGAGATTGTTATGCCATGGGAAATAACCCAGTCACAGAAGGGCAAATGCCGTGTGGGTTCACTTATGTGTCTCTAGAAGGATTAAATCAATACAGGCAGATTAGATGGGAGTGCTAAGGCTGGGGGCAGAAAGTACTTCAGATGAATGATGGTGATCACACAACATTGTGAATTGTGATGTACTGTGCTGTGTCCTTAAAAATGGCTGTGGGTGGTGGTGGTGCATGACTTTAATCCCAGCACTCGGGAGGCAGAAGCAGGGGGATCTCTGAGTTCGAGACCAGCCTGGTCTACAGAGTGAGTTCCAGGATGGCCAAGGCTACACAGAAAAACTCTGTCTCAAAAAACAAAACACAACAGATAAAAAAATAAATAAAAATGGTTAAAATGTTGAGTTTTGTATATTTTGTCATAGCATTAAGAGAAATTTTTGAAATTTAAAAATATAGGCCTAGCAATAGAGCTTAGTAGTGGACAATTTATCTAGCTCATGTGAGGCTCTGGGTTATTTACTAGCATCAAACACACAGATACAGTTAAAAACAATAAACTGTCCTCTTAAAAAATCTAGTTTGTGAGGCCAGTGAAATAGCTCAGTCGGTAAAGACACTTGCCACCAAGCCTAATGGCCTGAGTTCAATACCCAGGACCACAGGGTAGAAGGAGAGAATTGACTCTTGAAATTTGTCCTCTGACTTGCACATAAGTGCCATGGTGTACATAGAAAATAAATACATACAAGTGGAAATAGCCAGAATTTTACTATGGGTTGCAACTCCACATTGGAATCATGTAACTGGATGTAGAAGTCTTGAAAATTTTACAGTAAGAAGTTTCTGAATAAAATGTTTGCTCAGTGACCAAAAATTAATTCAAAACCAGACATGTAATGAATTGAGCTATTTCTGATAGCACTGTCTCCTGAATCTCACAACTCCATGGCAGCCTTGATTCTGAATACACCTATTTACACTTCTCATTGCACATGCTGTTATGCTGCACGGCACCAACAAACTGCCTCAAACACCTCGGCTCCTATTCAGACTATTGTATGTTATGAATTGCGGTGTTTTTATTATACATAGAGTTTTCTGCTCCTACAGAATGTGATGTTTATTTACAGAAAACAAAATCTTTTAGTATTTTCCCATGTTATTTCTCAGCATATAAGTATAAAATTAGTATTGTGGATTGTATTGTGTTATAATGTTTGATTTTTAAAATTGCTGTTTAGTTGCTGACTTAACTTTCACAAAAAGTCATTAAATGAGAGTTTTAAGAGATGCTTCAGTGGGTAAGAGTGCTTGCTGTGAAAGCAAGAGAGCCTGACTTCAAGTCTCTACCACCCATGTAAAAGCATTATCATGTGTGTGCCTCTAACCCCAATATTGAGAATGTGGAGATAGGTCCTGGGAGCTTCCTGGCCAAGTAGCCTAGTCAAAATGGTGAGTGTTAGGGTTTCTATTGCTACAGTGAAACACCACGACCAAAAAGCAAGTTGGGGAGAAAGGGTTTTAGTTGGCTTACACTTCCATATTGTTCTTCATCTTTGAAGGAAGTCAGGAAGGAACTCAAACAGGTCAGGAACCTGGAGGCAGGAGCTGATGCAGAAGACATGGAGGGGTGCTGCTTATTGGCTTGCTTCCCCTGGCTTGCTCAACCTGATTTCTTATAGAACCCAAGACCACCAGCCCAGAGATGACACCACCCACATGGGCTGGGCTCTCTCCCATTGATCACTAATTAGGAAAATGCCTTATAGCTGGATATCATGAGGAAATGGTGGCATTTCCTCAACTGAGGCTCCTTCCTCTCTGATGATTTTGTGTCGAGTTTACACAAAACCTGCCAGTAAAGTGAGCTTCAGCTGCAAATCTCAGCGAGAGACCCTGCCTCAAAAACAATAAAATAAAATTGAGAGTTATCAAGAAGACATCCAACATTCTTCTCTGGCCTCTGAACATCATGTTCATTTTCTCTCTGTCTCTGTCTCTGTCTCTGTCTCTGTCTCTCTCTCTCTCTCTGTGTAAAATAAGAAAAATGTTTAATGTTAGATGCATTTTGATTTGGGATCAGATGAGGACAGAATTTCTAAAATGACTCTAAACACAATTTGCCATTTTATAAAACATGTATATGTGAAGCAGTGTTCTCAATATCTATAATTATAACATCAAATGTTAATCAACTCTGAAAAATATTGAAGATACTCTTATGTTCTGCAGTTTCAAATCTTCACCCAAGTCAATTCTTTTTTAATTAATTAATGTATTTTTATTAATTATTTATTTTATTAATTATTTTACATCCTGGCAGCTGTTTTTCCTCTCTCCTCTCCTTCCAGTCCCTCCCTCCCCAACACTACCTCTCTGTTTCCACCTTCCAATCCACTCCCCCTCTGTTTCTGTATAGAAAAGGACAGGTCTTTCAGGAATATCAACAAAATATGACATGTCAACCCAAGTCAATTCTTTATATAAAAATAAATAAATACATCCATCTCATTAGTATGAAAATTCCCTTTAGTCTTAGTTAAATAGTAAAATTACATATATACCAAATAATTGTTTTAAAATAAATTTATTTATAATTGACAAGGGTTTATATATCCATGAGAGTTCTAATGTTAAAAGTTTTATTATTGTGTGTATATGATGTGTGGGTATACACATGCCATGGTGATGTGTGTTAGAAGACAACTTTGTGGAATCTGCTGCCATTTCCATCTTTACATGAGTTAGGAAGTGAACTTGGGTTGTCAGGTGTGCCAAGCACTTTTATCAGCTAAGCCTTCTTGCCAGCTTGAATTGTAACTTTTCAAAGTACACCTTTGCAGGAGAACAAGACTCTAGATTTGAGCTCAAAGTCTGTGTCAGCATGTGTGGTTTTCTCTCCTGGTTTTGGTGCAAACTCATTCCCTCTCTAGGTGGAACACAAAAACTGTGGGTTGAACTGGACCCTGTTGTATTATAGCTCCCACAACTATGATTGCAATGGAAACCCAGATCTGAGTGTTTCCTCTGCCATCCAACTGAAGGAGACAGACATCTACTGCAAAGTTAGCTGAAAAATAAAGAGAGAAAACAACAAAGATGAAGCCAGCATGGAAGAAAGCCATGTCTGCAGTGTGGACCAGCTCTTCTTCTTAGAGACAGAAACAGTCTACAGTGCAGGGATGGTAGCTTAGGGAGACACCAGGGGTACTTGCTAGGGTCAGGGTCTCAGACTCCTTCCCCTGTTGGTTCCATGGCTCATCCTTGGACTCAGTTTCTCCATGAGCGTCCTCTTTCTGCATTTCTTGCATGAAGGCAGAAGGATGCAACACAGGTTGGCTCCTGTACTAGGATGCAAGGTTTCCCAGGATGCTCTGTCTCCACCTCTACCTGAGTGGCCAAATAGTTCTGTGTGGGAGTCTAGAAGTGAAATTTTTTGACTTATGACATTTGATATTGTCTGAATAAAGCGACCATGGCATTGGTAAGGAAGTAGTGTATCTAACTGGGGGAATGCAGGTATCTTGCCTGCTTCTTTTGTTTTTGTTTTTGTTTGTTTTTTGAAATAGGATTTCTCCGTGTAGTTTTGGTGCCTGTTCTGGATCTCGCTCTGTAGACCAGGCTTTGCCTGCTTTATTTTTTTTTTTAAAGATTTATTTATTTATTATGTATACAGTGTTCTGTTTGCATGTATCCCTGCAGGCCAGAAGAGGGAGCCAGATCTCATTACAGATGGTTGCAAGCCACCATGTGGGTGCTGGGAATTTAACTCAGGACCTCTGGAAGAACAGCCAGTGTTCTTAACCTCTGAACCATCTCTCCAGCTCCTGCTTTTTTTTTTTTTTTTTTTTTTTTTTTTTTTTTTTTTTTTTTTAGAAAATTTTGGGAAACTTTTAAGACACAGTTCAGCCCTCTCAAGCAGGGAAAAGTATGTGAAGCCAGCCAGCTAGTTCCATAAGGTATAGAGAGCCCTGAAAGCCAAAGCTGATATATACAACTTCAAGGAAAAATTTAACTCACCCTCCCTCATGACAAAGAGCGAAACATTCCAAATAAACTAATATAAATCAAGCCACCTATACAGTGAACAAGTAATGTACAGTCTCAGGAGAAGATGACAGGCTGTCTCTCCTTAACTCAGCTAGTGAGTACACATAAGGAGGAAACAATGGGAAATTATCCAACTCTGATCATTTGTCCTTTTAAATTATTTAATAAATAATTTTAATCCTCTCAAAGCACTGTTTATTAAGCCTGGCTTTGTCCTATGGCTTGGGATGGCATCTTCTTTAGGCATTTGTTGTCTATTGTAAACCTGGGTGTGTGCCAGAATTTCCTGTCTGGTTCATTGATTTGTTGTCTGTTCAAGCCACAAGACCAACCTGAAAGAGCCTGTATGGTATGTTTTCATTCTGAGTGATGCAACCCCTTCTTTTGGTTCTGTTTTTATGGTGTTAAGTGCTCATTACATGGAAGCTATCAGTACTGTGGCATGTTTGAGTTCCCCTATGGAAAGGGTATCTTTAGTGTTTGGGTGGGAGCTCCACCTCAACCCCTGGCACCCTGGCACCCTGGATCCCTATACCCAAAGAGTCTGGAATGTTTGGGTGGGAGCTCCACTCACATGGCTCCTCCCCAAACCCACCCCTTCAGAGCCCACCAAACAAGAGCTCCTCCCCAGAGAGGCTCAGGAGGACTCCCACAGGGGATATATAAGCACCATCCAGGAAAACAGACTTCTGGACTCCTCCCCTTCTCCTCTCTGCTTGAGAGGGGGGATGGGGATCGCCTGGGAGCGCTTTCCCCATTAAACCCGAGCTTTTCCTGATTCTGTCGATTCGGCTTGTTATGACGTTGGAGAGGCCTTCAGGAAGCCTAAAACTAGTCACTTAGAAAGCTGAGCCTTCTTCAGAGTCATGGATGGATACCTTTCCACTTTTTTCAGATACTGTGGTGGTTTGAGTGAGAATGGCCCCCAGAGGCTCATATATTTGAATGCTAGTTTCCTACTTGGTTGAACTCCTTGGGGAAAGATTAGGAGGTGTGACCTTGTTAGATGAGGTGTGTCACTGGGAGCTGGCCTTGAGGTCTCAAAAGCCTAGGCCATTCCCAGTTAGTCAGTCTCTCTCTCTGTCTCTCTCTCTGTCTCTCTGTCTGTCTCTGTCTCTGTCCCTCCCTCCCTCCCTCCCTCCCTCCATTCCCCCAGTTTGTGGATTGATTACCAAGTTCCACTGTCACAGTGCAAAGAAGGCTGTAGACAGAGAGAGTAAGCTTCATGGTGTCTTTGAAACTTTATATATGAAACCAAGAGGCAGACCACACTTGAGCCTGTCTCTGCCCTGATATGGGTGGTAGCAGTCATCCTTGCTTTGTTTCTTGGTCTTACTAAAGACACTTGGAATTTTCCCCCTTTAAGTAAGTTGCTGCCTTAAGAGTAATACATAAATTGCTACCTCCATAACTGCCTCCATGTTAAGAAATTACTTTTTTTAAATTTAGAAATGAATGTTGAATTTTATTGAAGCTTCTTTACTTCTATAGAGGATACTCAGATATTTCTCCTTAGATCTATAATGTATATTAATGGATTTATCAGTATTGAGCCAACCTTACATTACTGAAGCAAATATACTTGGGATCACTGTTGATCATTGATCAAATTGGTCATTGTTTTTTAATGTGAAACTCACTATCTTGTTTAGTACATTTACACCAGCCCTCAAAAATAATATTGATTTGTAACTTTCTTTTTTATGGTACTTTCATATCAAAGTTAAGTTGTTGAAGTCATACTTGTTTAAAAGGATTAAAATTTTTCTTTGTGTTCTATCTCTAGATAAATTCATGAGCATTGTTGTTATCTGATCTTTAAATATTTGGGTGGTATTCCATCTTAAAACTATCTGTAGCCGGCAGTGGTGGCGCACACCTTTAATCCCAGCACTCGGGAGGCAGAGCCAGGCGAATCTCTGTGAGTTTGAGGCCAGCCTGGGCTACCAAGTGAGCTCCAGGAAAGGCGCAAAGCTACGCAGAAAAACCCTGTCTCGAAACCCCCCCCCCAAAAAAAAAACCTGTACTCTGGTGCATTTGGGGGAAGTATTTCTTTTTTATTTTATTTTTTAAATATTTATTTAGTTATTTAGTTAGTTTTGTCTTCATGTATGTCTGCACACCAGAAGAGGGCATCAGATTACATGGGACAAAGTTATAGATAATTGTGAGCTGCCATGTGGGTGCTGAGAATTGAAGTCAAGACCTCTGAAAGATCAGCCAATGCTCTTAATCACTGAGCCATCTCTCCAGACCTAGGGAAGTAGTTCTTGATAATTTCCTGTATTCTTTCTACATAAGTTCTTATTTTAAGTTTCTTATTACTAATGGGTTCAGTTTTTATGTTACCTTTCTCTAGAAAAGTGTTTACATTATTAGTCTATCAAATTTGTTTATGTAGAGGTCTGCTCCCACTTTAATTCAGTTACTTTCTGCTGCCCCCAGGGAATTATTTTCTGCTATCTATCACTGTAGATGTTTGGTCTATTCACAGATGTTGCATGAATAAAGTGCATATTCTTTTGAGTTAGATTGCTTTTATATTAAATGCTTTTAAGTTTCACCATGTTTTTATGTGATCAATAAGGTTTTTATTGGTTTGTTTATATGTAAAAATATCCCATTCCATGTTTATTCATAAATGTGTTTCCCATTCTCCAATTCATAGACATTGAGTTGTTTCCATCTTTTGAATATGAATAGGGCTGCTGACATCCTTATTCAGATATGTTTGTGAATGTCTGTACCCATTTCACTTGAGTAAATACTAAAAACAAAATCATGTTTTTTGTTGATACATAACAATTACACACATATTTATGGGATACAGTGTGATCATTTGATACATGTAAACAGTATGTAACAATGAAGCTGGAGTAACGCCCTTTTCACTATTTAAATATTTATCATTTCTCTGTGTTGAGAATCTTCCAAGCCTTCTCTGCTAGTTCCTTATAAAATACACAGTTGTATCTAATTAGATCCATCCTTACTCTATCCCCTTTCCTTCCTGATTTCTAGTGACCTCTATTTCACTCTCTACTTGAATAAAGTTAACTTTTAAAAATTTCCACACTAGCAAAAATATACAGTGTTCAAGTAAAGTCAGCTTACTTAACATTCTCTAGTTTCTTCTTGGTTGCTGCAAGTGTCATTGTATGATATGAAAGCAAGCAGGCAAGAAGTAAAAGCCCCTTTCTTTCCAACCTCCTTATATCTGGGCTGCAGCTGGAAGGTACAACTCACGTTTAGAAAATATCTTCCTACTTTAATTAATGCAATCAACCAAATCCCTCACAGACATTCTCAGAGACTAACTTTGATCTAGATAATCCCTCTCAGGGTATTCCAGAGGCTTATGTCTTAATTGATTCCAGATCTAGTCAAGCTGATACCCAATTAGGGACAGTATTTCATTGTTTTTTATAAGTAAGTGGTATTCCACCATATCCGTGTGTCTCATTCATCCATTTAGTCTGCAGGTGGTCACTGTTTCCATCTTAAAGCTACTGTAAATAGTGCTACAATGAACATAGGAATGCAGGTATCTTTTGACACATTGATTTTGTTTCTTTTAGATTATTGAGTGGTTGCTATAGATTTGATCATTCTATTTTTTTGAAGAAACACCATAATGCTTTCCATAATGACTATTCTAATTTACATTCCTACCAAGAGTGACAGCACCTCTTATTGTCAGTCTTTCTTAATAAACTCTACTTTAGATGCATTTTTCATTTATTTTGTGTGCATACATGCATGTGTGTGAGCATTTATGTTCCCATAGTGCACACATGGAGGTCAGAAGACAACATTCAGGAGTCAATTCTCTCCTCCTGAAGTGGTTTCAATGCAGCTTGGGCTAACCTGAGTAATAGGGATGGGTCCCTTTAAGAAGAGTTGCTTCTTTATACTGTGGCCTCCACCCTCACCCCCATTCTTGAGATATTAAAAACTGTTAATGGCAGCGGTGAGGAAAGAGCCTATCAGAGAGAGAATACCCTGGGCAGGACAAATCAGGGAGGTGGGTGTCTGGGACTGGAGTCTATAAAAATAGGACCCAGAGCCTCCAGGCAGACTCCTGCCTGTTCTAATAAACTTTGTTGTTTGGGTTCTTTTATTTGCTCTCTGTAGTTGGCACTTCTCAGTTCCACCTTAATCTGTAACTGTTGCTTACGCCCTGTCTGCTACCTTCCCATCTGAAACTATTACTTTATGTCCACACCCTCAGGATCTCCACTTTCACATTCCTGCTCAACTCTCTAGTAACACACTCCCTTCACTCCATTTTCCTGTCTGAGTGGATCTTCTTTCCAGGACATACAATTCTTTGTCCATTCCATGGACAGTACTTGACTGTACTCTTAGATGATTACCCCTCACCTAAGATCCCTAAATACTTACACTATGTGAGTCTCAGGGGGCGGATTTAGATTAATCAGGCTTGGTGGCAGAGGAAGTTCGTCAGCTGTAGTGCATCTTGCCAGTACTTGTTATCTTTAGTCTTTTTTGGAGACAGGGTCCCACTATGTGGTCTGGAACTCACTATACAGACAAGATTTAACCTTGAACTTTACCAGTCTCTGCCTCCCTCCCAAGCGATGGGATTCAAGGTGTGGGCTACCATACCTGGAACATTTAATCTTTTTAATCATAGCTGTTCTAGATAAGATGAAATGAAACCACACTGTGGTTTGATTTGTCTTCCCCAATGATCAGTGATGCCAAACACTTTATGTATACCTGTTGGCCATTTGTATATCTTCTTGTCTATTAGATCCTTTGCACATGTTTAAATCAGATTATTTTTCTTTCCATTATTGAGTTGTATGAGTTATTTGTATATTATAGATACTAATCCTTTGTCAAATGTAGTCTGCATAGACTTTCCCATTGTGTCTTCTGCTTCTGTTGATTATTTCTTTTGCTAAGCAGAAGCTTCTTGGTTTGATAGAATTCCACCTTTTTAAAATTTTTCTTTTTGCCTGTGCTTCTGGGGTCTGATCAAAAAGTCTACAATAATGTCTGGACCATTCTGCCATTACAAGAAAACTTCCCCTTCCTAAAGAAAGTAAACAGATATTTTAAAACAAAAAGATTGAGGCATATTCCATGTAGTAAGCTAATAACACCATTTTAAATGTTCATTTTAATAAAACAGAAAATTATTAAGTGTAAAAAGTACCAAGAGTGGATGTCTGGGCCCTAGGGAGGATGTGTGTTTGACTTCATAGAACTGAAAGTGTTTGCTGCAGTGTGTGTGTGGCTCCCTTCTCACCGAATTGTCTCCTACATGTTCCTGTGTTTTTGTGCTCAGTCTCTTTGAAACTATCCTCCCAGTGTGAAATGCATCTTCATGTGATTCTGGTTTGTATTTCTCTGATGCTTAGTAATCCTGAACATATTTTACCTTTACATATTGTGGACCTTACTCTTTCTCTTCTGTAAAGCATTAGCTTAAATATTCCCATTTAAAACAATTGGGTTTAGGCTCCTATTTTTTATTATTATTATTTAAATTTATTCATTTATTTTACATCCTGACTGCAGTTTCCCCTCCCTCCTCTTCTTCCATTCCCTTTCCCTCCCTTCCCACCCCCAATCTACTCCTCCTCTGTTTCTATTCAGGAAGGGGCAGGCCTCCCATGGGTGACAACAAAGCATGGCACAAATTGAGGTAGGACTAAGCTCCTCCCTTTGTGTTAAGGCTGGGCAAGGGAACCCTGGGCTCATATTTTTTAATTTAGTTTTCATCTTTTTATTGTTGCTTTGGAAAAGCTATTTATATATTCAGGAAAGTTCTTTGTCAGTGTGCTGTTAATATTTTTGTGAGAAAATTTTGATTAGAAAGTTAATTTGTTTAATCAATATTTATCAGTGGAAATGAAATTCAGTATTGATATTTGCCAGCCATGTTCCATCCCTAGCACCCAAAATCAAACAAAAAGTACATACTGTGGTAGTTAGATTTTTTTTAGTTCTTTTATCTCTTTTGTTAAGTTATATGTTTCAAAAAATCCCACCTGTTTTATTTAAAATTTTAATTTTCTAAATGTCACACTTAATATCTCCCTATATAATCTTTTTAAAAATTGTAGGGTCCTCTGAATGTGGGTGACAGTTGTGTGGCTTGGGCCCCTGACAGTGGCACCAGGATTTATCCCTAGTGCATGAACTGGCTTTTTGGAGCCCATTCCCTGTGGAGGGATGTCCTGCTCAGCATTGATACAGGGGTGAGGGGTGAGGGCTTGCATCAACTTGATCTGCCAGACTGTGTTGACTCCCCATGGGAGGCCTTACTCTCTCTGAGGAGTGGATAGGGGGAGGAGGAGAAGGTGGGGGTGAGTGGGAGGAGGAGAGAGAGGGAGAGCTGTGGTTGGTATGGAAAATGAAAAAAAAAACTTTTAAATAAAAAAGAAATTCATATGCAAAAATGAATGAAATATGAAACGTATCAACAAAAAAGTTGTAAAGTCTGTAAATTCCAGATGTAAGAAATTTGCATTTTACTTGAAGACTCATGTTGGGGATTTTCACTCTACATAAAAACTGTGAAAAAATGAAATTTTGATGTTGTGGGTAGCCTTGGTTACTTGACATAAGCCGCTTTCATTGATTTCACTCATTTTCATTTGTTCTCTTTCTGCTTCCATGAAACACAGCTGGCTTTTCTTCAGTTTCCTGAAGTGTGATTATCCTTCTTTCTTTTGTAACAACCATTTCAGATTTTAGGGATTCATTGCTGATCTTTCTTCAATTACATGTTGTGAGACTTACCACATCTATTAACATGTATAAACACTCACAGAGAAATTGGTACATGACATGCAAAAGCCATTTGTCAAGGAGAAAACACAAGTTGTCAATGAATGCATGAAATGTTTTCAATTTTATTAGTAATCAAATAAATGAAAACTACAAAGGCAAAATAATTTATCACCTAACAAATTGACAATGACTTGAAAAGAGTGGGGCGTACCTATAATATTAAGAATTAAGGGAAATGAGTGTTACAATGAGATGATCTCTAAGTATCTATGTTTCAAAGATACATTTATGAATAACACCATCTAGGAGACTGAACCCCAGTCTCCAGATTCTGCACCGCCCAGGTGGAGTAGACTCTTGATTTCACAGGGTACAGTGAGGTTGAATACGATATTTTACTTAGTGTGCTTGATGCTCATGAGAACCTCTTCCCTGCTATCTTTTCTCATGATGACAGAGGTAAATAGGTAGATAGGTAGATAGATACTAATTGTTAGATACATAATAGGCAGAGAGGTAACAGATGGAAGATGTTGTATTGAATAGATGATAGGTGGGTAGATAGATGATTGATGGGTGGATAAATAGATGATAGATGGCAGACACAGAATACTCACTGATTGTGACAGTAAGTGACTGGATATGTTGCACACCTTTGTTGGTGATAATTCTGAGAACTACTGTGGCAGAACGTAGAAGATTTGCTTTTCAAACAAAAGGAGACTGAGTCAAACACAAAGCCATATGCTTTGAAGAACCTATAATTGTGGATATAATTGAAATTCCATGATTATAAACAAGGTAAGATAGAATTATGCATCCATGAATGTTTAAGAAAGTATTTAAAACTTGACTATAATAATAACTGTTGCATTGATAAACATTAAAATCTAGCCCTTTGTGCCTATCATCTCCCGAAATGTGCCCAAGTTGGATGATTTCTAAGGTAAACCAGACTTTCAAGGAATATATTGCTCTTGTCATAAATAAGTAGGTCAAGATGATGGGGAAGGGCCCAGATTGTTTTGTTTTTTGTTTTTGTTTTTTTTGTTTTGTTTTGTTTTGTTTTGTTTTTGTTTTTTTTCGAGACAAGGTTTCTCTGTGTAGTTTTGGTACCTGTCCTGGAACTCACTCTGTAGCTCAGGCTGGCCTCGAACTCACAGAGATCCACCTGGCTCTGCCTCCCGAGTGCTGGGATTAAAGGCGTGCGCCACCACTGCCCGGCTCCAGATTGTTTTTTTTTTTTTAATAGACCACCAAAATTAGGAGAGAATATGTACACAAATTCTTAGAAAAGCTGAAAAAAAAATCCCAAATAGTATGCAGAAGGCTCAATAATAAAGTGAAATGCCCCCATTTTGCTTCTTCCTGTGATGATGGCTCATTATGTCAGTCTGATGCTGCTTTTATTTCATTAAACATGCATATTGTATTTCCTAGAGAGAGATCCAAATCTTCAAACTCACAAACCATGGCCAACTTCCTCGGTCTCCTGTTAACGGGGAGCTGTTACAAAAAGGTGATAGAAAGTTGATATGGGCATTTCTAGAGGTTATACACAACAGGAGAAATGTTGAGAAATTTATGCAGACCTAACCACCTCTTGTTCTTTTCATTTTGGGTGAGCCAACTCGATTTGATTTCATTGTTTTTCCTTCTTAGTCTCTCAATGGCTTTGCTCTGGTGGTGAGTGCAGAAGGAATGATCTTTTATGCATCGGCAACAATTGTGGACTATCTGGGCTTCCATCAGGTAAATGAAGTGAAAACAGCCTTTTGATATATTAAATGTTGGGTTCTATTACCTTTGTCAATTGTCTTCAAAGCTTCAGACTATCTAAGATCAAGCTCTTTATATCACATGACCCAGCTTTGTCTAGGGCAACATGTCAGCTTCAGTGGAGCATTGTGGTGCTTGGAGACCCTGAGGGGCTGAGACCCTACTCTTCAGCTTCTCATATTCAGAGCACCATCTCATGTGATAACTCTGTATCTTAGACTCAAGATATTTAGTGTGTTCCAGACATAATTTCTTCCAGAAATGCCCTTATCAATTTTGCAAATTCTTCATTGGAACAATGACTTAGCTCCCCAGGCTATGTGATTCTAGTCCATGGGGCAAAGGACTGGGGCCCAGATGCCTCAAATAACAGACCCTGGAAACTGACTTATCAAGGCACAGAAAGGAATAAGGAAGAAAGAAGCCTCAGGGGGAAACCAGGTCAAGTGAGAATCTAGATCTGCATTACTGTGGAGAGAAAGGCTGTGTTCTGCTTTAAATTACTTTATATTATGTAAAAATAGTAGCTTTCAGGCTGTGCCTCTCCCTGGATGACTCCATTTTAAAAGCAGTGTTTGGCTCCATTTTGGATGCAAGTGCAAAGGCAGGATATCTGCGCTCCTCACTGCAAGTAGACATCACCACTTAGCCAGCCCTACCCACAAGGCATGAACTAGTAAATAACTTAATATTAAATGTAAAAATGTACTATCTATAAACATCAAAATAGACTAGGAGCATATGGACATATGGGTATATGAAAGCTATTACCTGAAAACCTAGGTGCAAGAACTTAACATATCAGACTAAAGAAGGGTGCAATACCCTCACCTGATGTAGTGGTTTAAATGAGAAATATCACCTATAGGCTCATATATTTGAACATTTGGTCCCTATTTGGCAGTGCTGTTAGAGAAGGTTATGGGAGACATAACCTTGCTAGAGGAAGTATGTCACTGGGGGCAGCTTTGAGAGTTCATAAGCCTCACCTCATGTCTTAGTTAGGGTTTCTGTTGCTGTGAAGAGACACCATGACCACAGCAACTTTTATAAAGTAAAACATTTAATTGTGGTGGCAGCTTACAGTTTAGAGGCTCAGTCCATTATCATCATTGTGAGGAGCATGGCAGCATGCAAGCAGACATAGTGCTGGCTACATCTTGATCAGAAGGTAACAGGAAGTGGACTGAGTGTCACAGTGAGTGAAGCTTGAGCAAAAGAGACCTCAAAACCTGCCCCTACAGTGACATACTTCCTCTAAGAAGGCCACACCTACTTCAATAAGGCCACACCTCCTAATAGTGCCACTCCCTTTGGGGCCCATTTTCTCTCAAACTACCACACCACACTTCTAGTTTGATTCTCTCTGCCTTGTATTTTTGGTTGAGGATGTGATCTATCAGCTTCCTGCTATGCCTACTACATGCTGCCATGCCTCCTTGCCATGAAGGACTTTTATCCCTCTGAAGTATAAGCCAAAATAAATTATTTCTTCCATAAGTTAGTCACTTTTGGTCATGGTGTTTTATTTATCATGGCAATAGAAAAGTAAATAATACACCTGGTCTCCATAAAAAGGACATCTAGTGTTATTAAGGTGATAACCCTTCATTTACCTGGTGTGTGCATCTAGGGACTAACAAAGACTCCTAGTTATCCTCAGAGCTTCATTTCAACTTGGCCCTCACTGCTGACTCAAATTGGCTATCTTCCCATCCCTTTCCCTTTGTCCATCCATCCATCCATCTGTCCACATGGACCTGGTCTTGTATCTCACCTCTAAGTTCTCTAGGGTCCTCTGCTTTGCCTATGCAGTTCAATTCAACTTTTAGGTCCAGCTCAGTCTTGTCACCCTGCCTGGCTCTACACACCTTCAACAGCTCTCCAGTTGGGTTATTAATATTTTATCTATGCACTGAAGAAATTTTCTTTCTATTTGTATCTGTTTGCCTCTGCCTCTAGTAAGGCCTTTTTAAACTCCTTGAATTTTTCTGTGGCCTCTCTTACACTTTTGTATCTACTCTGTAGCCTACATACATACATACAGATATATAGATATATAGGTAGATAATATACATAAAGATAGATGATAAACAGATTTACTGTATGATGTATAATGTTGATTTAAGAGTTAGTATTAGTAATAGGTAACAGACAGACAATTGAACAGACAGATGGTAGATGATAGAAACATTTACTGAGTAATGCATAATGTTTGACCTGAGAATTAGTGTTAGTAATTAAGATAGAAATACAAGAGCCTATGTTTTCCATTTGCCAATTTTCAAGAGAAATTGGAACAATTTGGAAAATAGCAGCCAACAAAGCCAATACAGTTCATAAATTTATTATTCAATCAATTCTGACATGTGAAAAGACACAAACATGCTTGTTTATGTTTCCTGCATAGCACATTCATATCAACTACTGCACAGTAGGGCTTCCAATCTGAAAACTAACATGGGCTCACCAGTGAATCAAAATTGGCAGTGGCAGCATGTGGTTGGGGTGTACTTCAGCTTCATTCAACAGGCCATGCCACAAAAACATCCCCTCTGTTATGTGTGAACCTGATTAGTCTTAACAATTAAAAACCCAGAGTCAAGTATCAAGGGTGAAAGCTGAAAGATCAGAGAAGCAGACAGCAGCTACTTCTTACCTCTATGAATCCTCAGACAGAATGGGGGGCCAAGATCCTGTCTCCACATTTCTGTCTCTACCTCCCTAGTCCTGGGATTGAAGGCCTGCACTACCACCATCTGGCTCTGTTTCTCTTTTAAAATGGTTCAATCTCATGTAGCCCAGGGTGGCCTTGAACTCTTGATCTTCTTACTTCCTCTTCCCAAGTGCTGGGATTAAAGGTGTGTGCCACCACTGCCTGGCCCCTATGGTTAACTAGTGGCTTGTTCTGTTCTCTGATCTCCAGGCAAGCTTTATTTGTCAGTCACAAACAAAATACCATACAACACCTCTGAAGATGAGTTCACAACAAAGTCCTAAGCACACAGGAAGCCAAGCCATGATGGCAAGCATGAGCCAGTAGACAATAAATGAATATAGTCCTTACCAGAAGAACATAAGAAAAACAATCCCACCTGAAAAAAAGATAGGAAATAAACAAATTTAAAATAGCAGGAGACCAAGTGTAACAGTACATGTTTTAAATCTCAGTGCTCAGGACAGCCTGGTCTTGAGGGGACCTCACATTAGAGCACTGAGTCAGTCTCTCCTCTCTGAAACGACAACAGCCCCAGGGAAGACTGAAGTCTGCTTGAGCTATTTCATTTCCTGAAGCAGACTCCATCAACTTTGACTTTGTTTGCAGCATGGACATACTGTCCATTTGTCAGAATTCATGATCCTCTGTGTAGGTTCCCAGTGCCCTTGATAGTGCAGAATTTGGGCATGGAGGCAGATAAGGACATGGCATGATGGTATGATTCTTTTTTTTTTTTTTTTTTTTTTTTTTTTTTTTTTTTTTCGAGACAGGTTTCTCTGTGTAGCTTTGCGCCTTTCTGAGCTCACTTGGTAGCCAGCTGCCTCAACTCACAAAGATCCCTGCTCTGCCTCCCAAGTGCTGGGATTAAAGGCGTGCGCCACCACGCCCGGCCAATGGTATGATTCTTATATTAAAATAGTCCCCAGTAGTCTCTCTTGCTTGTGTATATAGGATTCAAAGCTAGAAAGAGACACCTGCCACCTTCTACATGTTCAGAATTACTTTAATTTAATCCTTTTCTGTGAGTAGGTGATAAACTCCGTAGCTACACCTAGATCTTCTCCCTTTATCCACAACTGTTGGTCTCACTGTATAGCTGGGTGTTAAGGACAGAGGCACTGAAGTACAGAATGGCTTATATTCAAGGTAGAAGTTCCTTGCTGGAATTTTACTTATTAGAACTCTGCTATTTCTCTTTAACTGTTAGGAGTATAAGTCAGTTTTTCCTTCATCATAGAAAATGTTCCCACTGTCTTTACTATGTAAAATATTTCACAAAATATTACAATAGCTTTGTGCTCTCATTAACATCTTGTATCAAATGCTTCACAAAGGTCAAGAGCCAATTCCTTCCTGAGGCTGCCTGAGTATACCGTTCAGCTTCTTCAGATCAGCACAGCTGTAAAATTTAGGCCTATGAAGCTTATTCACTCAGGAAACTGTGTCTTCCCTCACAGTGACCTGTGGCAGCTGTTACCAAGTGAACCAGAACATCACAGCTCTCTGGTCTGAGCAAGGACACCTATCTATGTCCAGTTAGTAGATGCATATATTCTTTGCCCAAGAATTAAAAATGACAGTTGCCAGACATGTAGCTTGTAAAAGACAGGATTGCCTTTGCATCCCATTGCATGGATAGTGGCTTGGAGCTGAAGTAAAGACTACTTCTCTGGTGGTAGCAGTGTCTGGTTTTTGTGTCCTCTTCACCCCTTCTCACATTTTTTTCCATTACTTCTCTTGGTTTTCCTTTGTGGCATCTGCTCTAGGAAACCTTGAAGGACAAGGGGCCACCACACCTGTGGCATTAGTTATTAAAATAGGAATTTGTTTCTTAAATCTAAAACTATTTCATGCTTTCTTCTAATTTGTCATAGAAATATATGGCTTTGTTTTGTCCTCCATTCTGGCTTTGCTGTCTCTTCCACTGTCTTGTCTGCCCTTTGCCCTGGTTCCCTGCAGGCCCACAGCTCACATCAACCTAGATATACCCCTTCACTAACTAAGGATGTAGAGATGATAGATGAGAGTCTTGGGGGGCAGTGGACACTGGAAACCATGCTCTCTGATGGATCTATAAAGCTCAGGGTCACCCCAAAAACAGGTAAAAAGAATGTGTCCTACAGCACCTACTTGCACTCTCTGAGAATCATGGGAGCCCATTGTGCCCACATCAGCAGTTTCTGTAACACAAATCTTAAAAGATCTTATTAAATAAAAAACACAGAGCCAGATGTTGGGGTGAATTCTGAAAGATCAGAGAAGCAGAACAAGCCACAGCTAACCTCACCTTGCTAACTTCTCAGCCAATCCTGTTTCCTCAGACTGGAAGCCTCTGAGTCCTCACCCAAGTGGATCTCAGCTGAACTGCTGCTAAAAGCCTAAAAGCTTAAAAGCCTCTAGTTCCTGGTTTTCACGCATTTTATATCTTTCTGCTTCCTGCCATCACTTCCTAGAATTAAAGGTGTGTATCACCATGCCTGGCTGTTTCCAGTGTGGCCTTGAACTCACAAATGTGATAGGATTAAAGGCATGTATGCCACTATTTTCTGGTCTCTATGTCTATCTAGTGGCTGTTTTGTTCTCTGACCCCAGATAAGTTTTAGGGTGCATATTGGGGGACACAGTATCACCACAAGTTTCTCTAGTTAAAACCACATAAGGAAATAGCACTGCCTGCAATATGGTAAAAACAACAACAAAAACATCAAATACTAAGAATGAATGCACTCAATGACTTACAGAACACCCACACAGAAAATGAAAAAACAGTGTTTTCAATTAAACTAAGGTTGGTTTAAATTCATGGTGAGATACACCATACCCAGAAGACTTATTTCCATCATGAAGATGTCAGCCTTTTCCACATCAAACTATATAATTGTGGGATTACAGTGGAAGCAGAGACACTTTGGGTGAACATTGGCACTCTAATTTTAGAATCTTCATTGACATGCATGTGTCAATATAATAACATTTTTAGGAGATGAGGGGATTACCAGATGGCAAGGAATAGGTTTCTCAGAGACTAGGCATAGAAGGCTAAGTGGGATAGTGCAAGTCAGGCAGGCCCACAAACAGCACTGCTCTGTAATCTGGCAGTTCTCTCCCACCCACCAATTCCCAAATAACCACCCAGAGGTTTATATTAATTATAAATGTTTGGCCAATGGCTCAGGCTTATTACTAGCTAGCTCTTACATTTAAATTAACTCATTTCTATTAATCTATGTATCCTTATGTGGCCTGTGGCTTACCAGTTCTTTCACATCTTGCTTCTTGGGTGTCTTGCAGTGTCTGTCCACCCTTCTTCTCCCTGTCTTTAGTTTGAATGTACCACCTAACCTTATTCTTCCTGGCCATTGGTCAAAACAGCCTTTTCTATCGACCAATGAGAGCAACACATATTCTTAGCGTACAGAAAGACCATCCCACAGCACTGCTCAGAGACAAGTGGCCTGGACCTATGAAAACATCCACTCCTGCAGTCATCTAAGCCAGAGAAAACTCTTATCTCCTCTTTTGTATCATAGACATTTTTAGAGAAAGCAAAGCAAAGATAGGAGGAAGAGTGGGTACATTATAAAATGCCACCATATGAAGATGATGCTGTCACACAAAGACCAGTCTTACAGTTGTGATACTGGGCAGAAAGATAGATTCCAAAGAATCCAGTGTTCCTTTGGTATGGGATTCAACCTGTGTGTGTAACATAAATCATAATTTAGGGGTGCCCCAAGAGGCCCTATAGAGATGCTGCAGGACCTGATGACATTAGTAGGCTGGGTTCCCAGTGCAAAGAATAAGCCAAATTCTTCATTATGAGGGTGGTAAGGGTCATAGAAGACCTCTCCAAGTTCATGGGTTATCTGTACATGGTATAGTCGAAACCTTAATGTCAGCTTTGTAGGTCAAAATTTCTGCAGATACCAGAGAATTCCAGTAACTGAAAAACTGGCTTCCTCTAAAGTCTGATTTTCTTTAAGGAGGTTAGAGGAAAGAGGACCAGAGAGAGGGTCATGATCTGGTGGGTCCTAGGCATTTCATGGACCTGGGTAGGTGGAAGTAAATGATACAATTGGCCTGAAGGACCAGAGTTGAATTAGGAAAGGGGATAGCTGAGTGCCCATTGCTTGAGGGCATAATGATACCACCATGCAGGCCAGATCCTAGGGGTCATAGAGTGAAGATGCCCTGGGGTGACATGACCATGGAGGCACATCCTTCCAGGAAGTGTTGTTGGAGCCTCAAGATTAAAGGTCTGTCTTTTTCTCAAAGCTTTTTTGTTTTTTTTTCACCTGTGACTTGCCTTTGAATGATTGATGGGGATCATGTGATTCTTAACCACCAGAACACATTAATTCAGGATGAGGCTAAAGCAACAGCTTCTGTATTTCAGACTGATGTAATGCACCAAAACATTTATGACTACATCCATGTGGATGACCGGCAGGACTTCTGCAGACAGCTGCACTGGGCCATGGACCCTCCCCAGGTGGTGTTTGGACAGTCCCCACATGCCGACACAGGTAGGCCAATTTCAATGACGTCCACATTTTCCTCTATATCCACATGGAAATTCCTTCAGGTTCTACTTTCTCTTGAGCCCTCCTCTCCATACTCCTCCAGCCAGCAGTTGGTCCATCCTAGGCTCTGTGTGGCTACTGGGGACCTTTGCATCATGGTGCTTGCTCCAGTCTCTTCTGCTTTTCACTATGGTAGATACTTGAGATACTCAGCTCATAGAGAGAAAAAGGTTATTTTGTTTCATAGTTTGGAAGGATTCAATCCATTAACTTTGCTTTTAGGCATTTAGTGAGGGGCAGCACATTATAGTATGAGTGTCTGTTGAGGCAAACTCCTTATCTGCCATCCAACTCAAAGAGGAAAAAGAAGGGAATCGGGTCCATGTTAATTACTTTAGCTGTTGTGCAACAAAAGCAGCTTAAGGAAGGAAGGTTTAATTCTTTTTTTTTTTTTTTTTTTGGTTTTTCGAGACAGGGTTTCTCTGTGTAGCTTTGTGCCTTTCCTGGAGCTCACTTGGTATCCCAGGCTGGCCTCAAACTCACAGAGATCCGCCTGGCTCTGCCTCCCGAGTGCTGGGATTAAAGGCGTGCACCACCACCGCCCGGCGGAAGGTTTATTTCTGTACACTGTTGGAAGATAGAGCCCATCATAACAGAAAAGCCATGGCTTCAGGGCATGAGGCAGCTGGTCACATTGCACCCACGGTCAGGAAATGGAGATGGATGCTAGTACTCGGCTCTTTTCTCCTTTTCATTCAGCCTTGGACCCCAGGTCATGGAACGGTGTCACCACGTTTCAGGTGGATCTTCCCACTACAATTAATCCTGTCTAGAAACTCCCTCACACATGTCCAAAGGTTTGTTTATTGAGCTATTCTAGAGCCTATCAAGTTGATAATCAAGATTAATAATCACAAATCTACCCCTTGTCATGTTAACATCCAAACATATCACTTTAAATTGTAACTGGATCCCATAATACCTTTCAAGAACACACCCTAAAGCCCTAACACCTCTCACTGCCTCTTATAAGTTTCACCACCTGGGGTCCATGGGCCTTTGGAGGATACCCAAGATCCAAACTCCAGGCTCTGCCATGTTTGATATTTTCAACACTCCCTAAGAACTTGTCACTTGTTTCACAAACTCTCTCAAGCCCCTTACCTTCTAGACAGCTTCTTTGGACCTATTTACATTTAACTGAAAAACAAAAACAAAACCTTCCACAGTAGTAGTTATACTTTGTGCACTAGAACCCTGTAAATCATTCCCCAACAAATTCATTGTACACAATTGATAAAGATGAGCTGTGCATAGAATATTTCCATAAGTAGTAGGTAACCATGGGGTTGAAGGAGACAGATGCATGCGGGTCCTGGACTTCATCCAGGAGTTCATTCAGATGATGGCTTCCTACAGAAACTTTAAATAATTCAAAGAAAAATTTCCACCGAACCTTAACATCCAACAGAATAATTTACCTTAGACTTAAGGTGCCTTCATGTCATATCATTTATGCAGCTCCAATGACACTTAGCGAGTGACCTTGGTCACACATGCATCAGTGCTAAAAATCAACGTCATTAAGGGTAGCGCCAATGAAAGCGAAATCCATCAAAGCACTGTCTCTTGGAGACACTGGGTGACAAAGGCTTGGGGAATCGTGGAGAGATGTGCATTTTAAACAGAGTGGCATGTTTGTTACAAGCTTCATGGCAGCTACTTACTGTTCTCCTGTGTGCTTATCCACTATCTTCATAGCTCTAGTCTGTTGTTTCCCAGCCTAATCATCACATTTTAGTTTGCATTATTTGAATTATCTTATCAGACAGTACCATCCTGGGGAAGTTGCTCAGGGCCCAGGAACGGGGCAAAGGCTTGCCGTCAGAGTACTCAGCCTTCTTGACACGTTGCTTCATCTGTCGTGTTCGCTGCTTGCTGGACAGCACCTCTGGCTTTCTGGTGAGTGGGTGGATGCCAGGCACAGGTGGAATACATTTTACCCTGCTGAAGAAAAGGTGGGGACAGAGTGGACACTGCATGGAGGCTCTAAGTAAGTAAGCTGGCAGAACTGGGCCTTGACAGCACTCACTGACAGGTGGATGGGAAGGAAATGATATAAGGCTCTGGAGGACTATAAGAAAAGCAGATGAAATATTTAAAAATTGACAATTTTCAATTCAAGTTTAGTTGTACATTTATTTAAAACTCGTTTAAAAGTCTTTTCTAGGGCTGGAGATGTAGTAAATAAGTACTTATGTACTTCCCTCGCATGCACAAAGTCCTGGATTTGATTCCCAGTGCCACATAAACTGTATATGGTGGCTCACACTTAAAATTCCAGCAGTTGGAAGGTGGAAGTAGTGGGATCAGAAGTTCAATTATCCCCAGCTACATAGCAAGTACAAGGACAGCCTGGGGTGCATAAGACCTGTCTCTGAATACATAAATAAAGATAAAAGTAGGGCTGATGAGATTGCTCAGTGGGTAAATGTGCTTGATGTCAAACCTGATCACCTGAGTTTGCTCTCTAGGACCCATATAGTGGAAGGGGAGAGCCAACTCCTGGAAGTTGCCTTCTGATCTCCACATGTGCACCATGACCTAGCTGAGTCCACAGTTTTGGTTGCAGCCCCTTCCCCCGACAATACTTAGGTCTCCACCATTTTAAAAATGTAATATTTTTCTTTACTTTTTTATTAGTAGATTTATATATTTTATTATTTTACTTGAGAATGTTTTGCTTGCATACATGTATGTACCTTGTGCATGCTTCATGCCCGTGGAGATCAGAAGAGAACACTGAATCCCCTGGAATTGGAGTGACAGATGGTTTTGAACCCATGTGGGTACTAGGAATTGAACCCAGGTCCTCTGCAAGAGTAGTATGTGCTCTTACTGCTGAGCCATCTTTCCAGCTTTAGGTTTACACTTTTTACATTTGACCATTTCATCTTCCACCTCCATATAGAAAGAAGAAGAGGTTATCCTCTCAGGACTTAGCAGAGCAAGGACTCTGGAACCTGCCAACCTTGCCAGGCCACACTGCATTTGCCCTTTTAGAACCTTGGCCCCTGGTCCATGTACCCTCCCTCTCCAGTCAGTCACCGCTGTCTGAGAGTCCCTGGACACCCTACCTTGTCTTAGCAAGTATTCATCTCTGAGTCCTCTGACTGACCTCAGCTCCCACTGGTCAGCTTCCAATGAGCTCAGCTTCCTAGATTGATTTGTGGACCCAGGACCGTAAGATCCTGTGACCACTGCATATTGTCCTTCTGGTCCACCTAGAACAAACCTGGCATATATGCCCCATATATCTAACCTGGACAAAGGTTCTCAAAGGATTCCCATCTCCACAACCTGGACTAAGGATCATGGGAACGTCCCATCTCCTCCAACTGGACTGAGTTTCCAGGAGAAGGGGTTATCTCCCTCACCTGGACTATGGAGCCCCAGAAGTCAAGCCCTGGGGGCTGCAGATCCTTACAGAGCATACACCAAAGGGTGAGCTGACAATTCTTAGCAGGCTTACTGTACACCTGGGAAAGAGCCCTAAGGAAATCTGTATGGGGTCTGCCTAGAGCCTCAGTAAACTCTCTTGTTCTATCATAATTTGTGAAGATTTTTCCAATTCACACCAGCTTCACCCAGCTCTGTATCCATGGCTCTGTGAGCTACCCACAAGCTGTGGTGAGTTGGAAAAAGACACAGGATAAAAGATCACAGCTTATATTACTTAGGAAGTTTCCCTCCCTCCACCCACCATGTACTTTTTCTAGCTATATTTTTAGCTTATTGTTTGAGAATTTAATACATATATAAAACATATTTTGATGATATCCACCCTGAATCTCCCTGCATGTGGGCCTGCCCATAGGAGTTAACAGGGAGATTCAGGGCATATATCATCAAAATATGTTTTATATATATATTAAATTTTCAAGTAATAAGTTAAAAATATAGCTAAAAAAGAAAAAAGGTGTGATTTATGCCTCCATTCAAATCTATTATCTCATACCAATTCACAAAGAACCACTGACACTGGGTTAATCCACAGGCACTTCACAGGCCCTTTCCACTTCATCCTAAAGTCTAGGCAGGGGTGGGGAGGGTGCTGCCTGCCCAGGATCAATTGTTAAAACATTGAGATCTGATTGACTTTGTGTCAATAATTCTCAATCAGCCATAGTGGGAATATTTATATCAAAGAAACTGACAAACACTGAAAATCTAGAATTGTTTTCCTTGGAGCTGGGCATTGAATGTTTCCCAGTACACCACTGCCTAAAATTGCCCACACCATGTATGTGATTGACACTAAGTGAATCCTTGCAAGTATTTGTTCATTCCACAACCCATGGATGTACTCAGGCATGGATGAGCTGGGAAGAAGGGAAGAGTGATGGAAGAAGAGAAGATGGATGCATAAAGGGATAGAGAGGGTATGGGTTCATGCTGCTAGGTCATCTGAAGGCAGGAGAACCCTGAAGGAACTTGGGAACTAATTCAGTGATATAGCAGCCTTCCCTATATGAATATATATATATTGGTTTTTTGAGACAGGGTTTCTCTGTGTAGCTTTGCACCTTTCTTGGAACTCACTCTGTAGTCCAGGCTGGCCTTGAACTCACAGAAATCTGCCTGTCTCTGCCTCCCAAGTGCTGGGATTAAAGGCATGCGCCACCATTGCCTGGCCCCTGTATATTCTAGATTAATAAAATTAAGTTGTCCTTATCTTATCATTAAAAGTGAGAAATACTAATTTGGAAATGGAAAGTTAAAGCTAGATCAGCTCTCAGGGAACTCCTGCAAACGATGGCTGATGGCTTGGTATAAATCTGTGACAACTCAAGTAGATGTGTACTTATATCTTTCTCTATATACACACGTGGGGGCAGGGGAGGTGTCACCATGTGCGTGGGTGAGATTATGCTATCCATAAATGGTCTCCAGACTGCCAGTGAAGGAACTGTAGCCCTAGGGCAGAGCTAGTATCCAGGAGGCTGAGAGTCACTAAGGTAGGGGAAGCAGGGGTTTCCTAAACGGTGAGAATGATGGTATTGCTACAAAGTTACCTTCACGACTCTGTGAACAACTGTCCTTCTGTCTTTAAAACACCAGACTATGCAGTTCCAAGGAAAATTGAAATTCCTGTTTGGACAGAAGAAGAAGGCACCATCCGGAACAGCCCTTCCCCCTCGACTCTCATTGTTTTGCATTGTGGTGCCAGTCCTGCCTTCTGTGGCTGAGATGAAAATGAAAAGTGCATTCTTGAGGGCAAAGCACAGGACAGACTTTGTGGTTACAGTGGACTCAAGGTGAGCATTATCACTTTACAACATTAAACTATGATAGCAAAATGTCCTGCATGTTGTAATTTCTATTTAATTTTTCCTAGCAAATAAGAAACATGAAGTCTGACATTTTAAAACCCTTATACAAAGCACCTGACTATTCTTAGAGAAAAGTATCTTTTCAAAATTGGTGCAAACTATAGCATCACACACTTTCATTGCAGCTACACTAAAGCTGCCCTTAACCTCTAGGCTCAGAGTAAACAAGCCCCCAGAGAGAGGCCAAAGTGGGCCTGTCACTCTATGGGCCCTGCCATCTCCTCGGTTTGTTGGTGTTGGGCACAACACAGATATTTAGCAAGCACAGGCATATCGAAGGTTAGTGTCAGGACTGTGCCAGATCTCTAGGCCCTCATCTGGCCAGTCCCATGGCATTTTCTCAACTTTCAAGAATAGAAAACACTCCTAGTTTTCTGGGCCATGTCTATGATTGATTCATGGATCCATTTCCAGGAGTGATTTAAAATGCTATGCATATAAAGCTATTTTCTACCTGGTATAGTGACATGGGAGTACGAGGTCAGAGAGAGTTGGGAGACAGGGATGCCTCAGTTCTGAATTTGGTTTCTGTTGTGTGATACTATTCCTGGAGAGACATGAACAAATGTCTTCTCATCTGAGATACTGAACTGAAGATGTTGTGCCCAGAGACACGCCCCCCCCCCAAAGACCACCAAGAGACTGAATCTGATGCAAAAGCAAAGAATTTTTGTATTGCGAGTTAACTTGGGACTCTCCGTCGGTCTGACACAGCAGCAGAGCAGAAGAAACCCCAAGTAGCAATGGGGCAGGGTTTTTAAAGCAAAGGGGGCTTGGGGTCTACAGACTACATAGGAACAGACTCAGGATTCATTTATGTGAGTGGTAATCATGTTAGTAATTTTTAATCGGCTAGGGTTAGTTGGTGGTTACAGTTATCCATTTTGGGGCAGGCCTGGACAAGTCCCAGGCTTTGTCCTTGAGCTGCCATAAAGGCTGGCTGGCCTAGCACGTACTAACTGTGGGGGCTGGCTCAGTGGCCCGGACTCTCACATTGACCCATGCACGGTAGCTCTAAGTTGGCGAGGGGTCCCAGACAGTAAACAACTGGCTGAACCTTAATTGGTCAGAACACATGCAGAAAGGAAGTTACTGCAAGGACTGTCTTTTGTTCATGGCCCTCCCAGAAACTGCTTGTTCAAGTCTCAGGAAACTGAAATTGAGGCCTGATCTCTGAGAGAAGACTGAGAAACCTGTTATGGCATCTACTTGGTCCTTTCAAAGACAGATCAAAGCATGGATATCATAAAGTCCAACTTGATAAACTAATGACTTTTATTAGGGTTACTTATAGGAATGTGGATGAGGGGTTACTTACAGGAACAGAAATGACTCAAAGACAGCTACATCACTAAAGCCCACTCCGGCATGAGTGACAGATCACAAAAGCTGGAAATTTGGGGCATACTGCCTATCTTTTAGGCAGCTCAATAGGTTGGAGAGTGGCCTTTCCTTGTGGCTCTGTTGGTCTGAGTCTTTTCTAGGCACCTCAGGCCCTCTGAGGGTCTTCTAGGAAGTTTAACTTGTGAGATTCTCAGCAGTTTTTGCTGCTTATATACTGTTGGTAGATGCCTAGTGAATCTGTTCAGTTTCAGGAACTTCCTGAAGCTATTTTGAGTTATTTACTTCTTGTCTTAATGAATGATCTTCCATGAAGGATTGAATGCTTTGCCTTCCTTAGGACATCCTGTTGTTTTGTTTCACTTCCCTGTAAACATCCTGACATTAACTATTTCTTTTACATCCTATGCCTTAAGGCATTTCCCTCTGAGATGAAAAGTTCTAATCTAGGAGGGAGCTGCTACACAACAATTTTCCACTAGATTGTAGGCAACACTTTCTCCTGTTCTGCTATGATAGTAGTAGTCAAAACAACCCTAATTCCCAGACACTTGTATGTCCTTTGGTGACTAAAGCAGAACCAAGCTGCCCATCACCCCCTCCAGAGCATAGTTAGGTCTCAGGCTATGGTTGCATTAGCCAAGACAGCAAGGCTTGGAATAAATAATGAAAGCTGAGATGGACTCTCCATTTATTTAAAATTGAACCAGGAGTTTCAGCTGTAACCCTGACCCTGGCCGTAACCTGAGCTATGGTGCTCTTCTCATAGAGGCAGTTGTGAGCTCTTCCATGGCCTTGGTTGCTGGAAGAGTGCCGGGGAGGGGGCCTCTGGGACCGCCATTTCCTCATCAATCTTGTTCCCTCCACAGTACAGCCTCCATGAGGGCAGTTAAATGCCTTATCAGGCCATTTCAGGAGGCACTTCCCATTCTACTAGCCTCCCCATCCTGACCTGAGGATGTCATGCCCCAAGCAAGCATCCTGGGACAGTGCCACTAATGAACCCTTCCTCATCCATGAGCTACTTACTCTGTGATCTCTCTTGGCTTATTGGCTGAAAAGGAAGGGATCCTGTTTGCTCTGCTGCACCAGATCCCTTCTCTCACCCTTCTTGGCCTCTCTGCTGCAGCCAAGGCTGAATGACCACTCTGTGGCTTAGTCTTAGCCCATGGCCTTGGTCCCCTGTAATTGCTCTTGGAGAAGTCCCCTTGTTTGACCTAAGTGTCTGTTGCCTTCCCATTTTGCAGGGAATAACAATAAACACCAGGTGGGAAGAAAACCTCAGCGGGTTACCAATTCAGCACATGAATACAGGTTAACTGACCCTCAGGAGTAATTTGTCAAGTCTGCACAAACCCACAGACACAGAGCTCACCACCACATACAATATGTACACTTAGAAGATGCAGTTAGCAAATGTTTCAGCCAGTGGTGGAAATCTGGCCCCCATTATTTCTGCCTTTCTTCCTTAGCTGCGTGCCTTTGTCTGTTCATCTTGCTCCTTGTCTTAGTTAGGTTTCTATTGCCGTGAAGAGACACCATGACCACGACAACTCTTATAAAGAAAACATTTAATTGGGGTGGCTCATTACAGTTTCAGAGGTTCAGTCCATTATCATCATGTTGGGGAGTATGACTGTGTATAGGCAGATGTGGTGCTGGAGCTGAGAATCCTACATCTTGCAGGCAACAGGAAATCAACTGACTCAGTGGGTGGTATCCTGAGCATAAGAAACCTCAAAGTCCACCCCCACAGTAACACACTTCATCCAACAAGGCCATACCCATTCAACAAAGCCACACCTCCTAATAGTGCCCCGTAAGATTATGGGAGCCAATTACACTCAAACCACCACACTCCTGGATCACACTTTATGTATATTTCCCAACCACGACAACTTTCCAATGGATGTATACAGTGACAAAGGACATTTACAACAGACTCAGAAATACAGGTGGAATGCAGGTAGTCACATACCTTAGCTGAGCCATCTACCTTTAGGAATATTATCACCACTGGCAAGCTTGTCCTGCTATTTTCAGTGGTGGTCTCTGTTGCTTGCTTATATAGTGGCTTGTTTACCAGACAACACCAGTGGTTGCATTTAAGGCAAGCACCTGAAGCCTGCCTCTCTCCTGTTGGGTTTGGCTTCACCCTGCCACCGCATCTGTAACTCATCTCCATCTTCTGTAAATGATATGTGCACAACAACAGTCACATAAAGTTTTCCTTTCTGTGCTTTGATTTCCTAGACTTGTTATTCTTACTTTTGTCCAGTGCCTACCTAGCACTGAAGCCAGAGTTGCGCCCCCATTGTCTCCTAAGTGCAGGGCATATGGAAGTAGCCTCCAGGGATGAAACTGAGACTGAAGATAGCCTAGGAGGTTCCCAACCTGAGCTGGCAAACTGATAACATCAGACTTCTAGAACATTCTAAAAATAAGTTTGTGTACTTCCTCTTTTTTTTTTTTTTTTTTGAGACAGGGTTTCTCTGTGTAGCTTTGCGCCTTTCCTGGAACTCACTCTGTAGACCAGGCTGGCCTCGAACTCACGCTGCCTCTGCCTCCCGAGTGCTGGGATTAAAGGCGTGTGCCACCACTGCCCAGCTTTCCTCATTTTATTAAATTAAAGAAATAGCATATAAAATATAAGGGAAGGGCTGGGCAGTGGTGGCGCGCCTTTAATCCCAGTACTCGGGAGGCAGAGGCAGGCAGATCTCTGTGAGTTCGAGGCCAGCCTGGGCTACCAAGTGAGTCCCAGGAAAGGCGCAAAGCTATACTGAGAAACCCTGTCTCGAAAAAAAAACAAAAAACAATAAATAAATAAATAAATAAATAAAATAAGGGAAGAAAAGCAAGGCCAGTGGGGAAAATACTTAAATGCCATGACCTAGCCAGCCAGAGCCCAGTGGTCTGCAGAGCCCAGTAGTTTTCAGGGGTAGGCCCTACCTGTGCAGGGTCAGTGGAAAGATCCGTGTATATCAATCTAAAGGAGTACTCTGCCTTTGTTCACTGTTTGAGTTTCCTGCTTTTAAAGGGTAATTTGGCTTGTTTCCATCAGAGATTCCCACAAACTTTCTTTTTCCTGAATGCTTTTCTAGCCCCAAAACAAAGCTCTGGGAACACTAATGCTGTGCTCAAAGCTAGGCCTGGAGAGAGACCTCTAGTGCACCCTGGAACCCAAGTAGGAAAATGCAATTTCTGGTGCCATTTCACTCTGTTTTCTAGGTATGGTGGGCACAAGATTGGGTACATAGGCCACCCCCCTTCAGGGAGACAAAAAGATGGACTTGTAGGATTTCTGAAGGCAGTAGCCCTTTAAGTAGGTGCCATACCGTATAAACGATTCAGACTCTTAGGGAGAACCTGGTGTTCAGGACTCTTGCCCCTCTGCTTTGACCTAAATTCAGAACTGCTTTCAGCAAGCACATCACATTCATTCTCCGCAGGGGCAGAGATGGTGGTACCAGGCCCCGAGAGCTGCTCTGAGAGCAGTGCATGGTTACTGCAGGAGCGGCTGCTGTCCCTCACAGCTTTCTCAACAAGGGTTGTGTTGGCTGTTTGTCTTTGTTTCTTCAACCTGCTATGTTCTTTTACCTACCTGCTAAAATTTATTTCAAATCCCCAAATCAACCCTTGCCACAGTTTTGTCATTGTCCATAGATACACAATTGGGAAAAATAGGATTCTCAGAGAGTACACATTCCCAGCAGTGCCCCAGCAGGCCAGGTTTCCTTCTCTCTCAGTCTCAGCTCCTTACAGACCGCAGGCACAAAGAGCACAGAGCACTCTGGGGTGAGTTCAGTAGATAGAGTTTGAAGTCCAGCACTGGCACTCAGCAGAGAGGCATCATCAGGCAAACCACCTAAATTTCTCCTCCCAAAAGCAAAATGGCTATCTATCAGGATGACTCAAAATTATTTTAAATAGAATTTAAGGGAAAAATTCATGACTCCAGGAGCCCTAGCAGGCCAGCTTGGCCACCCATCCAAATATGTCCACTAAAGAAACCAGTAGTGATGAAAGTGGAGAAGGGAGACACCAATGGTAGTGGAGACAGGAACATATGAAAGGGCCCCATCTTTGGAGCATTTACATGAGCATCTGGCTAGAATAGACGCAGAATTGGGGTAAGAGTAAGAAGTATGCTTAATTAAGCAGTTCCAGTCAAGGCATGGTAATCTTGTTAACCATTGTATCAGTTCTGGTTTTGCAAAATGGTCTGAAAAAGTCTTTATTGCTTGAGGAGATAAACTGGGTCTCAGGAGATGGTTAGTGTTTCTTCAAGCTACAGCCCTACCATCATGGACAGTCTGTCTTATGAGGCCCTCCTGTTGCTGAAATATAAGGTGTCTTCAGGTTTGGGGAAATGACTAAGACCTTTGGTCACCCTTCGAGAATATGAAACAGGATGCAGTAAAAAGCTGACAAGAAGATGCCTCCATTATTTTTATCTTTGTGTCTTAAGCCTTGAAGACGAATGAGATAGTGTGTTGGATGATTTTATGTCAACCGCAAGCTAAAGTTATCTGAAAAGGAGGGAACCTCAATGGAGAAAATACCTCCATAAGATCCAACTGTAGGGCCTTTTCTTAATTAGTGATTGATGGGGGAGGGCCCAGCCTATTGTGGGCCCTCCCCCATCCCTGGGCTGGTGGTCGATCCTTGGGTTCTATAAGAAAACAGGATGAGCAAGCCAGTAAACAAAATTCCTTTCTGGTCTCTGCATCAGCTCCTGCCTAGAAGTTCCTGCCCTGCTTGAGTTCCTGCCCTCACTGCTTTTGATGATGAACTATTAAATAGAACTCTGAGTGAAATAGACCCTTTCCTCCCCAAGTTGCTTTTGGTCACGATACTTCATCACAGCAATAATAACCTGAACTTAGATGCTTCATGAATGATTAGTGTACCTATATACGTAGGAAGCAGGTGACCTAAAGTAAAGGACACAGATGCAAAGTGAAGGTAGAGATGCCAGACTTTCATCCTGCTTTTAGATAATTTTTGAGCCCAAGTGAGGAATTTTGTTTTTAATAAAAACAGCTTCCAAGTGCCTGTTATAACTCTCACCCCAACCCTACACCCCCATATTTACCCTGGGGATAGTGGCTTTGTGATCACTAGTTCATTGTTAAAATGATGGTATATGGTGGTATTTTATTTGTACTGAAATATGATTTTAATTGTATGTTAATAAATAAAGTTGCCTGGGGGTCAGAGCTATTAGAGCCATAGCAAGAGCATGGTGGTGGTGGCGCATGCCTTTAATCCCAGCACTTGGTAGACAGAGCTAGGTAGATCTCTGTGTGTTCAGGGATACAGCCAGCATTGGAGACACAGGCCTTTAAGACCTGGAGGGCTGTACATACAGACAGTGACGAGGCAGTCATGTGTTTGGGTTTGCAACAAATGAGAAGGCAGAACAGAAAGACTATATAAAGACAAACACACAGGAAGTAGGTCTCTTTCAGAGAGGTAGGACCACTGCAGGAGGAAGGGTAAGGTTTTAGCTCTGAGCTCTGACCTCTGACCTCTTGGCTTTCTTCTTTACATTGGTTCTGTGTTTCTTATTTAATAAGATGGTTGGTTACATCTACAATGGTATAGAACATAATTTCCTTGAATCATAGGAGTCAATTGTATTTGCCTTCTGGAGGGGAGGAAGGTGCAATCTCTAAAGCCACCTATGTGCCATCTACCTCCTACAGTAATTAATTATATTATATTTATATTAATCTCTGCAATATAAAGATTAAAAGGTGTAAGTTATTTCTATCTTCTCTTGAAAAAGCAGTAATATCTGTGTTGCTAATCCCTTTCATTGTCATATTGTTAACATACATTAATGCTGTTATCTGGTCTTCACAGGGCAAAAGCTGTTACAAGTCTGTGTGAATCAGAATTGCATCCCAAACACAATTACTTAGCAGGTACTTCTAAAACTTCATGTTTTCATCTTTTCTCTATGGCAAGATGCTTTTGTCCCTGAGAGAGTTCCCCATGCCTGCAGAACTCTGTGTGTTCCCTGGAGATGCCAGGGCCAGCAGGGAGTACCACTGAGATAATTGCCTGCTACTGTCACTTTGGTCCTGATCACTGCTGAGAAAAAACAAAAACAAACAAACAAAAAACCTTCCCATTAGCCCTCATTCTGACATCTTTCTCCTCTCTAAATTCTAATAGGAAGGAGTAATGGAGAAAATGGCATTTCACTGTTCAGGGGACAAACAGATAGGAGCCACTGGGCCCGGGCCCTAGCCAGGCCTTCATGTCTGTGCCTCAGGGGTGGTCCTGATCTCCTCCCGGACCCCAAGGGGGCTTCAGGGTAAGTGGTACCAGGCTGCACAGTCCCAGCCCCTGGTTAAGTTACTATGGGTATCAGAGTGAAAGGATGGGATAGGCATGGGTAAGAAATAGTGGCTGTAGCCCTGACACCTGTATTCCTGTATACATCCTCTCAGCCTGCACAGCAAGGAGTTTGGGAGGAGCGTGTTTGGCTCAGAAATCCTTTCAGGTCACAGCCCTTCTCTCACTTGCCACCTGCCACTGCCCACCCTCTCACCCGACCCTAACCAGGGGTCTCTATCAAATTGGCTACTAGGTAGAACCCTCCTTATCTCTCATCACACAGGTGCTAGTCCTGAAGCCACAAAGTGTCCTGGGGTCAACCTCAGGACTGTTTTTTTATTAGTATTATACTAGTCATGATCATATGGCTGATGGAGGATGCTCACCCATGCCCAGTAGTGCTTCCCTGGAGCAAGGAAAGCAGCATGCTGCCTGGGAACTTAGGGACCAAGGCAGGCAAGGTAGAACAAGGGAGGCTCTTCATTGTTCCCTTGGATTGACAATAGGTGGTTGAAAAAGCCAATGTGGTCTGGGAAGACTTGAAGCTGCCCTTGGGATTCAATTGGTTACATACTAAGTTGCTACCCTCTCATAGAAAGGCCGAGGCCCCCAAGGAGGTAAGAATATCACTTCTGTTGTTATGTTCAATGGCTATCTTTTCTCTGAAGGGACAGAGAAGAAGAGGACCAGAAGCATGCACCAAGGAGGTCCAATGGTGCCCGGGGGCAGAGGGAGATGCACAAGTACAATTATGGCTTGGAAACACCAGTACACTTGAGGCACCTGAACTGGAACACAGAACAGAGAAGTCAGGAGGTCACTACCAAGCTGACTCGGCAGCCTAGTAAGAATGAGCCATCCACATGTCCAATGCCCCATAGTTCCTGTATGCCTTACTCTGGAAGTCAGGGCATGTTCAGTGCCAGCAATATGACTTCTTTCAAAGATTCACCAGACCATCCCACTGGTGCCTACTGCAGCCAAATGAACAGACCCTTGCAAGATATCCACCAGGGCCAGGTACATCCTTCCACCTGTCATATCCCCCAGGGAAGCCTGGGATCCAGGATCCCTCTGCCTGGAATGCAGCGCTTCACAGCCAGGGGCTTTTCTACAGAGGATGCAAAATTGCCCAGTCTGCCAGTGACCATAGACACTCCATGTAATCCGATATTGTCACTGGAAGTACCGATCAAGATGGAAAATGAATCTGGGTCCCAGGATATAGTTGATGCCAGCACAACTAGCCGGGTGTGGCTGGGAGCCAGCGACATGGCCAGGAGACATCTGGTCAGTTTCCCTGCCAGGATGCATCTAAAAACAGAGCCCGACTATAGGCAGCAGGTCTGTACCCCACACCTTGGGCATAGTATGCTGGAAACTAATCCCCACAGCAGAGATACTGTTGGATCCTGCAGGGAGCAGGCTCCTTTCCTTCCTGCACATTGCACCTGCCTGGATCCAGAGCCTCCTCACCACCTCTTCATGCGGGGCCACAGTGAAAGCCAGCACCCCTCTTTGGGCCAAGACTGCAGAGCTCCTATTGTTAAGCGTGAGCCCCTGGACTCACAATCATGGGCTTCTCCTGGCCAAGTGGCTATGCCCAGAATATTTCCTAAGAGTGCCTCTATAACTGTGATCCCACCCAAATGCTCCGATGGAATTTTCCTACCCTAGAGCTGCTGCTCTGGTGGAAATCTCAGTCATTGGATGATACGATATGATCAGAGATTCTTCTGGTGATGTTCTTTACAGAACTCAACGAGTGAGGCTGATTCCGTATGTGTAGTTGAGAAGTAAAGCACCTGAATCATATAGAGCATCAGAGGATTCTCATGCATAAACCTAGGTCTGTTCAAGTGGAAAGCATTTCTCTTTGAGAAATTAAAGTGTTTAAGAAAGTAGCCAATAGTATTCTATGCTGGGCAACCCCCAACTGATGTGTCAAAGTGATGTGCCCTGGTGCCCAGTCTTGCTACATCTCCTGCCTGTATGCAGCAGAAGTTCTGAGGCTCTGAGTTAGATCTGAAGCCACACTTTGCATAGTGGTGGTCGGGGAAACATTCCATCCCATTTGGTGTTTTCTGTGGATTTCTGAGTATGGTTTATGTACCTGTGTCCCTGCTCATATCACATGGTAGAGGTTATAGTGTCCAGGCCAGGAACCAGAGAAGCACAACATACAGAAAAGGGTGAGCCACACTGATGAGGAGGCATTGTCCCTGGCTGTTGTCTATAGGGCTTTCAGGTAAGGGCAACAGTTCCTAGCCCAGGGAGACTTAGGGAAGAGGAAGGCAGCTAGTATTTGTTTTGAATTGTAAAGGCAATGCACTCTGATTGTAGGAAATGTGAATATCAAATAAAAAACAGAAAGGATGGGTTACCACAAACCATTGGCAAATGACTTATGGCTGATGGTGCAGGTGAGTGTTCCAGGGAAGGGCTCGTCAGACCAGAAATCCTGCTGTATTAGCACAGGGTCCACTGAACAGGAAAAATCCTGTTGTGCTCTGCTTGCCTGTATGGTACAGATAGTCTTCCTTGGTGATGATCATCCACCTCTGACATTACTTCCCCTGAGGTCTTAAGAATGTTGCTGGAGCTCATGGCTAATTCTACTAGGTATTCTCTTCAATACAGACTTTATCTCCTTTACCTCTGGCTCCAGAATACCATTGCTTAGCTATTGGCTTTGTGAAGAAGCTGTCCGGAAAACGCCTATCACCTTGTTAGAATCAGGTTGGGTGGGTAGGACCAGGTCCTCTGCCCAGCTTTTGAGCTGTCTGGCTCTCAAGAGGAGTCACTGTGGGACAGGGATATGACTGAAGATCTAGAACTGAGAATACCCACTATGAGAGCCTAGGGACTTTTGTTCTCTCTGTCCCTCAGTCCACAGAGGCTTTTCAAAGGGCAAGACAGGAAATATGAGGCATGCTCATACCTTCACTCCAGCTTCTCCATTACCTGAAGCATGAATTCAGGATAATGTCCCAGCTCTGCACCCTGTGCCCAGCCACCTCTCTCCCTCCTTTACTTAAACTGTCTTAGTCCCACTTTACGCTCTTCTGCCAAGCATAGCTTACCCTAGAATTATTAATGAATAACAACAGGTATAGTTTGAGTCTTCCTCATCATTTCCTGTTTTAACCAATGCCCAGCTCCCAAGGACAGGACATGCTCAAACCACTCAAGTGTCTGAAATTCTAGTATTTCTCTCTGAATGTGATTAGCTGTGTTCCTATCACACAGACTCGGGATCCAATATGCTTCTTACACAAGAAGCAGAGAACACAGTAGACTTTTATGCTCCAATGTATACAACATTTCCCAAGCATCCTGGAGCCAGTGGAAGAAACCTGGGAAAAGAGGCCAAGAAGAGGGAATTCAGAGACATATTTAGGCATGGTGATGTATATTCCAGCACTCAAGAGATCAGCAGTTCAAGCCTACACGAGATCCCTCTCCAATAAAATAAAATAAAATGCATTATTACATATTTACTAATTTTCGCTAGATCCCCATCCCCTTGCTATATAACCAAAGAAGAGCTGTGACCCCTCCCCCCCAAAGCTCAGTTGTCTCTGCTCATGCACTCTAAACTTTCAGATGTACCTCATCTGGACTGCTGCTGGGATGAGTTACCAAATGTGGAGTGTGGTCAGCTCAACTGGGACCTGGGCTTCTGTGAAGGTCAGGCTTTGTGGACACTGAGTTAGGCACTTGGATGTCAGTTCTGCAGATTTTGTGTGTTGGAGGGATGCCATATCACAATGTACGCAAACTTGGATACCTGGTGCCAACACTGTCCAAGGAAGCTCAAATCTCCTACACTGCACCTTTGTTGCTCATTCATCACAAATGCCCAGTCAACTTGCATGGGAGGTGCACAAAGGTTATTCCTGCTTTAGGATTTCACCATCTACACTAACTACAGGCTCACACTTCTGGTGATATTTAACTTTTGCCCATATGGCTAAAAAATCATAATCAAATATAATGAGAGATGGGCTAAGAAGGAATAAATACAAAGTGTCCTTTATATTTGCAGTTTCTACTAGAAGAAAGTCCTCAAGATCTAGACTGGCCCAATGAGCTTTAAACAGATATACTACAATGAAGCTTTCTGTGCTGTTTGCTCGGTGCTCTGTTTTAACAGAGAATCCAGATGCATTTCTCATATTGTGGTTTGTACTAAATTTGCAAAACGTGTAAAATAAACCTCATGTTTCCATGTATTTAGTGTAAGATTGTGTGCCTTTTTCTTCAGAGAGCGTTTTGGATTTACATTTTAGGACAGCAGAAGGGAAATGTGAAAGTAGAAAGGCTGGAGTTGAGGGCTGGGGTTGGGCCCTCCTCTGCTCTCATTGAAGGCTGGGACCCTCATGTGCCCCCAGGACACCCCACACTCACACTGCCTGTCAAGAGTGAGGAAGGCATGGCAGAGGGATCTTTTCATCCAGAGATATTTTTATCCTACAATAGTTACCACACTTTTTATTTACATCATATGCATTTTGTATGTTCACAACAGTCTCCATCTGTGGCTTTTGACAAAACCTCGGCCATTAGATGCTGATGTCACCACCACACATTTTCTCAGGCTTAACTGGCCATTGTGAGGAACTTCCTCCACTACTAACCCTTTTGTTTCTTATGTTTTAAATTTTCTCTTATAACAGTTTCACCATGTTTAATTTATCTATTTGTGCTCATTTGAGCACACTTCTACTTCCCATTCTGTTTTCAATTATGTATGATCAAGTCTCCCTTTCCCCACTTTCTCTGCTTGCTGGGATACTCTGTACTCTCTCTTCCTTTTCTCCTTTTAACTTGTCTGGATGTTATAATTCTATATCCTTGTTGCATATTTGATAACACCTAATCTGCAACTAAGCAAAAGCTCTGTTCTCTGAGAACACGAACAGATCTTGGCCATATCAGAAATCGTTTCTGTTGAGATTGAGGGGGCCCAAAGAGCCCCTCTGGATTTTCTTTGCCAATGACTGAGCCTCAGTACTACTCTTCAGGCTGAGAAGGAGGAGTTTGTTCCAAGTGAAGTGTCTTTAGTAGCCTGCCCTACATAGCTATGCAGCCTTCTAGCCACCCCCACTCTTTCACCAAGGAAGCTCTGAACTGATTATCTGGGTTTCCAGAAGGAATCTCCATCTGCTCTCCACCTACTTGGAATCTGTGCCTCCCTTGCTCTGGGTGGGTGTAAAGTGGGTTTGCGGCATTCATCTTCCTGCTTCAGGGAAGCAGACCTCAGTCACCACTTCATTGTTTCTTTCCCTACCTTGGACCTGGTTATTCCTATGCCTGCCTATGAATCCACCTCTACATTAGAAAGTATGCTTAGTATATTCATCCAGTGACCCCAAGTGTTTCCTGAGCTCTGTCACTGTGTGGTTGGCCAAAAACAGAAATCAAGAAAGATTCTTAATTTTTTTTTTTTTTTGAGTTGTAAGGAAATAGGAGTTGAATCCTTTACTGAAGCAGTTCACTTCTAGTTAGGCTAGTTAACTGAATCTGTTAGGGAGCACCATGACTAACCTCTCTACCACATAGTAGGCAGCAGTGGATTAGGAGTTAGATATAAGGTAGCCAAGAAAAACTACAGCTTTGTCTTGGTAGCTGTGCTTTCTGATTTTGCATTAAACACCCATGAAGCTGAAGTTCTTCCTGATATATTATAAACTAAGACCAGAGCACTTTCTCAGTCACAGCTTATGCAATAAAGGAGGGTCTGCATCTTCAAAAGACTGACTTCATCATATCATTTGCATTGTAGTTATGACAGGTTACCCACATTGGTCCTTTACTGAATATCTGCCCTGACATTCACTGGTTTGGGAGATCCAGACTTTGTAGTGGTGTTATGGGTAGGTGTGCTACTCAACAAGAGTGTATGCAGAAAAGGTGAAAGAATAAGACCTGTCAGGGCATAGCTGTCAGACCTGATGCGTTAGTGGGAGAAGTTAAACCCGTCAAAATTTACTAAAAGTTCATACCAGTTCAGACTTTCCCATGAAAGTCTCTGTGGCTGCAGAGGTAGGGAAACTCGTAAAAAGTTTCTGGCTGTTCCTAGTCGCCAAAGCAACCTGATGCTTCCTTGCTTCCTTCAGCTGGAGGAATTCCACCAGCTGTTTTTTGCTGTTTTTGTTTTCTTTGTAGCTGCTATGGCTATGTTAACTATAAGCTATCTGCAGCCCTCTCCTCTCTGTGCCTCCATCGTCTTAAACGCCTGAAATCTACCAGCTGTCAGAAACCTCTGGAGGACAGGTGAAGGCAAGGTCAGCAAGAAGAAACAAATATACGAAGTATAAGTAGTGTAACTTTGAACACACGACACAGTAAAGAGATAGAGAGGTGTGGAGAGACTGAGGTGGCTAAGGAGAGGAACCGAGCAAGGGCAGACGTGAGGTGAATCCAGAGAAAAGGGGTGGGTACAGCAGGTGATACATCAGAAGAGAGGGCCGGGAAAGGGCCAAACGTCAGAAGGCTGAGCCAGGCCAGGATCCGCAATCCCTGGTCATTTTGAGTCTGTCACAAGGGGCAGGACATGCCTCCAAGGAGACTCCCGAAGATTTGCCCGCTCAGCAACAGCCTTCAAGGCTACCCTGGTCCCGTCCTTCCGCCCCAACCTCGGAAACGGAAGTGACCTTGCTGCACACTTCCGGTCGGGCTCCGGGAGGTGGAAGCAGCTTTGCGGACGGTGAGGAACCTCAGTTCTGGCGGCCTCGGGTCGTTGAGCTGTGGGCGGGGCTCTGGGCTGGCACAGTGTGCCCCTTCGCGGGTTTGTACTTCGGCGGGGGCCACACTGTCCGACGTTTCTGGCGGCCTTTGGTGCGGCACCCTGGGCGGGTTTGGGTCTATCCTCGATGAGCGTCCCCCCTTGGGCGGGGCTGTTTCAACCCTCTGAGTTAGTTCCCTTTTGCCCCTGTGGCCCCAAATCTGACAGTCCTCAGGCTGCCATTGGAACCAGGCTTGATGGAGATCCCGTGTCGTTTCTTACCTTCTGATTCTCTGTGTTCAGGTTTATAAGTGTATTCTTTCTTGCAAAGGTTTTGTCAGCTTTCCTTAAGCATCCTGTACCACTGTCACTGGACTGCCTTTCACCTGTCTGCTGGAGTGGTTGGATGTTGAGTTTAATACCTAGCCCTGTCAATAAAATTATTTAAAATAGGATATAGGTTTTAATGTCATTGGGAATGCTGAGAATAACATGTCAAAGCAAGAAGCAAAAACCTGCAATTGCAATTATGTTTACAATGGAACCTCAACTTTTAAAGAAATAGAGAAGAAAAATTAAAATAGTCTTGTTAGAAGTGGTTGCCTCTAGAATCCTATTTCTATTGCCTGCTCAGATTTTCTATTTGAGTATATATAATTTTATAATCAGAAGATGAAGATACTATTTGCAATGCTGTTCCACTTGAATGAGAAATGCAAAGAGATATACAGGGAGAAGTTACATGACTGAAAGTCTACAATGGATTTTAGTGGTTTTCTGAGACCAAATGGGAATGGAGAGTGAAAAGCTCCAGGAGGAGGGTTGTTTTTTTTTTTTAATCATATCTGTGAATATTGAGTAGCTGAAATCAAAGGAAACAATGTTATTAATTTTCCTCATTTGCTAGATAATCAGCACATAGCCTGTGTTGGTCCATGACTAGGGTAGCATTGGATCTCAGATTGAGGGCTGATTGACCTACTATCTGAACATCTGTGCTTAGGGGAACAAACTACTTGAGTAAGGAGAATATGTACCTTTTGCTGTCTTAACTTTATTTTAAAGGTGTTAAAAAGTAAGAAATGGAATCTTGGGTACCCAGAGCAGTGCTAAGGGGGAGTCATAGGACTCATATTTGCCCACTGGGCTGCTGAGATGTATGTAATAGTCCTTGTCTTCCAGTGACTACTCAATGGGCATGGCCAGCAATGGGGTGACAGCTTCAGAAATGAAAAGTTGGTCTTTAATAGGACGAATAATTGTGATAGAGATGCCTTTGACATAGTCTTAAGTCCCTCTATAAATATCTTGTGTGTGTGCCTCTCTCATGCCTGTGAGATATCCGTGCTTCTCTTTGTTAAGGTAAAATTTTCCCAGCACTTGAATTCTAAAGATTTGTGGTTTTGTTAAGTTTAGGACCCAAGTTCAGCCTTTATTTCTGTGTACTGATTTAAATATCATAGAAATTATCCTTTAGTTGCACTGTGATCACATGACCTGTGCATGGTCAGTTTGGTGCCATCACTTCGCCCTTTCTAACATACACTCTCCTTTGTGTACATAGTGTACCTGTGGTATGATATGTGCAAAGACTCTGCCTGCTTTTTGACCATGAAGGAGACAGACCTGGAGGCTGTTGCAACAGCAGTCCAAAGGGTTGCTGGGATGCTTCAGCGCCCAGACCAGCTGGACAAAGTGGAGCAGTATCGCAGAAGGGAGGCTCGGAAGAAGGCTTCTGTGGAGGCCAGGCTAAAGGTAGGGGAACATAGAAATCACGGGACAGAGTCATTTGTCTTAAGTTTCCGCTCTTCCCTACCCTGCTTGCCTACAGCCCCCTATTTTATGGAGATATTTGTCTCAGTTGAGGTTCCCTCCTCTCAGATGACTCCATCTTGTGTCAAGTTAACATAAAAGTTAGTCAACACAATATAATATATATTATGTGTATATATATTTAAATCTAGATTATGTATATGAGAGAGAACATGGTATTTTTGTCTTCTTTCTTACTGTTTTCTCTAGTTCCTTTCATTTAGAACAACAGTTCTCAAACTGGGGGTCACAACCCCTTTGGGGATTGAATGACCCTTTCACAGGAGTCACCTAAGACCATTACAAAACACAGATATTTTACATTACGATTCATGACAGTAGCAACATTACAGCTATGAAGTAGCAACAAAAATAATTTTGTGGTTGGGGGTCACCTCAGCATGAGGAACTGTATTAAAGGGTTGAAGCGTTAGGAAGGTTGAAAACTGCTGTAGACTATTTCTTCACACCTCCTAATCTCCTTTAAATTTCATGGTGTGTTTGTCTTTGTGTGTGTACTTATATCTAGTTTCTGCACTTCTGAAAGAAAACATGCAATATTTGTCTTTCTGAATTTCACTTATTTAATGTAAAATGATCTCTAGTTTCTGTCATCTATTTTCCTGCAAATGACATAGTTTCATCCTTCTTTGCAGTTGAATAAAATTCTGTGTACTTTATCCATTCATCTGTTGATGGATATCTAAGCCAGTTCCATGTCTTGGCTCTTGTGAATAGTACAGCAATAAACACTGATGTGCTCATGGTTATCTCTTTGGTATGTGACTTAGACTCTTGGATATATACCTGTGAGTGATACAGCTGGATTGTATGGTAGTTTTATGTTTTGAAGATAACTCCATACTTATTTCAGTGACTATACCAGTTTACAGAACAACCAGCAATGTATAAAGAAGGTTCCTTCCCCACCCCCACCATTGCTATCATTTGTTGTCATTTGTTTCAGTTTAAAAAAGAAAAATGTTTCTTCTTAGATTCATTTATTTCATTTTATGTATATGAGTGTTTTTTTTCTGCAAATATGTATGTGTACCTATGCTTGCCTGATGCCTGCAGAGGTCATAAGAGGGCATTGGGTCCTCAGGAACTAGAGTTATGAATGGTTGTGAGCCCCCATGTGGGTGCCGAGGACTGACGCCAGGCCTGCAGGGGCAAGAAGTGCTCTTAACCACTGAGCCATCATCTCTCCAGCTCCCAGCATTTTTTTTTTTAACGATAGCCGTTGTGATCAGAATGAGATAGAATATTAGTGCACTTTTATCTTTTATTTGGCTATTTTTGTTTGTTGTTTCTTTGTGTGTGATGTTTTTGGACATGTACTTCTGGCTGGCTTTGTACTCCTTATGTGGCCTCAATGTCACAGTAGTTCTTTTGCATTGGGCCTTGACTGCTGACTTTACTGTTGTGTGTCAGTCACCACATCCACATTGAGTATAGTTTTAATTGCATTTTCCTGAAGACTGATGTTGAACTTTTTGGGTTTTTGTTGTTGTTTGTTTTTGTTTTTGTTTTTTGCCATTTGTATTTCTTCTTTTGAGAGCTGTCCGTTTAATTTGTTTGTTTGTAAATGGATGACTTGGGGTTTTTGGTGTTGAATTTTTGAGTTCTTTATGGATGGTCAGTATTAATACCCTGTTAGATATAGAGAAGGCAAAAAGTCTCCTGTTCTGTAGGCTGTCTCTTGACTTTTTTGATTGTTTCCTTTGTTGTTTAGAAGCTTTTTAATTTCTGGCTGTCAATTCTTAATTATTACTTCTTGAGCCTGTTTGAGTTCTTTTCAATGTATGTTTGCCTGTGCTTATATCTTACAGTGTTTCTCTGTTTTCCTCTAGCATTTTCAAAGTTTCAGGTCTTATATTTTACATACATCTTTGATCCATTTTGAATTGATTTTTGTGCAAGGTGAGTGGTAGGGATCTAGTTTTATTCTTCTGCATGTAAATACTGCATTTTCCCAATACTGTTTATAATGAGACTGCCTTTTCCAATTGTGATTTTGATACCTTTATCAAAAACTAAATGGTTGTAGTTATAATGCATTTATTTTCTTTCCTGTATCATTACTAGCCTATTCCATTGGTTTGTGGGTCTGTTTTTGTGTCAGCACCATGCTGTTTCTATTTCTTTCACTTTGTAGTATAATTTGAAATCCAGAATTGTAATGCCTCAAACTTTGTTCTTCCTGATTAGAATTGCTTTGACTGTTTCGAAGTCTTGTGCTTCTGTAACAATTTTAGGATTGCTTTTTATTATTATTGTTTTGTTTTTACATATCTCTTAGTTCTTTGAAATTTTTGAGTTTCCCATAATGTGTTTTGATAATATTCATACCTCTAATTCTTCCCAGACTCATCCCCATTTCTCTGTTCAACCAACTTTGTGTCTTTCTAAAAAAAAAAAAAGAACAAAACAAAAACAAGCAAGCAACCACTTTCCAAGACCAATTTGTGCTGCCCAGATATTCTTAGATGTGTGGTCTTCCGCTGGAGTGTGGTCAACTTACCAGGAGCAATGCTGTTAGAGAAAACTGACCCTTCCTTTCCCAGCAGCTAACAATTGCCAACGGTTCCACTGCTAGGGGTGGAATTGTGTGCCCAACTCCTCTCACTATGCTGGAATATGGTCTGGTTTGGGCTTTCACAGGTTTTGTCAAAACCACAATGAGTTCAAATGTGCAGCTGCCCTACTATATCCAGAAGATGTTTCCATGTGGCCATCCACTCCCTCTGGCTCTTACATACTTCTGTTACCTCTTCTACAATGGTCCCTGATTGAACATTGTGGGGAAGAAGGGGCAGTGTACAGTAGATATGTTCCCTTTAGGGCTGAGCATTCTACAGTTTCTTATTCTCTTTTTTCTTTTTCTTTCTTTTCTTTCTTTCTTTTTTTTTTTTTTGTTTGTTTTTTGTTTTTCGAGACAGAGTTTCTCTGGGTAGCTTTGTGCCTTTCCTGGAATTCACTCTGTAGCCCAGGCTGGCCTCAAATTCACAGAGATCCGCCTAGCTCTGCCTCCCAAGTGCTGGGATTAAAGACATGCACCACCACCGCCTGGCTCAGCAGTTTCTTATTCTCTGCACGTTGGCCAGTTATGAGTTTCTGTGTTAAAGACCATCTACTGAAAATAGAAGCTTCTCAGATGAGGATTGAGTGATGCATTGATCTGTCTGTAAAATGATAAATCATTAGGAATCAATTTAATACTGTGTCCCTTTAGCAAAATAATAGTAGGTTCTCTTCTAAGTCGTATGAACTGTTTAACCATAGGTTCTTGGCCCAGTAATGATGATGCCAGGTACAGGTTTCATCTTGTGGAGCTGGGTTTAAATCCAAGCAGAAAGTAGTTGGTTACTTCCATGGTGTTTGTGCAATGACTGCACCAGTAGACATGTCTTCACAGGCCAGTCTTTGTTGTAGCTCACTGAGTTTACAGCTGAGTATGAGTGATGATTACTCAGTTTGGGGAACATAAGCTTTCAGAGCTTCTGGATTTCATTGGTGTCTCCCTTGTCATCTCTAGTTTTTTAGTTTGGGTCTTTTTTTCCCCATCTTGTTTTTTTTTTTTTTAAAGAACTAACTCTTTAAATAATTGACTCTATGTATTATCCTTTTAATTTTGATTTCATTAATTTATGTCCTGATCTTTATTATTTTTTGATGTCTACTGTTTTTTAATTTTTCTTGTTCTTGTTTTTCTAAGATCTTGAGGTAGATCCTTAGCTAATTGGTTTGAGATCTCTGATTTTTTTTTTTTCATTGTAATCATTCAAAGCTTTTCTCAAGATAGCCTTAGCTGTATCCTAAAGGTTCTGATAAATTATGCCTTCATTTTTACTTACTAAGAATTTTTACATTTCTATTTAGATATTTTTAATGACCTACTACTGATCATTCAAGAGAATTTTTCAGTCTTCCAATTATTTTTATAGTTTCTGTGGTTTCTCTTGCTGTTGATTTTTAGTTTTATTCCATTGTTATCTGATAAGATATAAGAAATTATTTGAAATTTTTGTTTTTATTAAAACTTACTTACTGTATGTACTAAAATGTGATCTATGTTGAAGAAAGTTCCATAGCTTAATGAGAAAAATATTTATTATTCAAATGTTGGATAGGATACTCTGTAGAATCAGGTGTGTCTGAACTGTTATAATGAGTAGTTATGAATGCAGCCCAACATAAAACTTATAAGCTTACTTAAAACATGAGATTTAAAAAAAAGTCCCATTGTGCAGTTGTTGACCACAAACTTTATAGGTAACGATATCATGTTGCAGTATCAATAGGTTAGACATGCTTGTGTACAGAAAACCTCTTAAGTCCATTTGATCTGTAGTATAGTTTAACACTGAGGTTTATTTATTGATTTTTAGTCTCGATAATCTATTGATAATAGTGGGATTTTTGATTAAACCATTATTAAAGTATTAGGACCTGTCTGCCTCTTTATGTCCAGTAGTATTTTATGAAATAATGAGACCCATATTTGGTGTGTATATATTTACAGTTGTTATATTTTCATATTTTTAAGATCTTTTTATTCATTTATCTTGAATTATGTTGTTATTATGCCTCACTTTAAATTTTTTCTTTTTTATTCTTCATATATTACATCCTGACCATAGTTTCCCTTCCCTCTTCTCCTTCCAGCTCCTTCCCCACCACATCTCCTCTCCCCCGGCTCCCCTCCTCCTCCTGTTTCCCTTCAGAAGAAAGCAGGGATATCAATCAAATGTAGCATATCAAGTTACAATAAGACTAGGCACACACCCTCATATCAAAGCTGAACAAGGCAACTCAGTAAGAGGAAAGAGTCCCAAAAGCAAGCAAAAAGTCAGAGATATTCCCTGCTCCCACTATTAGGAGTCCCAGAAAAACATCAAGCTACACAACTACAATATGTATGCAGAGGACCTAGGTCAGAACCATATAGGCTCCCTGACTGTTGTTCCAGTCTCTGTGAGCCCCTAGGAGCCCTGGTTAGTTGATTCTGTGGGCTGTTTTCTTGTGTCCTTGGCTCCTCTGGCTCCTACAATCCTTCCTCACCCTCTTCTGCAGGATTCTCCACACTCCACCTAATGTTTGGCTGTGGATCTCTGCATCTGCCCCCATCAGTTGCTGGATGAAACCTCTCTGATGACAATTGTGCCAGTCTCTAGTCTATAAGTATAGCAGAACAGCATTAGGAATCATTTCATTGACTTTATTTTTTAATTGGGTCCTAAAAAGACACTTGGTAGAATGTTGCTCTTCACAATCCTTTCTGGATCTATTTATGTTAGAATTTGTGTTTAATTCTTACAGGAAAAGTCTCTTCTAACTCTTCCAAAGAGATCAGCCCTTTGTCAGATATGGGGTTGGTGAAAATCTTTTCTATTCTATAGGCTGCCATTTTGTTCTAATGATGATGTCCTTGGCTTTACAAAAGCTTTTCAGTTTATGAGGTCCCATTTATTGTCAACAGGAAGTTGTCTCCTGTTCATTGTATTCAAGGCTATTCCCTACTTTCTCTTCTATCAGGTTCGATGTATCTGGTTTTACGTTGAGGTCTTTGATCCACTTGGACTTGACTTGAGTTTTGTGCAGGGTGATAGATATGGATCAATTTGCATTCCACTACATGCAGACATCCAGTTAGACCAGCACTGTTTGTTGAAGATGCTTTATTTTTTTCTATTGTTTATTTCTGGCTTCTTTGTGAAAGATCAGGTGTCCGTAGGTATGTGGATTTATGTCTAGGTCTTCAATTTGATTCCATTGATCAACCTGTCTGTTTTTATGTCAATACCTTACAGTTTTTATTAATATAGCTCTGCAGTACAGCTTAAAATCAGGGATGGTGATACAGCTTAAAATCAAGGAACTTGCCCGGCGGTGGTGGCGCACGCCTTTAATCCAGCACCGGAGCAGAGGCAGGCGGATCTCTGTGAGTTTGAGGCCAGCCTGGACTACCAAGTGAGTCCCAGGAAAGGCGCAAAGCTACACAGAGAAACCCTGTCTTGAAAAACAAAAAAAAAAAAAAAAAAAAGAAAGAAAGAAAGAAAAAGCTACACAGAGAAACCCTGTCTTGAAAAACCAAAAAAAAAAAAAAAAAAAAAAACAAGGAACTCCAGAAGTTCTCTTACTGTATGGGATCATTTTAGCTATCCTGGGTTTTTCGTCATTTTTCCATATGAAGTTGAATATTATCTTTCGAAGTCTGTAATGGATTGTGTTGAAATTTTGATGGGGATTGCATTGAACCTGTAGATTACTTTTTGTAGTTGGTTTTATTTACTCTTTGGAGGCCCACCACCCAACTCCCAAATAAATACATGGAGACTTATTCTTACTTATGAATGCCTGGCCTTAGCTTATTTCTTGCCAATTTTTCTTAACTTAAATTATCCTGTCTATCTTTTGCCTCTGAGCATTTACCTTCCTCTGTTCTATATACCTTTCTTTCCTTCTTATTCTGTGGCTGGGTGGCTAGCCCCTGGCCTCCTCCTTCTTTCATTCCTCCCTCTTCTCTTTTTCTCCTATTTATTCTCTCTGCCTGGTAGCCCTGCCTATCTCTCTCCTGACTAGGTATTGGCCATTCAGCTCTTTATTAGACCAATCAGGTGCTCTAGTTAGGCAAAGTAACACAGCTTCACAGAGTTAAACACATGCAACATATCCTTGCATCATTAAACAAATATTCCACAGCATACACAAATGTGACACTTTATTTATTTTTTTTTTTGGTTTTTCGAGACAGGGTTTCTCTGTGTAGCTTTGTGCCTTTCCTGGATCTCGCTCTGTAGACCAGGCTGACCTCAAACTCACAGAGATCTGCCTGGCTCTGCCTCCCGAGTGCTGGGATTAAAGGCGTGTGCCACCTGACACGTCTTAAACTAACATTCCACAACAGCTTTTGGTAAGATGGTCATTTTTATTATGTTAATCCTACCAATTATGAGCATGGGAGATCTTTCCATCTTCTGATTTTCTTCAATTTCTTTCTTCAAAGACTTGAAGTATTGCCATACAGGTCTAGTTTGATTGACTAGAGTTATCCCAGATATTTTATATTATTTGTGGCTATTGCTATTGTGAAGGATGTTATTTTCCTGATTTCTCTCTCAGCCCATTTGCTATTTGTGTATAGGAGTTTTTTTTGTTTTTTTTTTTTTAAGTTAATCTTGTATCTAGCCATTTCACTGAAGATATTTATCAACTGTAGGAGTTCCTTGGTAGAATTTTGGGGGTCACTTATATATACTATCATACTATCTGCAAATAACAATACTTTGACTTCTTGCTTTCCAATTTGTATCCCTTTGATCTTTAGTTGTCTTTTTGCTCTAGCTAGAACTTCAAATACTACATTGAATAGATATGGAGGGAGTGGACAGCCTTGTCTTGTTTGTGATTTTAGTCGAATTGCTTTGAGTTTCTCTCTATTTAGTTTGATGTTGGCTATAGGCTTGCTGTAAATTGCCTTTATTATGTTTGGGTAGGTCCCTTGTGTCCCTGTTCTCTCCAAGACTTTTATCATAAAGGGATGTTAGATTTTGTCAAAGACTTTTCAGCATCTAATGAGATATAGATTTTTTTCTTTCAGTTTATTTATATGAAGGATTACATTGTTAGATTTTTATATGTTGAACTATCTCTGCATCTCTGGTAGATGATCTTTTTTATGTGTTCTTGGATTTATTTTGAGAGTATTTTTTACATCAATGTTCATGAGGGAAATTGATCTATAATTCTCTTTCTTTGTTGAATCTTTGTGTGGTTTGGGTATCAGGGTAATTGTAGCCTCATAGAAAGAGTTTGGCCATGTTCCTTCTGTTTCTATTGTGTGGAATAATTTGAGGAGTATTGGTATTTGCCCTTCTTTGAAAGTCTGGTAGAATTCTGTGCTGAAACCATCTGGCCTTGGGCTTTTTTGATTTTGAGACTTTTAATGACTGCTTCTATTTCCTTAGGGGTTATAGGTCCATTTGAATTGTTTTTCTGGTCTTGATTTCATTTGGGTATGTGGTATCAATCAAGAAATCTGTCCATTTCTTTTAGGTTTTCTAATTTTGTGGAGTACAGGTTTTGAAGTATGACCTAATGATTCTCTAGATTCCCTCAGTGACTGTTGTTATATCCCTCTTTTCATTTCTGATTTTGTTAATTTGGATATTCTCTCTCTGCCTTTTAGTTAGTTTGCATAAGTGTTTGTCTATCTTGTTGATTTATCTCAAAGAACCAACTCTTTGTTTCATTCTTTGTTTTGATCTCTTTGTTTCAATTTTATTGATTTTAGCCTCAATTTGATTATTTACTGCTATCTACTTCTCTTGGGTAGGTTTGCTTCTTTTTGTTCTAGAACTTTTAGATGTGCTATTAAGTTGCTAGTATAAGATCTTCCGAGTTTCTTTATGAAGGCACTTAGTGCTGTGAACTTTCTTGTTAGCACTGTTTTCATTGTGTCCCATAAGTTTGGGTATGTTGTGCATTAATTTTCATTGAATTCTAGGAAGTCTTTCCTTCTTTCTTTTTGCCTTGACCCAGTAGTCATTCAGTAGAGAGTTGTTCAGTTTCTATGAGTTTGTAGGCTTTCTGTGGTTTCTGTTGTTGAAATCCAGCTTTAATCCATGGTGGTCTGATAGGATATAGGGGGTTATTTCAGGTTTTTTGTATCTGTTGAGACTTGCTTTGTGACAGAATATGTGGTCAGTTTTGGAGAAAGTTCTGTGAGGTGCTGAGAAGAAGGTATATTCTTTTGTGTTTGGGTGAAATGTTCTGTAGATATGTTAGGTCCATTTAGTTCATAATGTCTGTTAGCTCCCTTATTTCTCTGTTTAGTTTTTGTCTGGATGACTTATCCATTGGTGAGAGTGGGGTATTGAAGTCTTCTACTAATAATGTGTGAGATTTGATGTGTGATTTAAGCTTTAGTAATGTTTCTTTCACAAATGTGGTACCATTGCATTTGGGGCATAGATGTTAAGAATTGAAACATAATCTTAATGGATTTTTCCTTTGATGAATAGGAAATGTTCTTCCTCATCTCTTTTGATTAATTTTGGTTTGATGTCTATTTGTTAGATATTAGAATAGCTAAACCACCTTGCTTCTAAGGTCCATTTGCTTGAAAAATCTTTTCCCAACCCTTTACTCTGAGGTAATATCTATCTTTGATGTTGAGGTGTGTTTCTTGTATACAGCAAAAGATGGATCCTGTTTTTATATCCATTCTGTTAGCCTGTGTCTTTTTATTGGGGGAATTGAGTCCATTGATATTGAGAGATATAAATGACCAATGATTATTAATTTCTGTTATTTTGTTGTTGTTGTTGTTGGTGGTGGTGGTGGTGGTGCGTGCGTGCGTGCGTGGTGTGTGTGCGTGTGTGTATGTGTGTGTGTGTGTTTTCCTCTTTTTGTTTTGCTGGTGTGAGATTATTTATTTCCCATGTTTTCATGGGTGTAGTTAACTTCCTTGATTTGGAGTTTTCCTTCTAGTACCTACTGTAGGGCTGAATTTGTGTGTAGATACTGTTTAAATTTGATTTGTCGCGTGTGCACACTTAATAGCACTGGAGCAGAGGCAGGGATTTGTGAGTTCGAGCAGTGGTACCAAGTGAGTTAGAAAGGCGAAAGCACACAGAAAAGTCTGAAAAAAAAAAAAAATTTGACTTTGTCATACAATATCTTGTCTTTTCCATCTATGGTGATTGAAAGTTTTACTGGGTATAGTAATCTGGGCTGGCATCTGTGATCTCTTAGAGTCTCCAAGATATCTCTACAGGCCCTTCCAGCTTTTAGAGTCTCTGTTGATAAGTCAGATGTAATTCTAATAGGTCTACCTTTATATGTTACTTGGCCTTTTTCCCTTATAGCTTTTAATATTCTTTCTTTGTTCTTTATGTTTAATGTTTTGATTATCATGTGGCAAAGGAACTTTCTTTTTCTGGTACAATCTATTTGGTGTTCTGTAAGCTTCTTGTACCTTTATAGGCATGTCCTTCTTTAGGTTAGTAAAATTTTCTTCTATGATTTTGGTAAAAATATTTTTTAGGTATTTGAGCTGGGATTCTTCTCTTCTGTACCTGTTATTCTTAGGTTTGGTCTTTTCATAGTGTCCTAGATTTCCTGGATGTTTTGTGTCAGGAATTTTTTAGATTTAACATTTTCTTTGATCAGTGTATCTATCTCTTCTATCATATCTTGAGTGCTTGAGATTCTCTCTTCTATCTCTTATATTCTGTTGCTGATGCTTGTGTCTGTAGTTCCTGTTCACTTATCTAGATTTTCCATTTCCAGAATTCATTCAGTTTGTGTTTTCTTTATTTCTTCTATTTCTGTTTACAGGTCTTGAACAGTTTTATTCATTTCCTTCACCTGTTTTGATTTATTCATTTCTTCCAATTGTTTGTGTTTTCCTGGATTTCTTTTTTTTTTTTTAAAGATGTATTTATTTATTATGTATACAGTGTTCTGTCTACATGTATGCCTGTACATCAGAAGAGAGTACCAGAACTCATTATAGATTTCTTTAAGGGATTTATTCATTTCCTCTTTTTTTGTTGTTGTTTTGTTTGTTTTTTTATTTTTTCAGACAGGGTTTCTCTGTGTAACAGCTCTGGGTGTCCTGGAACTCACTTTGTAGACCAGGCTGGCCTTGAACTCACAGAGATCCACCTGCCTCTGTCTTCCAAGTGCTGGGATTAAGGGTATTCATTTCCACTACCATCTTGATAAAGTTAGTTTTAAGGTAGTTTTCTTATGCTTCCACTGTGTTGGAATATTCCGGCCATCTGTAGTAGGATAGCTGGGCTCTGGTGGTTGTATATTGCCCTGACTGTTGTTGATTGTGTTTTTACATTGTTGTCTAGGCATCTGAATCTGGGATGATTATAGATCTAAGTGCCAATTTCTGCGTTTGTCTTTGTTGAAAAGGTGTTTTGTTCTTTGGTTTCTGTTTTCTCTTTGGTCTTCTAGTCTGTGTCGCATGGATTTCTGGTGTCTGGCATGACCTCTGGTCTATCAGGGAATCACCAACTGAGTTGGGGGCTGGAATTCTGGTGGCTAGCTTGGTCTTTGGTTCAGCAGGAAGTCTCTGCCTGAGTTAGGGGATGGGACATGGTAATGAGGAGAGAGTGGGGATTGGGAGTAGTAGGCAGGGGCACTGAGAGAGTGGTAGTTCTGCGGGTGGGCCCACCTATCTGGGGTTTGTCAGCCCACATGGTCTCTGGTCCGGGAGTGAATCTCTGCTTGAGTTAGCTTCTCTGTTCTTCTGAATGGTGTGGCCTATGCCTGAGCAGCTAATATATGCCTGTGCAGGTGGGAGCATAACAGTGGGTGGTGGTGGTGGTGTGGGAGGGGTGTAAGTGGGGTGGGTTGTTAGTATTCGAAACCAAGGGTGTAGGAGGGTTCTCAAGGGCAGGCGGGCCTCTTTTCTCTGACTGGCCTGGTTATACCTTCTTGGTGGATTGTTCCCTTAATTAATATGCATCTGTATTTATATTTTCTGACTAATTGTGCTTTTAAGACTACTTTATCAAATCTCAGAATAGTGATCTAATTTTTGTTTGAAATCTACTTTATTCTGTTTCAGAAAAGCTACGTCACCTTTTCAGCTTTCATTTGTTTAGTAAATCAACCTCTATCCTGTCATTCTCTCTGTGAATATCCTTGCCAGTAAGGCGTGATTCTTGTAGACAATAGATACTTGGATCTTCTTTTCTCAATCCAGTCAACTAGTTTGCATCTTTTAATTGGAAAATTAAGGCCATTTTATATTTAGTTATTGAGAGCAGTTGGACTAATGTTTGGTCTTTGCTCTCTCCCTAGCCAGATAGAGTTTTGCTGGTTTACTGAGCTGGATATGATAGAATCTTTGTTCTCCTTTGTTAATCTATTACTTTTTAAATTTATTCTTTACTGTACTCTCCTGAATGAAACATTCCTCCTCCCATGATTCTTTTAAGTATCATTGAAATGTAAAGTATCATTTAAAATGTAACATTGTTCTGTTCCCAGGCAGTATTGAAAAAAAAAAGTTCCTGTGTTGAGTCCATTAAATTGTTCTTTTTCTTTTTTTTTTTTTTTTCTTTTCTTCTTCTTTTTTCTTCTTTTTTTTTTTTTTTTTTTTTTTTTTTTTTTTTTTTTTTTTTTTTTTTTTTTTTTTTTTTTTGGAATTGGGTAGTTTTTGTTCTCCTTAAATGATTCTTTCTGAACTTGATTCTCACTGGAAAAATTTATTCCTTAGGAAATCATATATGGCTGTCATTGGCTCTGCTTACCTGCATGATGTCTCCCTTAGGCTGCAATCCAGTCACAGCTAGATGGGGTGCGCACAGGCCTGAGCCAGCTCCACAGTGCCCTGAACGATGTCAAGGATATCCAGCAGTCACTGGCAGATGTCAGCAAGGACTGGAGGCAGAGTATCAACACCATTGAGAGCCTCAGAGACGTAAAGGATGCAGTGGTGCAGCACAGCCAGCTGGCCGCAGCTGTGGAGAACCTCAAGAATATCTTCTCTGGTGAGCGGCAGATGGTAGAGGGGAGTTGGGGGAGGATTGAGGTGGCTGCTAGAACACTGTGATGGTACCTTTCCAGACACATACCTGCCTTTCCTTCACACACTGGGAGCTCTGTGAGACATGCAGAGGCAGGCCAGCATTTCTCTGCAATGTACTTTTTAGGCCTGTCCTCCAGTGCACAGTAAGCTCGATTCTGTCTGCTCAGATAACTTCTCTGAATATGATTGGAAAGAGTCAGTTGAGCAAAGGTAAATAAGGACCAGTAGAGAGCATACCATTCTGTGTCAGGTGGTGGTACAGTGCACAGCCAGTGCTTTTGGCTGTGGACCAGTGTCTAGGAGTGGTCTGTACAAGAGTAGAGGGGTAGCTGACTTGGTGGGATGGGAGACAGGCCCTGGACCTGTGAGAACAGCAGTTCTTAAGCTAGGGCAAGTAAGTGCACAGGCCAGCGAGCAGGTGGGATGGGAGCCAGGTGGGTAGAAGAGAGCAGGGCAGGAGTCTCAGTGTAACAGCCAGATATGGGAGGATCCTGGGAAAGAGGCAGACTGACTGACCGATTACCTGTGTTAGGGAATGCAGAATGCTTTACAGCTCATCCATGTCAGCTGTCTCCAGTCATGAACTCTTTTCAGTGTCTAGAAAATCTTGAGAAACATTGGCCAGTTCCCTAGTGATATGACTGCATTAGGGCTTTTCTTTGTAGAGAGATCTGTTCAGATTTTCTACTGTTTTGTTTCTCAGTCTGGTAGGGTTTTGTTTCTAGGAATTTGTTTGATCTGGGTTGCCCAGTTTCTTGGTATTCAGTTTTTCATTGTTCTCTCTTACAGTCTTTTTTATCAATTTCTGAAAAATTAGTAAAAATATTCCTACTTTCTTATCTTAATTAGAGTCCTTTTTCTTAGACTATTTGAGCTAAGGGTTTGCCAGTTTCCTTGATCTTTTCAAAGGACCAAGTTGTCTCTATTGATTTTTATTTTCTGTTTTTGTATTCTCTATTTTGTTTATCTATTCTGATCTCTATTATTTCCTACCTTGTAGCTTAGGGGTTAGTTATTCTTTTTATAAGATTTACTTATTTATTTTATGTATATGAGTGTTTACCTACATTTATGTTTGTGTACCACATGCATGCTTAGGGCCTACAGAAGTCAGAAAAGGGCATTATATAGAGTAACTGGAGTTGTAGGTGATTGTGAGCCTCTGTGTGGGTGCTGGGAACTGAATCAGGTTCTCTGCAACAACAGCAAGTACTCTTAACCGCTGAACCATCTCTCTAACTCATCTTCTTCTTCAGCTCCTTAAGTTGTAAAGTTAGGCTGTTGGTTTGAGATCTTCTTAATGGAAGCTGCTCTAGAAATACGTTTTTCATTGTATCCACTGCTGTACTGCATCCTCCAAGTTTTGTTATATTTTCATTTTCATTCTTTTCTACATACCTTTCAGTTTTCCTTAGGGTTTCTTCTTTTCTCTGTTGATTAAAAGCAGTGTTTAATTCAACAGAATTTGTAAATCTTTCAGTTTTCCTTCTGTTACTGATTTCTAACTTTATCTGTTTTATTTGAAGAAGATACTTTTTACACCTATATGTTTAAAAATCTACTGAGACTTAGTTACCTAAATGCAGTCTACCTGGAGTCTTTTCCTGTGCAGTTAAGAATATGCATGCTGTTCCATCTTCAGATCTTAACTTCACTAACATGAAAAAACTATTTCTACATAACTTCATCCCACCCTTCTTCAGTTTCTTCTTTATACCTTGAATATGTCCAAAACCAAACTGACATTGTATTTGTTTTTCAGATCATATAGAAAACAAAAAAATTATGTTAAATACTTGCTTTTGTTTTTACTTTTGTTGAGATTTTCCCTACTTCATTTTTTATTTGTTTGGGTTTTATTTTATTTTATGTATTTGTATTAGAATTTTTAGGTGGTCTCATGTAACTTACGCCAGTCTTGAACTTACTATGTAGTTAAATATGACTTGAATTTTTGATCCTCTTACCTCTATCCCCTAAGTACTAGAATTACAGGTGTGTGTCACCATTTCTAGCTGAAATGTCTTCATAGCTCCCAGTTATTGTCTTTTTACAAGTTATTGTCTGTCTTTCCATTTCTCTCATAGGATTTCCCTCTAGCATGTCCTACAGACAGGTCTAATTGTAAAGTTTTTTTCAGCTTTTTCTTACTTGGGAATCCTAATTTCTCTCTCACTTTTGAATGATTGTTTTGCTATAAAAGATAAGAGATTCTTGGTAAAAAGCTGGGCTTGATGGCTCACCACTGTAGTCTTAGCACTTGAAGGCTAAGGCAGGAAGATTGTTGCAAGTTTGAGGTCACTATGGGCTATAGATTGAGACCTTATCTTAAAAAAAAAAAAAAAGAAGAAGAAGAAAGAAAGAGAAAGAGGAAAAAGAAAAACCATTGCTAGTTTTTTTTTTTTTAAGTGCTTTCAGTATATAATCCCCAAATACATCTGGTGTCCAAAATTTCTGATGAGAAATCTGCTAATGATATTTTTTAGGAGTCCTTTTATGTGATAAGTTTCTTCTCTTACTGCTTTCATGGTTCCCTCATTCATTGATTGATTGTATTCCATCTTAGTATGGATCTCTTGGTTTACTCCTCTTACAGGTCATTGAGCTTCTAAAATATTTACATTAATGTCTTCTATCAAACTTTGGAAGATTCTAGCCATTATTTCTCTAAAGGGTCTCTCCCCTCTTCTCTCTTCTTTTGAGGTTACTACAATTATATGATGGTCTGCCTTATGGGTCCATGAGTTCATCTGGGCTCTGTCTACTTCCTTTAGCCTTTTTCTGTCTGTTCCTGATAATTTCCGTTATCCTCTCTTAACATTTTCTGGCTCCATCTCCTGCCTGCTCAAATTCTCCTTGCACCTACTTTAATAAAGCAGTTGTTTTAATTTTTATGTCTGGTAGACCTGACATCTGGTCTTTTCTGAAGCACTGTGTATTGAGTTTTTTTTTATATACCTTTGAATGGGGTGTGCTGGTAGTGTGCTGTGTGTTCTGTTTCAGGCATTTGATTCTAACATGATAAACCTGGATATTGGGATCTGTTAGAATTCTGGTTTTAGATTGTTTTACACAGGATCCTTTTATGTCTTTTCTAAGCCTTTTCCTATGCCTGAGCATGCATAGTGATTTTTTCTGACATGTCCTGTATGTATATGCATGTATACACACACACACACACACACACACACACACACACACACGCATGTGTGCGTGCGTGCGTGCGTGCGTGCGTGTGTGTGTGTGTGTGTGTGTGTGTGTGTGTGTGTGCTTTTGAATGCTCTTATCTGATTGACTTCCAAAGAGATAAAAAGAAAATTGGAGAAAGGAAGGTAGTCATCCTCTTTATTTCCTGGAGTTCACATCAGAAGTAGTAGCTATAAAATATTAGAAGCAGCCTTCAATAATCAGAACATGGATCACCATACTTAAAGCATGGGATTTTTTATTTATTTTTTTTTTTTGAAGCTTGGGAAAGATGACATTCACTGGCTTAGAAAAAAACACATGTAGCTGGACTTGACCATAATTACTTAATTTCCATCTAGGAACTTCTCCTGGGAGTTACTAGCCTTTCATAGACTCTAGAGTTCAGAACCATTAGGGTTTGTTGGGTAGCTGTGCAAGTAGAGAGATGGATGTCAGGTGCCTCCTCCTTTACCTGCTGTCATCTCTATGTGTACACACAGCCTTTATGCATTTTAACTGAGTCAACTTGTGCCTTTCTCTAGTGCCTGAGATTGTGAGGGAAACCCAAGATCTCATCGAGCAAGGGGCTCTCCTGCAGGCTCACCGGAAGCTAATGGACTTGGAGTGCTCGCGGGATGGGCTAATGTGTGAGCAGTACCGCATGGACAGTGGTAATAAACGGGACATGACCCTCATTCATGGCTACTTTGGTAATACACAGAACCTCTCTGATGAGCTGGCTAAGCAGCTGTGGATGGTGCTGCAAAGATCACTGGTCACTGTCCGCCGCGATCCCACCTTGCTGGTTTCCGTTGTCAGAATCATTGAAAGGGAAGAAAAAATTGACAGGAGGATACTTGATCGAAAAAAGCAAACTGGGTTTGTTCCTCCTGGGAGGCCCAAAAACTGGAAGGAAAAAATGTTTGCCATCTTGGACAGAACTGTGACAACTAGAATTGAAGGTACACAGGCAGACACCAGAGAGTCTGACAAGATGTGGCTTGTGCGCCACCTGGAGATCATCAGGAAGTATGTCCTGGATGATCTCATCATTGCTAAGAACCTGATGGTCCAGTGCTTCCCTCCCCACTATGAGATCTTTAAGAACCTCCTGAGCATGTACCACCAGGCCTTGAGCACTCGAATGCAGGACCTCGCGTCAGAGGACCTTGAGGCCAATGAGATCGTGAGCCTCTTGACATGGGTCCTAAATACCTATACCAGGTAGAACTGATTTCATGCCTTATGTGTTCTTTTATCTAGGAACTTCTAAAAGCACACTGACCAATAGTTTACAAATAGTCTCATGTGTTTTGAACTGGTACCTTTTTCTGGTTTGTGAATGTCTTTCTGTTTTACCTGTTGGGGATTACTCTTGAGGATGAACCACCTCGTGTGGTTACAGTTGTTTCTATGTGGTCTCTGCTGTCTGCCTTGAGCACTCTGTTGTGTGCCATGGTATTATTTTCTGTGCTCACTGTGTGCATTCTTGCTTCTTCACAGTGATTCGCTGAGACAGGTATAGTATTGGAACATTTTATAGATTAGGAACATGTGGCCCTAGGAAATTCAGTGACTTGTTCAGAGTCACCAGGCTGGTGAAGAAATCACCAAGTTTAGTTTTCCTTACAGTCCACTGCAACAGTTAATCATCCAAATATAAACAGTTGTACACTAACTTAGTAGTCCATACCTGTAGTTCCTGAGTTCAGAGACTTGAGTGGAAAGATGGTTTGAGCACAACCCGGGCAGAATAGCAAGACATATCTCAAAAATAAAGAAATAGCCGCCGGGCGGTGGTGGCGCATGCCTTTAATCCCAGCACTCGGGAGGCAGAGCCAGGCGGATCTCTGTGAGTTCGAGGCCAGCCTGGGCTACCAAGTGAGCTCCAGGAAAGGCGCAAAGCTACGCAGAGAAACCCTGTCTCGAAAAACCAAAAAAAAAAAAAAAAAAAAAAAAAAAAAAAAAAAAAAAAAAAAGCAACAAGAATATATAGAAAAATATGTAAACTATATATAGAAAAATCAGTTATTCCTTTTGCATTGCAGCTTGAGACTATTACTTTATGTGAAAGAACATGAGCCACTTTTTGCGTGAAGTAGTTGAAGGTGGACTTTGAAAAAATGTCACTGGGAAGCTTTTGTGAGATGCTTTAAGATTAGGTAATTAAAATGGTTATTTAACTTTGCTTGGTTTTATGGGTAGAAAACAATATTAAGTAATATACTGAAATTTTTGTTTTTGCCCATCTTGTTACTGTGGAGAAAGAAAGTATGCTTTTAACAGTGAGGTTTATTTTGTATGTGGTTTTAACTATTTAGAGTAGTGTGTTTCTTTACCTCAATATGGAAAAATGTGAACAGAATGAAATTGTCAGGTATGGATAATGATCATTATTTGATGATACCCCTTTTAAAAGATTTATTTTTAATACTTTTAATTATGTGAGGTTATGTATGTGTGTGCATATGGTTATGTACATATGAGTGCAGGTACCGCTAGATGCCAGAGGTGTTGGATTCTCTGGAACTGGACTTACAGATAGTTGTGAGCTGCCTGACATGGGTGCTGAGAAATGAACTCAGATCCTCTGAAAGAATAGCAAGTGTTCTTAACCACTGAGCCATCTCTCCGGCCCCATTATTTTATAACTTTTACATGTACAGTCCTGGACCTTAGTTTTTAACCACTGTTGGGAGGTCCAAATAGTCTCCATTATTCCATTCTGTAGTCTTTTACCCCTCATAGTCTAGACTGTGTGTCATGTGTCCTAGACTTTTCTGAACCAAGTTGCATGAACAAATACATTTTCTCTGAAGCTTAGAATTTGTTTCCCTGCCTTCTGCACAGTAAAATGAATGTTGTCTTTCTTTCCTTGAAGACATGTTTCCTTCAGTAACATTTATTCTTTGCCTTAGTCTCACCCTCATATAGGGATTAGTGACTTTTATGACAGTGCTTAGTATTCCAAATAACAGTACTTATCCATTATCTTCTTACTTAATGAGTGTGACAATGACAATTCCTATTTGCCTGGTCCTGGTCTCAGCTCTGGAGACAGTGAGTTAAGACAGACAAACCTTTGTGGACTCGTCCCTGCATTTGAATGCAAGTTCCCTGTGCATCTGGCACAGTGTGATGAGGCCATATGGAAATTATGTAAGTGGCTGTATAGCCTGCATGGTGACATCATGGAGGGACCTCCAAATCCTTGACCTTTCACTCTGTGCTCTCCATGAGACCTCTGCTCTTCCTGATTTGTGGAGTTATAGAAGTGTTAGCATCCAGATCTCTAGGAGAGTGCATTTACATGTCAAGCCATACATGTAGACTTACTTGAGAGTGTTCTGTTGTAGTTTGTCCTTTACATCTGGTTTTTCACTGCAGTGCAGAGATGATGGGGAATGTGGAACTAGCCCCAGAAGTGGACGTTAGTGCCCTGGAGCCTCTACTCTCTTCAAATGTGGTCTCTGAGTTGCTTGACACATACATGTCAACACTCACGGTGAGTAGAACAGAAAATGCTTAGTGGTTGTCTGTTTGAAATGTGGTGAGACATCTGAGCTAACTCTCCTCAGTAGACTAGCTGTTCCTCTGGGCCTTGTCATGTCCATTTTCTGTGAAAGAAGGGACACCCGATTCTGGTTCTGGAGCTCATTTGAATGCGTTTCACAAATGTGCGAGTCTCTTCTGCTGGAGGAGCCAACCTGTGCCACCCACTTGGCTGGCAAAGCTTATGTCTAAGGTAACATGAGCCACCTTAGCACTGTGTTCCAATGAGGGGTGGCAATTTGGGGACCTTGGGGCCAGTCTAACATCAGTTTTACAACCAATAGGTAGTCTTAGTAAGATGAAAGGTGCAACAAGATGGCATCTAAGCCACTACTGAGGGTCCCTGGGGTCTGGAGACCTGTATTTTGCTGTGGCCTGAGATGACTGGGCTGCCAAGTCTGTTCTCTAATGGCCTGGGCCTAACCATCAGATGCTGGACATCTGGTTTTGTCCTCCAGCATAATGTTCATCCATAGCCTTCTTGATCCTTTGTGCTCTTTATCTACAGTTAGGGTTTTGGTGTTCCACATATGCGGAGACCAGTATGAGCACCACATACCAGGGAATTGCATGTGAGGTGCCTGCTCTAGCAGGCTCTATACTTGGGAGCAAGGGTTGCTGTGAAAAGCTGTATCTGGTCTGGGCAACTGTAAGTGCTGTGTGGAAAAGTGTTAGATATAACTCAGAGCCTGTTCTTTCCCTTTCCATGATATCCAACTCCTAGTCCAACATCATTGCCTGGCTTCGGAAGGCACTGGAAACAGACAAGAAAGACTGGAGCAAAGAGACAGAGCCAGAAGCAGACCAGGATGGCTACTATCAGACTACACTGCCTGCCATTGTGTTCCAGGTACAGGCCCTGAATTTAAAGGTCCCATTTCCCATGTGGTTAATAGGATCTGTTGGTTTCATAGGCGGAGAATACCTCAGTCTTCACAATGTAGCAAAGATGTCAAGAACACCCTCTCCCTGAGGCTTTCTGGAGCTAAAGAAACTGAGGCTCAGGATTGTACTCACCAAGTCATGTTACCCAGGATCAATGGAGATTTTCCAGAAGATCATTTTGGGTCTGAACTGGGCGTTGTCGTGTCCATTTTCTGTGAAAGAAGGGACACCCGATTCTGGTTCTGGAGCTCATTTGAATGCGTTTCACAAATGTGCGAGTCTTAATTATATGTTGGTTGTGTGCAGTGCTCCCATTTCTGTGCTTATTTATATTCCGTGTTGGTAAGATGTCAAGTCTTGTCTTCAAAATGCCATAATTGAGTTTAATCTGATGAAACCCAGGAAACTTATATAGCATTTTAAAGATACTTTCTTATCACTAGACTGTACTGGATATTAGGTCCATGTTCGCATTGAAGGGACCTGTATTGGCCCAAGACACCCTAAGACCCAAGTTCTTGGCCCAAAGATTTATTTGCCCCAGAGATACAAGGGAATAAGGAATACAAGGGTAGGGAATAAGCGACGAGGGCAGGAGAGAAAGGACTAGGGAAAGGGGGATGTGAATAAGGGGGTGGGGAGGAGTATTTGTCCTGGGGGACAAAGGACTGCCTCTGCTTACAGAGGAGACAGACATGGTCTCTGGGCAAATAGCAGTTTATAAAGGTAAAAGGGGAAACCTGGTATTAGGATGAGGTGTTTAATTTTGATTGGACAGTGTAATTTGGGCAGCCACTAGGGGGCTTTTGATTGCTGGATTTCAATACTTGGGTAGCTGGACCTTGGGAGTTAGCCTCAGCAGGAGGAAGTGGCCAAATAAGGGAACAGACCTTGGTGACTAGCTTTAGGAATATAATCTAATGGTTTTTAGCAAGGTGGAGGGAATGGGGGAGAAGGGCAAGGCCTGCCAGAGCCATGTTTGCCATGTGCAGGCTGGCTAGAGTCTTCACGCATAACTAGACATAACCATCCTCATAGGCCCCAGCTCGTTGTCAGCCCTCCTGTCACACTGTAGAGGTCTTCATTGCCATGGTTAGGTTTATTCTTAGATACTTTATGTTTTGGAGGCTATTGTGAATGGGAATGTGTCCATGATCTCTTTCTTTGTGTGTTTGTTGTTGGTGTATAGAAAAGCTCTTGATTTGTTCAGGTTGATTCTGTATGAATATATTGTTTCTAGACATTTTCTAGTAGAATTTTTGGATCACTAATATATAATACCATATCATCTGCAAATGAGATGGTTTAACTCCTTTTCCTATTTGTATATCTTTAATTTCTTCTCTCGCCTTGTTACTCTAGCTACTGTTTCAACAGTGGGAATAATGGACAACCCTATCTCATTCCCAACTTCAGTGAGATTGCTTCAGTTTTTTTCTGTATTTAGGATGATGTTGGCTGTGGTTTTCTTATATATAGCTTTTATTATGTTGTTATGTTCCCTCTATCCCCCATTCTTTAGGACTTTTATCGTGAGGGCATGTTGGATTTTATCAAAGGCTCTTTCTGTTTCTTTTGAGATGACCATATGATATTTGTCTTTAAATCCATTTATGTGGTTTCTCAAGTAAGTATTTTGTTGAACATTTTGAATCTGTGTTCATCAGATATATTGGCCTTTAGTTTTATTTTTTATGTTGTTGTTGTCATTTCCTGGTTTTGGTCTCAGAGTGATACTGGCTTGATAGAAGGTCTCTCTCTCTCTCTCTCTCTCTCTCTCTCTCTCTCTCTCTCTCTCTCTCTCTCTCACACACACACACACACACACACACACACACACACACACACACACACACCATTTAAGAATGATTGGCTGTAGAGCTTCATTGAAAAATCTGGTATAAATAATTCTCATTTGTTACGATTTAATTTTGGTGATTTCCTAAATCTAGAAATTCATCCATTTCTTTTAGGTTTTCTAACCTTATGGAGTACAGATTTTTGAAGTACTCCTTTATAATATTCCAAGTATCTTTAGTGTCTGTTGTAATGTTTCCTTGTTCATTTCTGGTTCTGTTCATTTGGGTCTTCTCTTTTATTTTTTTAAAATTTTTATTGAATTCTGTTTTTCAAGTTCTGGGTTATCTTTAGTATTTCCATCAGCCTTATATTGTTATTTTCCTGGGCATTATTCAGATTTAAGTTCTTTTTCCTTAATTTCATTCAGCTGCTTCTTTGTGTCTTCTTTAAATTCCTTGAATTCTTTGATGAATTTTATGTGTTCTTTTGAATTCTGTTTCTTGAGGTTCATCTAGGTAATTCTCAGTGGCAGACATTTTTATAAGTTTTGGTAGATTTTGGAGGAGAGATAAAGGCTTGGTCTTTTATTTTGTTTGTATTTTTGTGACATATGGACTTCTTTGTTAGTTCTGTGTCTGATGTGACAAAGCAGGTTGGGAGGGAAGGAAGAGAGAATATGCAGATGGGTTAGGCATGGAGGTTGGAATTGCTAGGGAGGAGTGAAAGCTGGCGGACAAAGGAGACTGGGCTGTGTGCAGGATGTGTGTCTTGGTCCAAGCCTGGAGTGCAGGAGTAGATCTGGCTGAGTGGAGAGATTGGATGTGGTATGGTAGGGACCAGTGGGTCAGGAACAGGCCAGGTGGGTCATAGGAGAAGTCTAGAGGTGGGTTGAGGTGAGGTAGGGTTGGCTAGCCTAGGCCAGGGCACTGGATGAGGGATCCAGGCTAGATTTAGCAGGTTGGGAGGGTGTGTTGAGCAGTAAGTGTCAGGCAGATTCACCAAGGTAGACCTTGGAGAAGGATGTCCCAGGTAGAATTTTATTAATGGCGACCATTTTTCTGTACTCCTGTAAGACTATTTCAGATTCTTAAATTTTCAATTTTTAGATGTTTGAACAGAATCTTCAGGTTGCTGCTCAAATAAGTGAAGATTTGAAAACAAAGGTACTGGTTTTGTGTCTTCAGCAAATGAATTCTTTCCTAAGTAGGTATGTATTTTTTCCATTGATCTAACTTACAAATTTTGTGTTTTAAAATTAAGAGCAAAATTTGTTGATTCTAGTATGTTATTATTAAAAGATTAGCCCCCTTTTGTTATCCAAAAATACAAAAATATTAAAAAGAAGAAGAAAAAGAAAAGAATGCTAAAATGAAAACATCCTAAACAGATGGGACGTGTGATGTACTGTGTCCCAGTGAGCCTTTCCCTGTAAATTGTTCACATAAAGATTTTCAACCCTAGACAGATACCATGAAATCTGTTTTCCCATCCTATTGACCCAAGTTCTCCTAAGCCACTCTGTTTTGTTATCCTATTGTCTCCTTTTTGTGACTCCCTTCTACCACTCCAATTCCCAGATGTTGCCATCCATGTCCCAAATTCTCTGCTATAACCACAACAGCATCAATCGTACAGTGGGTATCTGACATCTTGTATTAGAGTTCCACTGTGTATTCAAGACTCTCCTTAAAAAATGAAAGAGTGGCATCCTAGGTGTTTGTTTTCCAGCTATTTCAGGAATCTAGTTATTATTATTTTTTTGTTTTATTTCTTTATAGAGTTTTGTAAAGGGAAATCTTATCAAATGTGTGATAGTGTTTCTCACACCATTGAGGGTTTTGTATACATTGTACTATGGTGTACATGTGGAAGTCAGAGGACAACTGTGTGGGTTGGTTCTCTCCTTCTACTTTGATGTGAGTTCCAGGGATCTACCAGATGGACAGGCTTTTGTGACAGGGACTTTTACCTACTGAGTTGTCCTGTAGTCTTATTATATAACTTGTGGAGTGAATTGTTCATAAGATAAAGTAAGGTGATACTTTCCTAGTTAGTTACATGTTTCAGAATATCTTCATGTCAGAATACCAAACCCTATTTCAAAGCCTGCTACAAAATTATTTTTAAAATTCATTTAACATGATTGACTCTCTACTCTGCCATTAATATAGACCATCTAAAAGTATGTTGATGTTTAAAGACTCCTCTGGTCCAAAAGTGGTGATAAGAGTTCCCTGACACACATGATGTCTACCAGTCACTGGAGACAGCTTGGGGTTCCCCAATGTGATTTCAGATACAAAGATGAAGCCCAGCTTTACAAAGAAGAACACCTGAGAAACCGGCAACACCCACACTGTTACGTGCAGTACATGATTGCCATCATCAACAACTGCCAGACCTTCAAGTAAGTGGTGTGTGCAACAGAGTGGGGCAGAGAGCATGTAAGTGTGTAGCTACTTTCCTGAGCCCTTGATGTTTCCTTGCAGAGAATCCATCGTCAGTCTGAAAAGGAAGTACCTAAAAACTGAGGCAGAGGAGGGCCCATGTCTGAGTCAGCCAAGCATGGATGGGATTCTAGATGCTATTGCTAAGGAAGGCTGCAGCAGTCTGCTAGAGGAAGTCTTCCTGGATCTAGAGGTGGGCTTGGCTCCTCCACTCCTGGGGCTAGAGCATGGGGTGGTCTCATGCTCTTCTTTGGGCTACACTGTAGCCTGCCTCATGTAGAAGCGATATGTGAGCTGAGATGTTCCCTTGCATCTGTACTAAGCTACACTCGGAGGGCCACTCTCAGGTAGGGGTGATCCCAGGCATTGTGCCAGATGAAGATTATTTGGTCACTTTGTGCCTTTCAGCAACATCTGAATGAGCTGATGACAAAGAAGTGGCTGTTGGGGTCAAATGCTGTGGACATCATCTGTGTCACTGTAGAAGACTATTTCAATGACTTTGCCAAAATTAAAAAGCCATATAAAAAGGTAAACAAATGGGTTGTAGCACACTGTAGTCTGCCTCCCATCTGGTTTATAATTCAGTGTCAAAATAGCTCTCTGCTTATGATAACACACCAATGTTCATGTGATCAAAGAAGGTGTGGTGGCCTTGGGTGAAGACTGGAATGTTCTTTTGAGGAACATAGTGGTGTCTGACAGTGCTGGTCTAAAGTCTTTGGGCATGTTGGTTTGTTTCTACCAATGTTAGAGCTTGTTGTCTTTGCCAGTCATCTTTACCTCCTGGTATGTTTGTGATCTCTGATTTTTATTTTATGTGTAGATGATGGGTGTTAAGGAAGGAGGCTATTATCTGAGGAAATTATATGCACTTCCCAGGCATGTCTTAGCTCCAGTCTTGGCCTCCTTACAGTTTGATTTAGTTGATGATATATGTTGCTTTGTCTTCCTTAGAGACTTGTGCGGCTCTTCCCCAGTGATAATGATAGCAAGCCTGTGGGTCCAATGGTTATGTGTGATTCTTCATTTTGAATCAGGGACAATAGCCCACCCCATTCGTGGAGAGCAGACTCCGTACAAAAGCTACAGCCACCAACCATCACATCAGTGGTTGTACAGTTAAGGGATCTGACTGACTTAAGTATCTCCTTCAGTAAGGCTCCATCACCTCCGTGTAGGGAGTCTGATCTCTTCAGCAAGCCGGTTTTCCTGTACTTCTACCCATGTTGGTTCTAGACTTTTCCTTTGCTTTGTAATGCTCCAGAGGTTTCTTTTCTCCTTTGAGTCTTTCCTAAAGATTCGTAAGATATTCTGTGGTTGTTTTGTTTTGTTTTAGCAGAGGGTATATGTTGTTTTGGTTTTTCTACTAATCTGAGGCTGCCTATGGATGAGGTACCACTGTTTAGGCTCCATACAAGCTAAGCTCCTCTTGCTAAAGCCAGCCTGTCAGTCCATGAGTCCAAAGTTTGTTGGGCTCCGGCAGTTCCTCAATTCCAGCTCTACTCTGTATTGGGTTGAGAGTCTCAAGGGCAGGCAGAGTTGGAGCCTGCAAAGGAGTTGACCCTGAGGCTAGGGCACACATCAAGCAAGTACTAGCCTGGTGTCTGTTAACGAGGGTCACTTTGTCCATGATATGATGTCCCTAGAATAATGATGCTGGAGGCAAATTCTCCAAATCTGTCTGATTTTTAGATGGAATATAAGCATCAAGACTGCACAGACGATGTGTGAGTCCTTTCTTGCTCCAGTGTGTAATGAGTCTTTTTCTGTCCTGCCAGTCAGCTCCCAAATAATGGCACAGAAACTTCTTATTAATTATGAAAGCTCAGCCTATAGCTTAGGTTTATTCCTAACTAGCTCTTATAACTTAAATTAACCTATCTTTTTATTAATCTACATTCTACCATGTGGCTTTTACCTCTGTCTCACTCTGTGTGTCTGATTCATTCTGCGTCTGGCTGGCTTCTCTGCCTCTCTTCTTCCCAGAGTCTTCTCTGATCCTGGAAGTTCCACCTAACCTCTTCCTGCCTAGCTATTGGCCATTCAGCTCTTTGTTAAACCAACCACAGCAGTGTATCTTCACACAGTGTGCAGATATCCCACAGTACCTGTGCACATGCTGTGCTGACAGTTGGCCTACATAACTCCTGTTACCACGTGCAGCCAGGAGAGTCCAAAACTTTATGGTGAAAAGTTCAGGTATATTTAATTGGCTTAATATATTTACTTTAAAATCCCACCAAAAATATGGCCAGGTGTGGTACTCTGGAGGCTGAGACAGGAGGATTGTTGTGAGTTTGAGGCTAGCCTGGACTATATAGCTAAACCATGTCTCAACAGGGGGGGAAAAATCCAACCAAGTTGTTGAACAGGACCAGCCTGTTTGCAGGTCATCTTAGGTTTGATTAGAACATATGTGTGTCTTAGCACCGTGGAATCTGCAACTGACTACACATTTCTCTACAGAGGATGACAGCTGAGGCACACAGGCGTGTGGTGGTGGAATACCTTCGGGCTGTCATGCAGAAGCGTATCTCCTTTCGAAGTGCTGAAGAGCGCAAGGAGGGTGCTGAGAAGATGGTCAGAGAGGCTGAGCAACTCCGCTTCCTGTTCCGGAAGCTGGCATCTGTGAGTATTGAAGCCATGGGCTAAGCTCCAGGATGGTGGATGTCAGGTTACAGAGTTGTGTTGTCCAATAGCTTGCTTTTGGTTTCTGTGCCTGGACTGTTTAGGCCAGTTTATGGGATCCAGCAGCATCAAGAACCAGTGGACAGTTAGTTGTGTCTGTCAAGAGGAGAGTCTTGTCCACAGCCTGCTCAGCTTCACAACTGATAAATAAATTTCCACAGAGGCTGACACTTTAAGGCAACTCTCAAGACTTTTCTGGTGGCAGCCCCTGTGTGCTTCATAGAATAATTCATCTCTTCCTGTCCATCTGCCCTCACCTGTTTACTCTCTAAGATTCTGGTTGCCTAACTCCTAACTCAGTAACCTAACTAATAACATAACTCCTTGGCTCGAGTGGCCATGACTAGATACTACTCCGCCAGGCCTTTTTCCTGGCTAGAGACCAAGTAGTGACTGACCAAATCACCTCGTGAGATTGGCCTCTGATCCTTGGTCAGAATGAATCTTGGGGTGATTACATAGAAGAGCAAGGTGCCCAGCCTGAAAAGGAGTTTGGAGATGTCAAGATCAAGTTGGGACTACTGAAGAAGATTGTGTTTAGGGCTGTCCCTCACACTGGTGCTGTTTTCCAGGGATTTGGTGAAGATGCGGATGGACACTGTGATACAATTGTTGCAGTGGCAGAGGTTATTAAGCTCACAGACCCTTCTCTGCTTTATCTAGAAGTCTCGACTCTGGTCAGCAAATATCCAGACATCAGGTAAAGGCTGAGCATCTTCCATCAGCAAGCAGTACAACAGGCTATTCCTACTGCCCTTAGGAAGATAAGCTGTGAGCATCAGGAGTTAGACCGTACATGCATGCCAACTAGATATGAAGAGAAAGGTTGTCAGGGCTATGGTGGTGAGTGTGCAACAAGGAGTCATCTGTGCAGCCTTCCACCAGCCCTACCTGATGTTAGCAGAATCTGGCTGAGGTTTGTAGGCTTGTAGCCAAGCTTTTGTGCCTGAATGAGTGGAGGTCAGAAGGCAGGCCTAATGATATAAGGTAGGTAGTGTTGGCAAGTGTCTTAGTTAGGGTTGTCTTGCTGTGAAGAGACACCAGGACCACGGCAATGCTTATTAAAAGGAAAATATTTAATTGGGGCTAGCTTACAGTTTCAGAGGTTTAGTCCATTATTATGGCGGAACATGGTGGCATGCAGGCAGACATGGTGCTGGAGAAGGAGCTAAGAGTTCTGCATCTTGACCCACAGGCAGCAGAAGCAACTATGTCACTGGGTGGTGTAGCTTGAGCATAGACCTCAGAGCCCATCCCCACAGTGACACATTTCCTCCAATGAGGCCACACCTCCTAATAGTGCCACTCCCCATGGGGGCCATTTTCTTTCCAACCACCACAGGAAGGATTGAGTATTGCATCTTTGATGAGTGGAGTGGGGAAGGTTGTGATCACTGGAGTGGTCTGAAAAGTGATCTTAAACCCTATGATCTAAAGAAAGAAGGTGACATGTTGTGTGTGGCCAGGACTTCCTCAAATATATGTGTACTCAGTATCAGGCTGAGGGAAGGGGTATCTGCTCCATGACCCTCTACATGCTGTGCTGGCCTCAGGCCATGCCTTTGTGATCTCCATTCCAGGAACCTGCCATTTCCCTTAAGGGTGAGCATGGCTAAATTGTCTCATTGCCACTATTAGAAGAGCAAGAGTCCTAAACCCTCCAGAGTCATCCTTCCCTGGTTAGGAAATCTTGACACAAATAGTTAGAAGAGCAGAATTTAAAAAGTCCTTTGCATTTTGCAGAGAGAAATTAGGATGACATTTTGGATATCTCTCTTCTGTAAATGAAGAGAGGCCTTTTGTGGCTGTTAGTTTCCCACCCTGTAAGTGTCACCTGTGGAGACTGAGGGAGCTAAGAGAAGATGGAGGCTCATGCTGATTTCTCTCCCACAGAGATGACCACATTGGTGCACTGTTGGCGGTGCGAGGAGATGCCAGCCGGGACATGAAACAGACTATCATGGAGACACTGGAACAGGGCCCCATGCAAGCAAGCCCCAACTATGTGCCCATTTTCAAGGAGATCGTTGTGCCAAGTCTGAATGTGGCAAAACTCCTTAAGTAGCCCTGTCCTCCACTGCCTCGTGTGTCTTCACTATGTGTCTTCCTGTTGCCACCCTAAGAAGCAAATGTATTAAAACAAAAGTCCTTCTCTGGGGGCTCAGTATATCGTCAGTGTCATGTGCCTGTCTTCTGTGGCATCATGAGGTGTGGCATCACCTTCTTGGTGACTTGTCATTGTGAAAAGATGTGTAATGGACGTCACTTGCTCTTCCCTGCTGAGTTCTTGCTCTGCTTAGTCAACACACTTTGAACCTCTGCCACTTAATTAAAGGAAAGGAAAACCAGAGAGCTTCTCATTCCTAGTTGTAGGTTGTTCTGACTGGTTGTGATACTGCCATGTCTAGAAGCAATAGGTCATCAGGTCTCAGCTGACTTGTGAGTAGTCCTGAGCAGTCTCTGGGGCCAAGATCTACCCTGCCTTTCTGCCTTTCTGGCTGTTCCTAGACCAGCTGCTCAGTCCTCTTGGCAGGGGGTGAGGGTGGGGGACAAAACAAAACAAAAACCTTACCTGCTGAACCAGTGATCCCTACCCAGGCAGGCACAACCTCATATAGGTTGCATGCCATCTGGGTCAGTTATACCAGGAGGATGAGAATTGTCATAAGTAAAAATTTTGGTCAAGGTATATATGAAAATGAGTATTTAAAATATGTGTTAAGATCTATATAGCATGCTTAGTGAGCCAAGGTCACTACAGTCCTCTCCCTAATTTAGCCAACAAGTGTTGGCCTTCAGTGGTGGCATTATTTTGCACATTAACTTTAAGCTAATTAATAGAATTATATTCAGAATAAATAGTGGGCCCCATGTCTTGTGGACATGGTCTGCAGAGGGTGGTCTGCTTGCTTGTTACCTGGGGAAGGTAATGCCTGGGTTCCCTTGTCCACAGCTCTCCATGTCCATAGATGGTTGTCCTTTCCTCCTTGTTCCAGAGCTCCAGGGACTACCTAAATTAAACACTGGTGGAAGGCCTGGAAGGGCCTGTCTATCTCCTGGACCTTGTACTACATGGCCACCCTTGAATGTGTGGACTAATGCTGTCTTTTCTTTCTACTCTTGATGGCAATGTTAATATTCTTTTTTATTTAATTCTTACAAGGTATGAAAAAATCAAAATAACCCTTTTTCTAGGTGGAAATAAGTTCCTCTGGAACTCAGAAGAAACATGGATTTCCTGAGGGTCTGGCTGGTATCATGTGGATCAAGGACCTGCTGAACAATCTGCTCAATGTGAATGACAACTGGGCAGTGCTCATTAAATGTGCACTGAGAAGTATTGACCAATAGCAGTGACCCTTGTAGTGACAGATTTCTCACTGCAGGCTGATGCTACCATCTGGGATAGACATTAAGATGACCATTGAATGCCCATGTGGTTAAGCCCATTTGTCTGTCTGGCCCTGGAAGTCAACAGAGGACAGAGGAAATCATGTTCCTGAACAGTGGGGAGTAGGATCATGGAGACAGGATAGGGATTGTTAGAAGTCAAGGGGTGGTACCAGGCTATGTACCAGTGGGTAGACAGTGTCCATTGTGATACTAGGGGAAGGCGGGGACCGAGAACCTTTTTAGGGGACACCCATGTACAGGATAGGCTACTCCATTTAGTGGGTTGTGGCTACATATACCAAAGTTTATGGTGTCTGCTTCCTGAACAGGGATGTAGGGCTGCCATCTGCTAACAGGCAAGTGTTTTGAGAACACTCACCAGGTATTGGTTTCATCCTCCATGAAATGAGCTGTTACCCCATGAAAGTATGTCTTCCAAATTAGCAAAGTCCCTTGATTGTTGACTGTCTTAGTCACTGATTCCTTTGCTGTGAAGAGACACCATGATCCAAGGCAACTATTATAAAATAAAGCACTTAAATGGGGACTTGCTTACAGTTTCAGACTTTATGAGTTGCCCAGTCTGTGTTCTTTGCTAGTTTACCCATTATATCTAGTTATCATGGTGGGGAGCATAGTAGTATGCAGTCAGGTGCTCTGAGTTACTGAAAGCTATGTCCTGGTCTGTAGGCAGAGAGAAAGACTCTGAGCTTGACACGGGTTTTTGGAACTTCATAGCCCACCCCCACCCCATGATACACTTCCTCCAACAAGGCCACACCCCCTAATTCTTTCAGATAGTTTCACTCCCTGGTGACTAAGCATTCAAATATATGAGCTCATGGAGACCATTCTTATTCAAACCACCACATTTATTTTATTTAGTGGATTCCAGAATGAGTAGATGTCCCAGGTCATGCTGGGTAACCAGTGAGGTGGAGAAACAGCTATCAGGATGCAATTTCATCCTCCTTTCCTCATATCTGTTGATGCACAGTTCAGGTTGGTGGGTGAGGTTCCTCTAAAGAAAGAAAGGATGGACATCCTGGGTAGTTGGGTGCAGGTTGCCAGAACCAGGCCACCTCAGCAGGCCTTTAATCTAGAGTGCAGGAAAAGCTGAACAAGCAGAGCCACCTTGGCTCACTTCCTTTCTTACTTCAATGGAATGAATTGTGATCCCTAAGAAGAAAAAAATGAGGTCTTAACCTTAGAACCTTGAGTCAGACTTGGGTTGAAAGTAGAATCATTGCAAGTGTGATGTATATCGAGGTATTATAAAGTCACATGAGAATAGTGTAAGTCCTTAAGTGGAGATGCACCAAGACAAGTCCTTTCCCGACCCCTGGACTTCAGATTTATGCCTCTATGGCATGAAACAGACTCTATGAATTGCCCAATCTGTGTTCTTTGCTAGTTTACCCATTATATCCACTTTAGATAACTGTAAACTTAACAGTTAAGACTCTTCTTGTAGATAGCCAATATTGGGATTCTGCTTTGATATGCAATTTTTTAAATAATATCTTTAAAATAAAAATGTGTTGCAGGACCTCCAGACCTAATGTTTAACAGGTTCCTCCACACATCTCTGCCTTGTACTGTCTTGTCTTAACCCACAGAGACCCTTCTTGGCCACCAGGCTTGGTGCCCTTTCTCACCATTCCTTCCCACTCACCCACTTTGAGTCTCTAGCCCCTCAGCCACGGCTTAGCCATGGTAGGTGCTGTTTCACCACCCACTGCCCATTTCACCACAGGAAGTTGTTCCGTTGGAAGCTCCACCTCAGTTCCCCTCCTCCCTCTCCAAACCCTGACCCTCAGAAAGCCCACCAAGCAGGGTATTTAAACTCCAGTCCATAGAACTGCCATGGGATTTCTCCTCATCCCTCACCTCACTTCTGGGGGGATTGAGAGTCACCAGAGAGTGCTTTGCTCATTAAACCTAAACTTAATTCAGCTTGATTTGGCTCATTGTGTTGGCAGAGAAACCTACTACCAGGGATTCAAAATATCAGAAGTCTCTGATCTATTTTATATCTGCAAGATGCTAAATTGGGGGCTTTCCATAGATGTGTTCAACAGCATCCCACCCCTAATAGAGTGGCCTCAGAAACACCATCTGTTGATCTTAATTTTAATGCATAACAAACTGTTCCTAAATTATCCTGGATATGATTTTCATTATAAACAAAGTTTACACCCAGAATGCCTTGAAATGTTTTTAATAGACTTAGACAAGCAGTCACTGCATTTTTGCTGATGGACTCCCTGTACAGATGCTGCCCAGTGCACAGGAGGGGCATCTTAAGGCACATTATTCTGTGATCAGAATTAAACAAAGTTAAACGATAATTATGTTCACAATATTAATACACATTTTTAACCACTCAAAATATATTTCTAGTTTTGATGAAATTCTTTAAATTTCCTTTCACAAAAAGATCAGTAATACATAGTATATTGAACACTGTAATAAAATTATTTTCAAGAAAATACAGATGTGGAAATATAAATTTCCTAAATTTGTATACTTTGTAGTACCACAAAGTAGGTGAAAGTTCAGTATTAAATAAATATTTTCTCCTAATAAAAAACTTTTACAACAGTTTTCCTAAGGAAATACATTCATAGGATTTTACATTCTATTGTACAACAATGACAGGAACAGGGGGGTCCTCAACTATGAAATGGAGCCACTGTGTCATCTAAGCACAGGAAACGGGTTTTTGTGAATGAGGCTTTCTTATCAAAACTGATTCCATGTGGCTATGCCTAGGTGTGGTTCACAAGCTCAAAGGACATGGCCTGTGCACAGCTCAAACACAGGGACAGAGTGTCCAAAAATTCATCACCTAGCTGCTAGCTTTGGTATCTGTTGCAAGGTGACAGCTGCTGAGGTACTGTCTAGTCAGACCAAGGTTCTAATTCTGCAGTAGGAATTAGAACCCAGGTCCAACAGATCAGGTGGTGTGTTAAGGCCTGGCACAGACAGGCATGAGAAACTTGTCTTCAAAGCAGGGGCTGGCAGGTGCCTCTCAGAACACCCCTGGTACAGTAGCCAGACACAGCCTACCTAGGAGGTACTCAAGTGGCAGCTCCAGAGCAGTCTGGTGGAATCACTGGCCACAGCATTCATTTTACAGTGGCTGGACTTCATTTCAGAAGTAGTCAAAATGCTGCAAGGAGAAGGGCTGTGGAGATCAGATGCTGAGCATCTAATGGCCGAGTCTGAGCTAGCCAGTCAACAGTGTACAGACAGGCTCAGTTGGGGAACGACACTCTGAAGCAGAATGCAGTATGTTGAGCAAACTTGCTTTGTTTTCATTCACGTCTCAGTTTGTGAACGGGAATTGTCCACTCTTCCTAGCCATGATTCAACTACAGCATTAATACAAATTGACGGACCTTCCTGTGACTCCTGTGAACGGAACTGTCAGCCTTGTTCCTGAGACACAGTATTTAGTTTCCTGAGCAGAAAGCTGCGTGGTTTGTTTCAGAAGTCTCCAGAAGGTCCCTAGGTCCACCTTTAGCCTCATCTCAGCCTCCCTCAAATGAGATCCTGTGGTGCAGGCCAAGTGAGCTGGAAGCAAAACAGAGGTGACTCTTCAAGATTGGACTTCTGAGGAAAGGTAATGAGGGATGAGGGCCCACCCTCTTAGCACTCCAGAGGGACAGTGCTCTAAGACAGGCCCTGAAGTCCTGAGACAGGGGGGAAATGCCCAGACAGTGGGCTTCTGTCACCCCCTCCTGGGTGACGTAGAGCCCTTCTATGTCCCCAGCTTTCCCCTGCCATCAGTAGATGAAGGCAGAGAGAGCTAGCTTTAGTTCTGACCAAGGGTTCCTGTAGTCCTCTAGCTCAGCCAGCCTGGCCATCTGCAGTGTTCCCAACTTAGAGACAGCTCAGGCGAGAAACCTTGTTTGTGCGACAAGGCCCAGGCTGGGAGGGGCTGAACAGAGAAAGTCTTGAGCTAGAGGAGCCAAAATTGGAACAAATATTTCTGCAGTTGATCCTACAAGCCACAAGGTGGTGGGACAGTCTGGAAGGAGTCAGATAGGGGGCCCTCAGGAGCATGTATCTCTGGGGATGCACAAGAACCTGCTGCCCATTTAGGGTGCGGCTGATCTGGGCGGTGCAACTTCCGCAAGTCTTAATTTTTAGACCTTTGTACCAGCAGTGATAAGAGGTCCGCCACAGGCCTCCCAGGGGTCTTCCTCCTCTCTGAGTAAGAATTGCAAACACTAACAAGAGCTCGCCTGGGCCCAGTGTGTGTGTGTGTGTGGAGGGAGTTAGGGGGCACAGCACCTCGGAGCAGTAGGGACTGAACCAGGGCAAGAAAACGGCGGAGGCAGTGTGGTATCCTAGGGATGCCCGGTGGATGAAAAGTTCTTTCTAGGGCATAAGACTCCCAGAGAGCAGTGAACCCTAAGAAACCTTAGCTGGTTGGGGAAGGACCACTAAGGAGACCCTCGGAGCTGGCCGCCGGCCAAGCAACGATCACAACGGCGTCTCTTCTTGCTCCAGAGCATGTGGCGGCAGTTCTGTAGAGCCCGGAAGAGAAGCGAGCTTAAGCAGAGCAGGGCGGCGGCGTGGGCGAGGCCTCTGGAAGGAGCGCCTACTGTGTACACGGCGCGCAGCCGCAGACCGAGCATGCGCGCTGGGCGGGGCCCGCTGTTCTGGACCCGTCCCGGGTTCACCAGAGGCAAAATTGGCAGGCGAGATGCGCTCAGGTGGGGCGGGGCTCGGGGCACGTGGGCTAGCGAGCCGTGAGGGGAGCACGAGCTGCTGGGCCGCAGCGGATGGCCAACGTGGGGACAAGCTTCCGGTAAGCGGTGTGTCAGAGCCCGTGTCACCTGCGGGAAGACAGGGTGTGAGTAGCTCCCAGTCCAGAGGAACACTGACCTACAGAAACCTGTACTCAGCCCAGGATTCCCTTCCTCCTGATTTTGCTGTTCCCCTGTGGCATGCCCAAAACTAGGTGCCGGCTCAAGTGCGAGGAGGGACCCCTGACCTTCCACACCATAAGGCGCATTTCCTGCTGTACACTGCTGCAAAGTTGCAGGAAGTTCTAGCCAGTGTCAATGAACCTTCCTAGGCAGCTGTGCACCTGTGCACCATGCAGCCAGCAGATCTGGATTACTCCCGATTTTCTGACACTTTCAAACCCTGCCCTTGATAGCAAGCCCCTCTACAGGGGGCATCAGTGCCATACCCACCCCCTGGGTACTACTGCTCTACCCCAGAAACCTATCACAAGCTTCTAGGCACACAAGGCTGTGCTTCAAAACAGTAGGGTTTAAGAATGATGAAAAAAGCTAGGCCTTTAATCCCAGCACTCAGGAGGCAGAGGCGGGCAGATTTCTGAGTTCCAGACCTGCCTGGTCTACAAAGCTAGTTATAGGACAGCCAAAGCTACACAGGGAAACCCTGTCTCAAAAGGGGGTGGAGGGTGCTCAGAGATAGAAACAAGGAGCAGGTGGAAGAGCACTGGGGCCATGCAGGTTTCCTGTCCCTGCTACATCATTTCAAAATTGGATTTTCTTAGGAAAGAGCCACTGTTTATATATACACCCATGTAAAGTGCTATCAGGCCTGGCCAGCAGTGCTGGCCAGAATCTCCAATTGTGAAGGAGTGTGCTTCATTTCATTTCCCACTAATAAAAAGCTTCTACAAATGTCTACCAGATGGAAAAAAAAATTTCATTTTCATCTGAAATGAGCATGAGACCTGACCATAGGATACTTCTGTGTTGCCCAGGTTGGCCTCAAACCCTTAGTCCTCCTACCTATCCCTTGTAAATGCTGGGGTTACAGGCATACACCACCATGCCAGGCTTCAAATGTATCTGGCTACTACATATTAGAGAAGCAGACTCAAATGGGAATCCTCCCTCTGTCTCCTAAGAAATACACAGCTGGACAGATGACTAAGACAGAGTCTACAGAGTGAAGAAAGCTGCTGAAAAGTCTGAAGAAGTGCAGGTCCAGGAGAGAGGCCTGAAGGCAATAGCTGGGAAGAAAGCAGCGTTAGAGGAAGAAGCCAGTTACATGTGTGTGGACTCAGGGGTAGTGGGTTGGAGCTGTTCCTCGGGGCCATCGGCCAGCAGGAAGGAATCCACTGATTTGTTGCTGAGGCGGAATGGTGTCAGACGGCGGAAGTTGCTGGGAGAGTTGGGAATCTGGACACGGGCCCTCTGGGAGGGCACCACGGTCTCCCCAGGGGACAGCCAAGGTGGCACCCTGGATAGGATGCTTGGATCCAGGTCCTCGTCAGGGGAGAACACAGGATTATCAATTCCTAAGAGAAAGGGCAAGTGGTCAACCTTGAAGAACTACCCCCAGGGGCAGTAGGAGGCTGGGCGGATAGGCTCAGTACTGGGTGACTATGTCAACTCTTCTTGTGGCTCCCACCTTCAGGGTAACCTGGGTGGTCAGACTTAGTCACTTAACCCCCATCCCATACTTTTTCTCTACATTTGAGACCAATACAGTCTAGACAAGTTGGGCAACATCTCTCCTCTCAGAGCTGGCCTATTCTTCCAGATAACTTGCCATTTGCTCTGGGGAGACATCTAGGTGAGGAGGTGACACCTTCTAGACCTAGTAAGCCTCCCAGGCCTTTGGTTTCTCCTTCAGTGACTCACTTGGGGCAGCAGGGACATCTCTCCCACTGGCCTCTCCTATCTCACCTGCCCCAGAGTCAGAGGTTACATCCTTGGTGACATTGGCCAGAAACTCGATGCCCCCACTGGTCTCTTCATAGTTGGTGGTCTCCTCAGGCTCTGAAAATTCCAAATCTGGATAGCAGAGGGAAAAAATACTTTGGGTAAGGATAACTCAAGTTTTTTATGGCTGGTGGTATCCCTCCCGCCACCGCCACACACCACACACACACAGACACACACACACACACACACACACACACACACACACACACACACACACACACACGTGGATTTTCACAGCACCTGGCCAGCCCAGTGTCCAAGTAGCTGGGGTCAGCTGTGCAAAGGCCTGAGCCACTCCTATGGCACTTCCTTTTGTGACCCCAACCATACATGGCCTTTGGGAAGGTCTACTAGATAGGAGGGGCTAGGACCTCAAGGCCCTCAATGAAAAGGATGGAGAAAGGCCACGTTTAAAGAAGTGTGTGTGTGTGTGTGTGTGTGTGTGTGTCTGTGTGTGTGTGTGTGCGCGCGCACAGGTGTGTTGAGTGTCCATGGAGGTCAAAAGAGGTTGTTAGATTCCCTGGAGTTGGAGTCACAGGTGGCTTAAGCTGCCTTATGTGGGTGCTAGGCCCTGAACTTGGGTCCTCTGGAAGAGCAGTGACCACTCTTAACCACTGAGCTGCCTCTCCATCTCACAGAGGGAGTGCTTCTCTACGGTATAGCAACAGGAGGGCCAGAAGAGTGCACTAAGAGTGTCTGGCCTAGTCGCAACCCCCAGCAAGGGATGCGTGGGAGGCCCAGGGTCAGAACCCCTGGGTACAGACACTGGTAGAGGCTGGAGTCCCTCCTGAACGAAGCACACTCAGAGAAGCAGGTCTTACCTTTCTCCTTGATGATGAAGTTGTGTGCCAGGTTCTCCATAGGCAGCTTCCCATTAGGAATGCTGCTGTTCCTCTGTGGACAAGTATGAGCTCTTATAGATGTACCGACAACCAGACCCCTACTTGCTGGGACTTTGTCTTCTGTCCTAGACCCCAAGGGTTTCTACTCTGCTGTTCACCTGGCCAGCAGGACCACAGAGAGTTCCCTGACCCCAGTATTCAGAAACCCACCCAACAACCACTGCCCCCACTGCCCCCATCGTCCCTCACCCGCTTCTGTGCACGCTCCCTCTTGTACAGCTTGGCTCCCTTCTTGTTCTGGTTGATGCCTAACTTAGCTGACTTAAAGGACTCCAGACGCTTCTTCATGGTCCTGTGGAAGATTTCCTTGTCCTGCTTTTCATCCTCGTTGGGTGTTAGCTCATGACGACTATAGAGATGCTTGTACTGTGGGAGCAACTGGCAGTCAGTTGGGCCTGTATGGCCCAGGTGGGTCACAAAATCTCCAGCTCAGCCCTGTAGACCCCTTGTCTGAGAAGGAGGCAGGCAGCATTGCTCTAGCTGTGGCTGGGTTCCACCAGCCACAGCACACGAAAGGATGACAAAGGCTTACCTTATGGGATAGGAGGAATCTGGGTGGTTCATCCCCTGGCACTTACCTCCTGCCGAGGCTTATACAGGTACTGCTGCAGTGTGTGGTGGGTAACCATGTCCTCAGTGTCACGGATGCTTCTCCGCCTCTGCTCCAAGGACTGCATATCCAGGCATACAGTACTGACATTCTCCCTCCTGCATGGACCAACATTGAACCCAGGGGAATAGCTACACAGAGGTCTCCTGCCATGCCTAGATACCTAGTAATCCTATCCCACACTGCTCAGATGGTCTCCCAGAATGCCCTCTAGACTTCTGTTAGGTTGAACCCCATCACCACCAATTCCCCTCCACAGCCCACATATGAGTCCTGAGGCCCACAACCTCTCCTAAGCACTAGAAAGTTAGAACAGCCACCATCATAAGAACTGGCCATTAGTTCCCAGGGGCAAAGGGCATAAAATGCTGGACCAGATCAGGCATCTGCTGATATCCCTTCTTGCCCTTCTCCTCTCTAATATAAGCATACCACAAACACAGTCCTGCTGAGTGCTGAATAAAGGTTTGCTCCCACAGATGGGATGCAGGCATCTTTCTGTACCTGTCTCCTACCCTGGTCCACTCACACTGTCCTGACTCAGTTGCCTTAGGACCTGCAGAAGGAGCTAGTAGGCTTAAGAGTCATGAGAGATGCTTTTAAGGAGTACCCTTTCCCAGAGAAGTTTATAAACTGGTCACGTACAAGAGATAGGAGACAGATGCCTCCACGGTAGATGGGCGGGGTGTGCTGAAGTCCACATTGACCATATTGTCCGTACTTGGGGAGCGAATGAAGGCCAGGGACCCACGGCGCTCTCCCTACAAGGAGGACATAGACTCATTAGTACTCAGGTGTGACCCTTAAGCAGCACCTGCCACATAGAAGTCAAAAGATCCTGTGACCAAGCTTAAGGGCCTGTGGGCTCTGGGAGGCAGAGATGGACCCTGTCCACTGTCAAGGGACACCTCACAGCTCAGCAAGGGCCAAGATGCAGAGTAGGAGCTAGGATTAGGTTCATGTGGAGGTCATCAGAGCATCACTTTCGAGGAGCAGAGCCTTAGAGTTGAGCAGACAAAATAGTAGGTAGAAACAGAATCTCTTAAAGGACACTGACAAGTCTAGGGTGTACCACCCCCACTTGAAGGTTGGGGAGAGATAATTTTTGTCCCCACCAGAGCCACCAACCCACAGGCCTTAGTTTGGATGCAAGTCAAAACCACCCAGAACAGAGCTGGATAGGAAGCAGAATTACTGGAGGATAGAGAAGCTGAATCCGAAAAGTGAGCTGCTTCTGAGGGTCACAGACAACAGTACACTATGGCCTCAGGTAGAGTCCCTAGGGGACAGCTTGTGCCAGGGTTAGAAGGGTGTTGGCCTGTCAGGTGTGTTCCACCCTTAACCATGTCAACACATCATTGCACTTTACAGTTTGTGAGGTTCTCCTTTGGGAGCCCTTCGAAGAGGGTGGGATTGTGTGGATATTCTGGTGACAGGAAACACTTGGGACTTGGCTTGGACTGCCTACTCCCGGGTATTTGGAGTATCCAAATTTTTGGTATCAGGAAAGAAGTCAGGTGACCCTTAGGGCAGAGACTTAGGGCTGAAATGGTGATAGGGTTCCTGGACAAATGGTCAAGGTATGGAGACAAGAATCACAGGACTGATATAGACAAACCACCCATGTAGGACTTGGAGCCATCTCTCCTAACAGTGATGGGAATGATGGCACAAAGCTCAAGACATTCTGGCTGGTGCAAGTGGGGAACAGGAGTGAGGCTCAGGGCTCTGACTAGTGTGGAGTCAGAGCTAAAGAACCTCTCAAAGACAGAGAAAGTGACAAGTCAATGCTACCAGAGACCTCAGCCAACCCTTTCATTCTTATCCTCCATCCATGTCATGGTGCCAAGGTCACACAGGGTCATAAAAGGTTGGAATTCTTTGTAAGTTCTGACTAAGACTGGAGGCATCTCGGATTGAACACCACAATATTACTTGGGTGGCAATGGCCATGGGGTCATATGGTGCCTTGTTTGACCTATGTCTATCGATGAAGGATGCCATGAGGCCCAGAAGGGGGGTGGGTAGGTCATGAATGCACTAGTCACAAGATATTCATATGTATGTCATTGGAGGAGTTAATATGACTTCCCAATATATGTCTGTGTTGTATCTATACACATGTTCCTAAGTACATATGCATGTATGTGTGTGTGTATGTATGTATGAGTGCACATGTACCCGAGTATGTGTATGTTCATATATGTTTATGTGAGCATTCCTATAGATTTGGGTGTGTATATATCAGCCATGTGTATGCACATGCATGTGTATGCTCCTTAAGGTTGTCAGCCAGTAGGAAATATCTACCAACTTGTTGCTGAATACAGCATACATGTGTGAATGGGTAGAGGACCTGGGCTCATTACTGTCTATTTCCCAACCTTTTCCATTCTTTTTAGGGAAAATCCAGGCATTCACACTCCTCCAGAGCCTGGTCACCATTCTCAGTTCCACCAAAACCACAGTATCTAGTCACTGTGCCTGTGCCTCTGATTCCTGAGTGACAGGGCACTCTGACATGCCCTGTTCCCTGAGTACAACTCCAAGCCTCACATGAGCTTTTGCAGTGAGCCATCCAGGCACAGAGCACAAGGGTCACTCACCACTGCCCTCTGCCCATGCCTTAGACTACATGTATGTCTTGCTCTCAATGTTAGCAAAGGGACAAATGTGATATTTTAGTACCTCAGCCACATAGCTAATAGCATCCTTCAAATTCAGCTCATGGAAAACGTTCAGAATCCGATCTCGGGATTTTTGAGCCGATCTTCTCATGAGGACTTTGCTGAGGAACTTCCTATCAAAGTTGGACCACCTGGGGGAAAAAGATTGCATCAGAAATGGGAGTCTGGGGCTGTTTACCCCACATGGACAAGAACAAGGTCAGAACAGACAAATGTCTGCAGAGCTAGGGTTTTATTTATTGTAACAACCTGAAAGTTTTAAAGTGAAAGGTTGTCAAGCCACCTCAGGTCTCACTCTTTGCTTTCTTCTATTTGACAGTGTCTGGCAGTGGAACTAAATGCCATTTTCAAGTGACACAATGATCAGGTTTCCAAGTGGCCACCTGACCCTCCAGGTGCTGTGAGGACAGGACCAAGATTAAGACAACAGCAGCCATAGTTCCAACTCCTGACACATCGCTGTCTAGGGTACATTACTCAACTCTGCAGCTCACGTGGACTCTAGGTAATTATCTCAAAACAGGTATTAACAAGTGTCAATTAAATGCTTTAGTCATATAGTTTTAAGTACCACTTTATGTTGTAGTAAAATATAAATGAGTGATTTATATTTCATAAACAAGGTAATTTTAAGTATCAATAAACACACCTTTCCTCTGTGAATGAAATAGGGAAGTGATTTATTTCCCTGATTTTTAATACCTACATTATTTAAGTTTAGCATTAATTGGTCAGTAAAAGAGTATCTCTATGCCTGGAAAGATCATCAGGAATAAGATTCAGGTCCCTAAATTGGTGGCTGCTCTGTCCTCTCAGATAGTATCAACTTTGTTTTCACCTGCTCGCACCCACTAGTCTAGTGCACACTTAAGCCCTTAACCTGGGAATGGGGACCTGAGAAGGTGTCCATACGTTGTTCTCTGTCATTCTTCTCCCCAACATAAACACTTCAGGACCAGCCTACGACCCAGACAGTTTGTCTCTGGCTCTTTTGAATGGAGAGGTCCTCCAGAAATGGTGTTTTGTGGCTCTTGACTTGTGGCTTCCAGTGTTTTTAGTGGCCCTGTCTGCACGTGTGGGACCCAGCGTTCTATGTTTGAGGGGTCACTGGTAAAAGAAGGGATGTTACAGCTTAGGCTACTTACTTATCTCTGAGATAATTGTGTCCAATTTGTCCTGAGATGTCCTCAATGGCTGAGAGGATGTGGTCGAAAGCCTTTCAGAGGAAAGAAACCCAGTTGGCCTCCATCCTCACCCCAGCCTGCCCAGGCTGTGCATGTCCACCCTCTCCTTACCCGGCCGTGGAGCTTCTCATTGAGCTTCGGCTCACGCTGCTCACTCCTCTTCACCTTCAGCCACTGCACCAGGGGCTTGATGGTCAGGCCCTGAAAGACAATCTCACTGATTCTGGTGCCAGGCAGGATCCCCGTACCCCTTTCCAGGGCCCTCTAAACCCAAACCAGACAGACATTAGATCTCTTCTCCCACTGTAGACAGCACAGGGACCTGTGTGAATCCATTGGCACTGCTCTATAAAAAGATGCCCCAAAGCACCCATGCTGTCACTTTGACCAGCCAGATGCAAAGGTGTAGTAGGTGCCTGTTAGGGCCTGACCAATCAGCAGTCAGGAAGTAACTAGGTCTGTTCTCATAAGTCCTGGCCAGAAAGTAATACTTTTAGGACAAATTATGCTATGTCCCCTGTGGGGCCACATGAAAACCTACAAAATGCTCCTAATTACTAAAATTACAAAAACCAATTAAAGTATGGAATCTGGAAACAATCAGCCTACAGGGTTGAGGTAGGGCCAGTTGCTTAGGGTCAAGGCTTGGACACCCTGTGGCAATGCCCTGGGCAGACTGAGCCACACCTGAAAGATGACTGTGAAGAAGACCACGATGAGAGTGGTGCTGACAAACAGATTCTTCTCCTTGACTTTCTTCTCATCCAGAAGTACCACCAAGGCATAGGCCACGGCCCCACGCAGGCCACCATAGGACATGACCACCTGGTCAATGGTCTCCAGCTGCACCATGCGGTAACGATTCAGGATCCAGGTCTGCAGAACAACACCTGTAGCGAGAGGTCACTCAGCTCCGTGGCTGCTTTCCCCAGGGCCACACGTCAGGGTTCCCTAAAGCCTTTCGACCCTCTGTCCCTTGGCTGACTGAAGGCCTGGGCAGTGGGTCTCTCCCCAGGGGCACTACTGGCCAGGCCCTCCGCAGGATGGGGCAACAGTGCTGCTCCCACCACAGCGCTACCTCCCACTCCTTGATCCTGTGCCTTGTACCTCATTCGTCCCCATGCTGCACCCTAAGAAATCTTGGCCTTTACAGTGGTTGGACTTGTTACTGAGCTGCCCTGGGGCCCTCAAATCTGTTATCTAAAGGAGCCTAGACACTACCACGAGTGCCCCTAACCCTCACCAATGGCTCGATATACAGAAATGAAGAGCAGCGTCAGCAACACAAAAGCCGTGTTCCATGTCCAAATAAGGGGGTCCACAGCTGAGATGCCCAGGAACATGAAGATAATGGTCTCTGCTCCACTGGCCAGCATCTTCATGGTGTAGCGCACAGTGGTGGCCGACTGCTCTGAGATGTTGGCCTTCACGTACTTCTGACAGCAGATGCCGCAAAAGGTGATGCTGGAGGAGGAGCAGTGTGAGGTTTTCCTGCCTCTATTCAGGCAGGCTGATGCCTCAGACTAGATGTTTCCAGGCCCAGATCCTGCCATCCCTACTTCCTCTGGTGGCATTATAGGCCTTTGCATCCCAGAAGATGTAATCTATAACAGACAGTCCTGTGTTGTGTGAACCCTGTTCTTCCTGAGATCAATGCCCTGAGCTGGGTCTACCCAGCTGCTCTCATGCTCTAAGACTAGATGTGGAGTTTCAATGAAGAAACAGCCTTCAAGCCTTGTGGGCCTGTTGGTAGCTGATTGGTAACCAGGTCATATTAGCCTTTGGAGAAGCTTGGGGCCAACTTTGGGGTCAGGAGGCTTCTGCATGAGTGTGAGGCTGCATGCCAGCAGAGGCTCTGATGGGGTTTCTGGACAGATCATTCTTGAATCACAAGCCACAGCACACACCTACCCCATCCTCTCAGTAGGCACCTGTCTAGCCAAGGACAATTCTGAGGACTTATCAGACTTATTTAAAAAAAAAATTAGAGCCGGGCGGTAATGGCACATGCCTTTAATCCTAGCACTCAGGAGGCAGAGGCTAGCCTTAAACTACAGAGCTAGTTCCAGGACAGCCAAAGCTATACAAAGAAACCCTGTCTCAAAAGAACAAATAAATAAATAAATAAATAAATAAATAAATAAATAAATAAATAAATTGACTTCTTTGCCCCTGCCAGTGACTTTTACCCAACTATGAAAGCCATGGAAGTGGAAGCTACACAATGAACTTGAAATTCATGTTCCAAGGAGGAGACAGTAGGCAGGGACCAGGCTCACTCCCACCACCCCTTCACCAGGATGGCAAGGAACCCAATATACCCTTTGCTCACAGTGGCACCTTCTGCCAGGGTTTGAGTGCAGGGGATCTCTGGCACACCACCAGCTAGAAAGCCACACACCCAGCCCAGCCAACAGCAAAGGTTATCCCTTGAGGGAGACTTACGCCAGGATGGCTGACAAGGACAGCATCTCGGAGGTCAGATAGGACAGGTAGGAAATGACAAAGACGAAGCCAGGCTCGATGATACGCACATGCTTGGTGAAGCGAGTCACCAAGGACAGCAGGAAGGCGAAGATAACACCCACCAGAGTCCCCCCTAGGCTCACCACGAAGAAGGACACTGTGAGAGAAAGGAATGAATGGTCCTTTGTGGCTGGTGACCTGAGTGAAGCTTACCAGGTTGGCTGGTCATTCCTCATGGAGGGCTCCTGGTAACTGCTCACAGCAATGCTGAAAGTTTAGGAAATGAGGCAACTTTGCTCTCTATGGAGAGAGTGTCTGGTCTCCAAGTTTAGTGCAGGAGGCAGAGGACAGAGGCATGGCACACAGGAGACAGGATCCCATGGTAGGGGGCATTGCCTTGACATCTCTGCAGGTTTGGGTCAGTAACAAGGTCTGAACCCTGTGTCCTTATACACTGTCCATCTGTCCTTGCTTAGGGAGACCTGGGTTAACTGTCCATATCCCTTCTCAGGAGAACACACAGGATCCCCCAGGACTTTCAGTAGTGTTTATGTGGTATTCTGGGTAAGGAACCCAGCCTGGTAAGTAACCAGAACACAGGCTGGAAACCCCAGGATAGCAGAAGCCTTGGGGATTCTATTCTGGAAGGAAACAAGCCTCTGTACTCTTTGACCACTAGATTTGAGACAGGCCAGGCAGGAACCCTCCCAATACATACCTATGCCTTTCACACAATCCACGCCAGTCACCTTGTCACCACCCAGCGTCACAAAAGACTCAAAAACATTGTACAAGACCTAAGGGTACAGAAGACAAGAACACATCTGGTCAGCCCTGCATCCACACTGATCCCTCCCTATCCAATGCCCCCTCTTTTCTGCATTTGGGCCCTAGAGTTGACACCTGAAATAGCTAAAAACACTTGTAAAGCCAGCACAAAGTGACAATGTTCAACAAGAAAGGATCAGAGGATCCAGTAAGTGGGATGTACAGACAGGTGAGTGTCCCAGCAGATGAGGGCAGGAGTAATCCTTGGTCCACAGGAGGCAATGAGGCCACTGTGGCTCAGGAAGGCTGAGAGCTATTTTCTGAGTTTCAGACTAGGTCTCAAATAGGCCACCAGAACCTCCTGCACACCCAGAAATCTGATACAATGCACCCTGAAGTTCTCCTACACTCCAAGGGAGCATAAGACATGGGGAATTTCTTAGGAACTACAGGCAATTTCAGAGGGCAGAAGAAACCAAACACACTTCCTCGGGTGTCAGCTAAGTGCTTGGGCCCATTCTTACCAGTTAATCCCTCATTCCCTCCCACAGACCTGTAGTCCATCTGGGGACAGGTAGGGCTGCACTGAAGCAGCAGCAGAGGTCATGTTTCATGAACATGCTTCTCGTTGCCAGCATATACACAACCTCATCTTTGTGGAGACCTTATGCTTACTCCACTGCATGGGTCTGAGAAGCCCCAGATGCCATCAGGGGAATCTTGACTCACTGGAGGAGCTGAATGTGTTTCCTCCTTGAGTCCTGACCACAAGACCTCAAAATGCAGCTGTTTGATAGGAAGTCTTCAAAGAGGAAGCTAAGGTTAAATGAGATCAATAGAGTAGATCTTGGTGTAAAAGAAGAATACAGAACACACACACACACAGAGAGAGAGAGAGAGAGAGAGAGAGAGAGAGAGAGAGAGAGAGAGAGAGAGAGAGAGAAGATGACTGTGTGAAGACACAGAGAAGATAGCATCTGTAGGCCAAGGAAAGAGGCTTCCAGAGCCAGCTGCCATGCTTGGTTCTCAGCCTCCAGCCTTCAGCATGGAGACAATAAATTCTCATTGTTTAAGCCCCAGGCTTTTCTGGTATTTTGTTATGGTGGGCCCAACAGATTAATGGAATTCCTGTAAGATTTTGTTGTTTGTTTATTCATCTGTTTCTTAGGAAATAGTGTGTAGTAGCAAGTGTGGGTCCAATGTTATAGATCTCCATGCTGGGAGAGGTGGATATGGGGATTTCAACAGGGCAGCATTACCTCCACAGTCATGAAATGGGTGGGCCTAAGACTTGTAAAAGATAAATTGGATGGAGCTGAGTTAGGGAGCCAGAAGGAGGTCAGAGCCTGCTCTCCCCCCCCCCCCCCAACTCATACGCCAATGCTGCTGCACCAGTGAGAACGGACAGATGAAGGACACACCATGCAAGGGTCGGACATCCTAGGTTGCAAACATGGGAGACCATGTATAGCTAGTGACCCTCTTACTAGCTTATCTATCTGAGGCATATTGGTAATGCCCACTTGTCAGGGTATTCTAGAACCTCCAAGCAAGTGAAATGTTCTGAAGCTACCCCAGGGACCCTGCCATCACTCACCACAGTCACTGCATCATTCAGCAGTGACTCTCCAAAAACAATGATGAAAAGAACTTCATTGACATGGACTTCCTCAAACACAGCCAACACAGCCACTGGGTCCACAGCAGCAATGAGACTACCAAAAAGCAGGAAATCCAGTAGTCCAACCTTCAGCTCACCTGTAAGAGACATGGACCATGGGACAAGGGCTAGCCACCTGGCTCCCTCCGTCCAAATCCCACATCTACCAGGTCCCTAGGAGATCAGAGGCATCAGGAATAAAGGCTTGGCACAACTCTTCCCAGGAACACCCAGTGACAGAGAGAATCTCAGAGACTGGAGTTCACAGCCAGACACCTCAGAATGTGTAAAGATACACAGTTCCCCATGTAGTACTTTTTTTGAGCTTGGGCAGAACTTGCCATCCCTTGGAGCCCAGGAATGAACCTTGGGAAGTAAGTGCCCCAGGTATCCAGTGTGCCCCAGAAAAGAGTAGAGGGCACAGGACAGAGTGATCTCTGTAGTGACTTGAGCCCCATATGTCTATGATTACTAAACTCTGCTGCCTTCAGCTAGGACCAGAGCCTTCTGGAGTTTCCATTTAGAAATGGACCACACACTTGACTGCCACACTATATATGCCCTGCCCAGCTTTCCAGAGCAAACTAGCTTCTGGGCCAATCTTGAAATACCTTTGCAGGCCCAGCCTCTTGTTCTAGAATCTTTACTGAACCAGAGTACATTCCAAACATAAGCTGGATCCCACAGATAAACAATCCACTAAATCAGGACTGGCCTCCCTGCCTGGACAGTGCACCCACATTTACCTTGTGCCTGGAACTAATGACCTACAAGATAGCTGGCCCAAGCTGACTCTCCCAGTAAGGGTGAGTGAGCCCCATCCTTGAGCTGCTGACTACAGAGACTGGCCACTGCCTAGGCAAACCTGGGTATTATACCATCAGCCAAAGTCACAGAGGAAAGGGAGCTCATGGGATAAGTATGATCTTTCTGGTCAGCCTTGACTGGCTAAGTCCCAAAGGTGGAACACAGGTCAACATCCTATGTCTATCATGGGAGTGTCTGTAGGCACAGTGATGTACAACAATACTGGTTATGAAAAGACACTGTGGTATAAAAATTCTTCATGGCTATGGGACAGTAGGAAGATGGGCCTGGATGTCCCTGGAGATTAAAATGCTCTAGATTTTGGTGACCATGTAATTTCTAGTGTAAGCACATTTGCTAAGGTTCAGTCACCTATTTAAAGGCCTGTGCTTATACCATAAGTCAGTCTGCTAGAGGTTTCTCCATGTACCCCCAAAACAGCTCCAGGAACATCACATGCCGGGATCCTGTGGGTGACAGGACTGTCAAGAGAGAACCAGCATGACCCTGGAAGGGTTGTGGGTATTAGATTCCAGAAGTCCCCGTTCTGTATCACAAGATATCCTCCAGGACCAGAGGCAGCCAGCCATCTTAGATGTGTTCCATCACCTTATGGCATCACCAATGTGACCAGCAGTACCCACCCCACAGCAGGATGCCTAGTTTTAGAAGCCAGACAGGTCCTTACCCTTGGGATATCTAGTGATGCTGGACAGCAGAGACTCAAGGGAGCTCCCTAAAATGATAAGATCCCAAGAAATTGATAGTTCCTGGGTTTACTGCTCCCTGTTTCTCATTGGTCTCTAGGAGTTCCTGGGTTTACTGCTCCCTGTTTCTCATTGGTCTCTAGGATTTCAAGGGCCTCATTCACTCAGTGAGTGTGCCAAAGGGAAAGTCCTGACTCTGGGTCCTCCTGTGAACACCTACTCACTTCTGTTCAGGCATCACCTGCTGCCTTCCTGCTGGACAAAGATTCAGCACAGAGGGTGGGGGGTTCCCAGGAGGTAACCAAGGCTAAGTGAAGTAATCACTAGCAAATTTGAGCAGAAACAGCACCACACCACTCAAGACTTTGGGGTGCTCAACTCTGTAATTCACTCACGAGTCTAAGAACAGTCCACTTTCATCTCTGCTGGTTTACACCACTCTGCCAACTATGACAGGAGTAAGAGCAGCTGCCTATGCATACCTGCCCACTCTCCTAGGCTGTGTGGTCACAAATCTGTTCTGAACATGACACAAAAACTTTAGCTTGCAGATGTCCCAAGGAAGCTAATTATAAACTGAACCTTCTTACAAATACCAGGCTATTTACATAAGTAGTTCCCAGAGACAATGTTCATCATCCTTAGACCCAACCCTTCTACATCTGTGATCTGCACCCTTACCTTGGCTCAGCAGAGTAACTTGAACTCAACCAGAGGGCAATATATAGACTTACCCATTACGCCACTGAGGAAGACACCATAGAGGGACAATCCTGTGGTGGCTGCATTCCATATAGTGCCAATGACAGCATATAGCAGAATGGTGCCCAGGTTACCAAAGAAGAGTCGATTGGGCATGAAGTATCCAGCATCCAACACAATAGGGGGCAGCAGGTAGAAGAAGAAGAGCGTGGGTGTGAGTGTGAAGGAGGCAATGTGGTCAGCTGCCCAGACGATGCCGCCTAGCACCAGGCCCAGAACGATGAGCAGAGCGCTCTCAGGGACGATACTGGTGACCTTGTGGGACAGGTGAAAGACTGTGGGAAGGAAAGAGGGTCAGGAAGATCAGGGCTTATAAGGGACCACAATGGCAAAGAGAAGATCTGGAGACAAAGTCCCCCAGAGGAATGGGAGGGGTCGAAAGGACACACATACACACACCCCAGCAAGGTATCCATGAGATCAGTGTGGTCACTGGTTTCTTGCAAGCTTGATTATCAGGAAGCCAACTAGTTTCCACCCAGGGTTTTGAAGACCCTTCCTGTAAGAGCTGCTATCAGCGGTTCTCAATCTGTGGGGCACAACCCCCCAAACCATTAGAAAACACAGATATTTACATTAAATTCATAAAGTAGT